>NW_026000185.1:13864103-14017662 GCF_001458135.2 Marmota marmota marmota | reverse complement strand
GGGGGGGGGGGGGTGCCTTTGGGGTTTACATTTTGTCCCTAGTGAGTGGACCTCTCTGTGATTCCTGCCTGCCGTGTCCTGAACCGCGTTCTCCCACCACATTCTTCTCCATGATGTTCTGCTTCACGTTGGGCCCAGAGCCATGGAGTCGGCTGATCATGGACTGAACCTCTGAAACCACGAGCCAAAATAAACTTTTCCTTCTTTAAGATTTTTTCGTATTTTAGTCACAGTGACCAAAAAGACTGACTATTTTAGCAGTGGTTCTTAACCTTGGCCACACATTTGAATCCCCTGGGAAGTTGACCCACAGCATCCAAAATTTTGACTTAATTAGTCTGAGGTAGGACACAATCATCAGTAATAGCTGAATCTTCCCAGGTTTTTTTTTTTGTTGTTGTTTTGTTTTATTTGTTTGTTTTTTTTAATGCACAGCCAGGTTTGAGAGTTTCATGTTAAAGAATTAGGAGAAAAATCCATCATAAATGTTGGGAGTTGCCTCGGCTCCAAAGACTAACTTCCCCATCCCCCAAGAAGAGCCATCCAATGGTGAGTTCTGCTGGCTCACATGATCCTTACCCACCAATCAGACTAGCCCTGCTGGCTCACATGATCCTTACCTACCAATCAGACTAGCCCTGCTGACTCACATGATCCTTACCCACCAATCAGACTAGCCCTGCTGGCTCACATGATCCTTACCTACCAATCAGACTAGCCCTGCTGGCTCACATGATCCTTACCCACCAATCAGACTAGCCCTGCTGGCTCACATGATCCTTACCCACCAATCAGAAAGCACCCCAGCCAACTGTCAAACTGTTAAACCATTAAACTGTCATAACTGTCAAACCGCCCCCGGCTCTATAAATATGCAGAGCTGTTCCTCAATAAATGGGCACCAAGCCTTGATCGTTCTTTCAATAAATATCAGCCAAAGTGGGTATAAAGAAAAGTTAGCTACTAGTTTATTTCAGAAACTGGATCTGAAATCCCAGGACCTGAAACCTTAGCAGCAAACCACAAGGAGAACCCCCAAAACTCAGCTCTGAAACAAAATTGCAGTTTCACCTTTGGTAAGTTCTTTCCCTCCCTGGAACTTGAATTTTCTCATCCTTAAAATGAGGCCACCTGCGTGTCACTTTCAAACGCTGAAACCCACGACCTGTGTGTACAACCTGCATGTCACTTCTCTGAGTCACTTTCCATATCAGTAACAGGATCTCGTTGACAACAGGAGCAACCTACTCCCTATGACGACCTCAAGGGTTAAAACTATTTATAAAATGTGCTGCACAAGGCTGGGCACGCAGTCACTGCTGAGAGAGTGGCCGTCCCTGTCTCTTACCAGATAGCAGTTGAAGAAACAGAAGGGCCGGGTGGGTCTGACGCGCACAGCGATATTCCCCTCTTCTCCTGGGGACAGGATGTGGCCCTCGTCATCCACAATCTGGTGGAGAGATCACAGGGTGGTGTCTGGGCACCCGCACAGCCAGGCCGCCCGCCAGCCCAGCCTGTGCCCAGCGGGTCCATGCATCCTGCTCCTCACCCACTGTGACCAAGATGGCCTACCTGCACGTCGTAAGGTGGGGAGGCTTTCCCCATAGACCCAGCCTTGATAGTGGAGCCTCTCGGATTGGCACAGATTACAACCTGGAAGGAACCAGAGCCCATAAGGAGCCTCAACCTCACTCCCTTTCTCCTTCTTCACTTTTCTCTCTCACTTCTCTCCTTTCCTTTTTTCCTTCCGTTATGGTTTGGATAGAAGGTGTCCCCCACCCCCCGAGCCCCTGTCCTAATGCAGGAATCTTCGGAGGTGAAATGACTGGATCGTGAGAACTGGAACCTAGTCAGCCCACCCTCGTTTGCATGGACTGTCTGGATGGTGACTGTAGGCAGGTGGGTCCCTGGGGGTGTGCCCCAGAAGGGCGCATCTTCCCTGTACCCCTTTCTCCTTTCCTTCTCTTGCTTCCTGGCTGCTATGAAGGACGCAGCTTTCCTCCATATCACCTGTCCACCATGATGTTCTGCTTCACCTTGGGTCCAGAGCAATGGGTTTGGCCAACCATGGACTGAACCTTTTAAACCATGAGCCAAAATAAACTTTTCCTCCTCTAGGTTGTTCTCGTTGGGTGTTTTGGTCACAGAGTTGCAAAGCTGACAACCACACCTTTCTCCTTCCTCACTCCTATCCCCTCTTCTTCCTTTCCCTTCACCTCCCCTTCCTTCCTTCCTTCTGTCTTCTTTCCACGGGGACATTCATTTATGGAGCTCTCGAATGGGCACATCAAGAACTTAATGTATAACTAAGCTGAAGGATTCCATTGATCTTCACATCTCTGCCCTGAGGACTATAGAAGTTGCCTCTTAGGATTTGGGGCTCTCCCCAAAACACATGTAGGCTGTTCCCATGGGGACAGACAACACCCTTGGCCAGGAGAGCTGGCTTACTGGTCATGGAGTAGTTGTGAAGTTACCTCTAAACCCAAAGGTTCTAGCTGATGGAGTTTTGCTAGCAGTGTTTCTGCCCTGGGGACAGGGCTGTCCTGACAGGTATCAGAGAAAGGACAGACAGAAAGGCAGGAGGAGCTATGGAGCCAGGGATCTTGTCCACTGGACTGAGAGCTCAGATGGTGGTGAACTGGGGCGGGGACCTGGCCGCACAGCACTCACTGTTTCGGACTGCCCATAGCCTTCGTAAAGCTCCAGGCCCGTCTGGTTCTTCCACTTCTCCCTCACATCAGGGTTGAGGGCCTCTCCTCCAGTCAAACAGTGCCTCAGGCTGTGAAACTGGTACCTTTCACAAGTGAGAAGACAGGTGGCCTGGGTCAGAACCCCCACTTCCACCCACAACACCTGCCAGCAGTGTGGCCCAGTCCATACCCCGCCCCAAGCACTAGGGAGTAAACGTCCCTGCTTTAGAATCTTCCCCAGGGACCCCACCCTCTGGCTTTCCAAGCATGTTCCTCAGGGACAGATAATTTTTTTAAAAAATTCATTCTTAACTGAGTTTGAAAAAAAAAAAAACAGAACCTACTAATTTGGGCATCACATGAGTGAGTTTCAGGTAAATTTGCCAGAATAATTTAGCTAGAAACAAACTGATGGATAATAAAGTGATTGACAGAATTATTGGATTGAAAAAGATAAAACAATTAAAATTGAGAAGATAAAAAGTGGTTCTCTGAGAATCTCCAATGGTTCAAAAATTTCTAAAGATATTAAGTTGGAAAGCAACCTCTCAGCTCAGCAAATTTTCTGAAGTGTTAAAAAAAATCAGTGATTGCAAATATACTTTTTAATCATTTTCCCCCCCTTTGGATCAAATTGGATGGATTGAGTTACTTAGTATAACTAAGCACTAAATACTGAGTACTTAGAGTTATCACAGTGCTTGTGGTGATTAGTACCATTTGACCAAATTCCTTTTGAACAAATTACTCAGAACCTGTTTTCAGCTAAAATCATAATGTGGTGCTGTCCAGTAGATGGATAAATGGAATGAATTCTTACATTTCATACTTTGAGANTATATATATATATATATATATATATATATATATATATATATATTTGAATATATACATATAATATTAATAATAATAATGCTAAGAGCTTTGTGGTACCTCATTGACATCTTGGCTACAGCCTCAGGAGAGCTGCTGCTCTGGAACCACTTAGTTAAGCTACTTCCAGATTCTTGACTTTAGAAACCATGAGAGAACGAATGTTTCTGTTTTAAGCTTATAAATTTGGGGTTGATTTACTACATAGCAAAAGATAATGAGTACGCTATGATAGGGCTGGAGGCAATGGAAGGAGAAGACACACGTATTGTCTGATCAAGTCCTACGTAAATAATGATGCGGATGAGTTTGATTGATAATAATAACTAACATGTGTAAAGCATGTACTATGTTCCTGGAATCACTTTATTCTTATGAACACTTGATATAACTATGTTATCCCTTTCTGTGCTTCAGATGGGGAGACTGAGACTTAAGGAGTCTAGGTGAGTTTCCTAAGGCCACGCTGCTAGCTAAGAGAAGGCGTAAGATGACAGTCCAGGTCTGACCAATGGCACAGTGTGTGCCATTAGTCACCACGTGATACAGCTTGCATCCATGCAGAGTATGGGCAGATGGGTCTTCTGATGTTTTAGGGAATGTCAGTTAGGATGTGGAGAACAGAAGAAAGCAGTCCTATTTCTTCACTGGGAGGATCAATTCTCCCTCCCTATGAGAAGACCCTTGGAGGCTGGGCAGGAGTCCTCAGGTCTACAGTTGGGCAAAGACACCCAATGAGCAGTAGGGACAGCAGCATATGGAATTGAGAAGCAGACTTTGATTTTACCCAAGATTTTGACTAATAACTAGGGTCTCAACAGGATGATAAAAAAGAAGATGGTAGAGAGAGAGAAGCAACCCAGGCAGAAAAAGATAAGATATGCAAAGGTCTAGAGAGATGCTCTTATTTATATATAGGGATCTAGACTGAGCATAACCAGTGATTGAAGACAGCCAGGTGGTGAGGAACCGGACCTCAGGAGGTCCTGGGAGACTTCCTGGTTAACATCAGCAGGAAGGAAGCCTATGGTCACCGGTTGGTGCGTTTTCTCCTGCAACCTTGAAATCGACACCACACTCACCTTGTTTACACCAAAGACATAAAAGTCTCTTACATTTAGGATGACTTTGGCGTTAACCCGAGGCAGTTCGTGCGCAAAAATACAAGATCCATTAGACCAAGCAGAGAAGAGAGTCCAGGCTGCCTTCACCCAACCAGTGTCAGTGGTGTTCCAGAAGATGTCTGATTCGGTCAAGGCCACCCACTGCCTGTCAAACACAGGGACAATCAGCACCCCCAGCAATGCCTCTGACTTTACAAAGGATTACATGACCCAGATCTCCTTATTTGGAGCCCTGATCAATCAGATCTGCACAAGTCCACTATTATCTCAACAAACATTCATTGAGCGTCTTTTATCTACCTATGATCTAGGCTAGTGGTACAGAGTTAAAATGACAGGTCTCTCTCTTCTCAATGTACCTAACTCTTTGCTGATCTCATCCAATCTCTTTTTCATCGACTTTAGACATGCTGATCCAAATGCCTCCTCAACATCTCCACTTTTAACTAATTATGGAGATGCATAATGCGCCTCTCAAGTTTCCAGTGCTGAAAATTGACTCCGGGTTTTCCTCCCACGGGCAGGCTCATTCCAACATCTTCTCCATTTCATTGATTGCCATACAACTCAGCGTTATCCTTGACCCTTGTCTCTCTCACTCCACGTTGAAACAGTCAGCAAATCTCCCTATATCTATATTCAGAACACACTGGGAATCTTCTCTGTTCTCACCCTGTGGCTACGGCTCCCCTGGACGATCAGCACCCTTTCCTCTTAATGCACCAGCCCCTTCCTTGACCCTCCTGTCACCCTTTGTTCCTGGCATTTATCATCAACCCAACATAGTGAGTGAGCCTCTAGAAAAACAGCACAAAGGCATATTGTGTCACTCTTCCATTCAAAATTTTCTGTTTCTTAAAAAAAAATCAAATATAGAATTGCTCTGTGATTGAGCCATTCTGTTTCTGAGTGTGTCTCCCCCAAGAATTAAAAGCAAGGACTTGAACAGATATTTGCACACCTGTGTCCACAGCAACATTCATGACAACAAACAATGGCTCAAGTGTAGAAGTGTCCCAAGTGTCGACCAACAGATGAGCGCATCTAAAAAATGTTTCCTGTGCCCACCATGGAATATTTTTTCAGCCTTAAAAAAGTAAGGAAATTTTGACACTTGTTACAAAACGGCTGAAACTTACCATGCTAAGTGAGAGAAGCCAAGTTTCAAAACCAAAGAGCAAATATTACATAAAGGCAAATTTACATGAAGTACCTGGAGTGGTCAGATGCATACAGATGGAAAGTACAAGAACAAGAGTAGGCTCCTAATTGGAGTAAGTTATACTCCATGTGTGTATGATATGTCTGAGGCCAGAGGCTCATAAATTCAAGGTCAGCCTCAGCAACTTAGCGAGGCCCTAAGCAACTCAGGGAGGATACCCTGTCTCTAAATAAAATACAGAAAAGGGTTGGAGATGGGGCTCAGTGGTTAAGCACCCCTGGGTTCAATCCCCAGTACAAAAAATAAAAAAATTAAATTAAAAAAAACCCACACTCTACTGTCATGTATATCTGGGAGGCTGGGGAGATGGAAGAGGGCAGTTATTGCCTGCTAAGTGGAGGTTCTGTTTTGAAATCTATTTTAAAAATTATAGATGGTAGTGATGGTTGTAAAAAAAAATGTGAGTATGGTAACGATATTCAATGATACACTTAAAATGTTTAAAGTGCTAACTTTGGCTAGCAGAAAGGATTTTGAATGTTTTCATTATAAATAAATGATAAGCGTCTGAGGATGTGGATAGGTTTACCATGACTTGAACATTCCACAACATATTTGTGTACGGAAATGTCACATGGTACATAGGTACGATTCTATGTATTGGCTAAAATTATTTTTTTAATAATGGTAAATTTTATATCATACATATTTTGCCACACTTTAAAATAAAACCCTCCAGTGGCTTTTCACATTACTCAGAATAAAGTCCAAACACCCTAGGACCCTACCTGATTTGCACTATCATTGCTTCTTTCCCTTTTCTCTTTCTCTCTCTCTTTCTTTCTCCTTCCTTCCTTCTTTCTTTCTTTCGGAACCTCGGAGTGCTTCACCACTGAGGCACATCCCAGCCCTTTTAAAAAATATATTTTATTTAGACACAGGGTCTTGCTGAGTTGCTGAGAGCCTTGCTAAGTTGCTGAGGCTGGCTTTGAACTCGCGGTCCTCCTGCCTCAGCCTCCAGAGTTGCTGGGATTACAGGCCTGTGCCACCGCACCCCTCTTTTCTCATTGCTTTCTGACCTCAGTTCCTGCCGCTCTCTCCTTCACACACCCCTGCTCACTCACCCACGCTCTGCTCTTGCACCCCCTAGACAAGCCGTGCCCAGTACCTTCCACTGGCCACAAAGCCCAGCCCATAGCTGCTCTGGGAGTGCTCAACCATCTTGGGGTTCCCGGTAGTTCCACTGGTGAAGTAGATGGCCAGGGCATCTCGACTCTTGGTCTGCACACACGTGTGCTCTGCAGATGCCTCTCTGGAAAATGTAAAAACGTGGGGTGAAACTCCCAAGAGTGGACATAGGGAACAGTGACCATATTTCTTTACCATTTCAATAAATACATGTGAGGTGCTGCTTCAAGAGAGTGGCAGCTCGGGCTATCCACAGCCACCTCCTCTCATGATGACCCTTTTGCAGACAAGGAAACTGGGGCCCGACATGATTAAGTGGCTCACTCAAAGAGCCCCCTGTTCTTGGAGCATGGAGTGAGAGGTTGGCATATCCATGTGCCTAATTCAGCACTTTTAGGCATGACCCCATCCCCACCTCAATTCCTAAGGACTTAGAGCTACTTCTAAAGGTTTCCCCAAACTTGGGGGTTGGAGATTTGGTTAATCTCCAAGGTTTTGTGATTTGGAGAATCAACTAATTTGTGGTTCATGGTTCTCAACCCTGGCTGCACCTTGGAATCCCCAGGTAAGTTTTTTAAAAGAAATACCATTACCTGGGCCCCCCCTTGGACAGATGAAATCAGAATCTCAATGCTTTTTAAGCTCCTCAGGAAATTCTACTAACAACTACAATTGAGAACCACTGGTCTGGGCCAAGCTGGCAATGTATCACAATCACATGGGCTGATTTAAAAAAAAATACAGGTTCCATGAGCTCTGGCTCATACATGTCTGGTTAAATATGTCAGCTATGGGACCTTTGGATCCATATTTTAAACAAAACCCAGGGAAATCTGGTCTGATGAACATTTGTGACTTGATAGTTCCAGTCTCTGAGGGCCCCCTTTTGGATGCTGGCCTCTAATCTGGATAGTCTCAAATTCCCAGAGAGGCTTCTACCAAGTCCTTACTTCAGGGGAGATGTGACTGTGGCTCCATCCCAACACTTATTTAACTATTTTTTAGCATCTTGGATTGGTCACTTCACTTTTGCAAATCTTTTTTCCTCACCTGTAAAATTGTGTGACATTGCAACTCTAAGGTATTTTTCAAGATTATTCATTACTGAGTTCTGAGCACCAAATACAAAGCTTGTCACAAAATAGATGTTCATTAAACCTTTCCCTGCACAAAGGAATGGAAGTGACTGCTTACCTAGTACAGTGCCTAGCATACACTAAGCACATGCACTTATTTTATTATCGGCCACCTGCTGTGTACCGAATGCATGGCATAGGTCAGCTCCTCCACACTGATAGCTCCAATAACTACTGCCAACAGTGTACAAAAAACAAGGCATAGGAAAGCTAGTGACACATTCATTACTGACTGAGGGAGTGACTGGAACATTCAGATGGTCTCAAGGATTCTATCTCAGACCATCTGGCTTCCAAGGTGAATGTCGCTCTCTGAGCCACTTTGTGTGCAGTCGGCAATGCCTTCTGTGGTCTCTTGTTGGCTAAAGGGGAAATGCCTTCTTTGTCAATGTCATTGTCCAAGGGAGCCTCGACTCACCGCAGGAGTTCCCTGAAGTTCATCCAGCCTGGGCGACCGCTGTCCGACACCAGGAGCTTGACCCGGAGGGAGGGGCAGTCAGCACTGATGGCGTCCACCTGCGGAGCCAGGGCGTCACTGGTGATAATGGACTTGGCCCTGGATGTCTGCAGCCGGTACTTGAGGTCCTTCTCCGTCAGCTGGGAGACGCCAGGAATCATGACAACACCTGACATCACACACAGAGAGAGGACGTTGGCTCAACATCAGGGAAGACCCCGTGTGTGGAACCAGAGATGGTCACAGGAAGGAGAGGACTGGGGCGCCCGAGCTGGAAGAGGGGCCGGTAACGAGGTAAAGAAATCCAAAAATGCTCCTGGGGAGCTTGATGTATCTTATTTAATTCTCAGAACCTTGGGAAGTGCATGCTATTTGATACCTATTTTGTAGATTAAAAAAAAAAAAACCCTAAGTTTTAGAACTGTATGCCTTAAATAAATTAAATAACTTGCCCAAGAGCACCTAGCTAATAGGTTGTAAAGCTGGAGTTCAAAGCCAAGCAGCCGTAAATCTTAGAGTCCACGATCTTGATTGCATTGTATTTCCTGAGAGCGCACCGAGTTTGGGGTTTTCTGTGCTTTTAATTGAAGTACCTCAATGCATCCTTCTGTTGGGCGTGGGTTACTTGCTGGTGTAAGGGAGGGACGAGGTGGGGGTTCCCGGACCCCTCATATGGCTTCAACCAAAGTTGATTCCATCCTCTCCCAAGGGGAAGAGGAGAGGAAGCAGAAACCAGGCATCAATTTTAACCAGGCTCAGAATGTCCATGGTCAACATTTCCTGGAGCCCAACACTCTGATTTCACACAGGAGAGGAATCGGATCCTAAAAGATCTGTCCCCTGGCCGCATCCAGTTATTGAGGGCAGAAGCGAGAGGAAGGGGCCAGTCACAAGCAGCACGAGAGCCCCACCAGGGTCCTTGTCCTTTGCGGGGTTTAGAGCCCAGCATGACAACTTGGAGCTAACCAGTGGGATTCCTCAGTCCACCTCCACGTGTTAGTTTTTTCCAGTAGCAGTCTGTCCCACCTAGGGTTGTGGTGGTGGTGCTTTGGGGAAGAGAGGTGACAAAAGAGTATAAGGAGAAAATGGGTGTAACCTGCACAGGACATCAGCTTGGGTGTCTTCTAAAGAGTTGGAGAGGATGTCAGACTTGACGTGGTAACATGGTGTGTGGTTTCCTTGTTCTTTTTAACAATTTGCCATTTATTTACTTGGTGCTGGGGCTCGAATCCAGAGCCTGGCACGTGCTAAGCATACCTTCTACACCACGCTGTACCCACGGGCTATGCCCATTTATTTTTTCTTGCCTTTTTTTTTCCCCATATTTTTTTTATTGGTTCATTATAGTTATACATAATGGTGGGATTTGTTGTGATTTGGGGTTATTTTATTTGGACCCCAAATAGAAGGATGACTATATACAATTGGAGGAACAGGAAATTTAGGTAACCAAAAAAATAATAATAACAACCCAAAGGGAAATTTCGATCATGCCAACCACTTGACCCCATGACTGGCACATAGCAGTTGCTTAAGAAAAGCATAGAGGCTCCTTATACTTTGGCCCATATGAAAGGACCTGCTTTTATGTATTGCTTTGGGGTCTTGCCCTTGGCTGCAGTCAAGTTGGTGATGGTTGGGCAGACAGAATGCCACACGGCACTCAGGATGCCCGGGGCCTCTGGCGGATAGCGTCAGCCCTAACTGGAACCCCAGCCCTGCCCACTGACCTGTCCGCATGCAAGCCACACTGGCCAGCCACCACTCTGGAAGCCGTGGGAGCACCAGCATCATTCTGTCCCCGGGCTGCAAGCCACACGTGCTCGCCAGGATGTTGGCTGCCTTCCTGGACCGATGTCCCAGCTCCTCAAAGCTCCACTTGACCTCTGCGCCTTTACCATCCACCCACCAGAATGCAGGATTCGGGGGCCGGTGCCCAGCCTAGACGGTGGTGCAGGAAGAGGAAAAAGTAGAAGTGCTTCATTGAGAATTTTTTAAAATTCATTTTACTTTTTACTATAGTTAAGACATTCAATATATTTATAAGGCTCAGAAATCAAGGTGATACAGAAAGACACTTATGGAGAAGGTTTGTTCCCTTCCTCGGGCCTCTCTAACCTGTTCCCCACTCCACCTCCCTTTCACTAATAAAACCAGTTTTATTGGTTTCTTCCATATCTTTCTAGTGTTTCTTTAGGCAATCATTAGTATATCTTTTCCCCAAACCATTTTTTTTTGTTGTTGTTCTGGGATTGAACCCAGGAGTGCTTACACACTGAGCCACATCCCCAAACTTTTTAACATTTTTTTAAAAAAGAATTAGAGACAGCATCTCGCTGAGTTGCTTAGGGCCTCATTAAGTGGCTAAGGCTGGCTTTGAACTCGTGATTCTCCTGCCTCAGTCTCTGGAGCCACTTGGACCCACACCATCTTCTTAATGCAAAAGATAGCATTATAGTTCACACTGTCCTATATATTCCTCTTTTTGAAATTGAAATATTGTTCATCTACCAATAAAATCATCAAAGTTCACAATTCTTCGGCTTTTAGTATATTCTGCAAGGTTGCAGAACCATCAACACTATCTAATCTCAAAATATGTTCATTATCCTAAATAGAAACAGTGTACAAATTAGCAACTCTACCTTGGCCTTCACCTCTTGTTTGCTCAATAACCTCAAGGTCAGCCTGAGGTGAGGGCTTATGGTTTTTTTAGGTCTTTCTTGAGCATGTGCAAAGTCCTGGGAGCGTACAGAGTTCTACTTGGGAGGTCGCTTCTGAGATTCCCAGGAACATATTGGAGATTTTCAAAGCTCCTAGGGATATGTCATTCCCTACCTTCTCATTTTTGGCTTTTGGTTTGTCTGTTGTTTGCCCCGACTGGAATCCACCCCATCATGTAACCACAAAGTTAAAACACTTGCCTGTACTTGTTTTTGACCAATGGACTCCAGGGAAAAGTTTTTTTCTGATTGGTCGAGCTCTGAGTCAGGTCAAATACAAATAACCTTGAAAATGAGGTTTTTCCAAAAGAACCACCAGACTGTTCGAATAATGATAATTCTTTGGGAATGAATTTTGGAAAAGGCCCCAGCTCCATTCTGCTTCCTCTCTGGCTTCCAGGAGGCCTGGGAATAAGGGTATGGTTTGACAAGGTGACCATGTCACTGTCAAGTGGGGGCTTGGACTCAGGACGGGGAGAAGGCCACATGGCTTGCCATTCTTGCTGATTTGGCCAGTCCTTGGATGCACACCCCCTGGTTGCTGTAGTGTCTGGTTGGTTTCTGGAGTCTGAGGAAGTTGATTCTCACAATTTCTCTGACTCTTGTTGCTTTTATGAAGCAGAGAGTTTTTGGAAGGTCCTTATTCCCCCATTTTGCTGACTTAATCCTGCTTGTTTGTTTTTTGGATCATCAGAAGGCCTCTAAGGACATCTCCTGCCCCCCAGCATGACAAAAAGAGCTGAGACTTTGTAGGCAGAAATGGAGCCTCAGGGCTGCGATTTTCACATTGATTCCTGATTCAACTCTCACAGGAACTCTTAGTGCCATATAAGGGGTAACTCTCATTTTACAGGTGAGAAAACTGAGACCTAGAGAGCTTAGGCAGCGTGTCCAAGGTCTCACTTCCAGTGAGCCACGTCCACCTGACTGCAAAGCCAGCCTTTAATCTTGTCCCCTCATTCACCTCCCTGGACTTCACCGTATTCACCAGCAGTACTTACCGTGTCTGTTCCCGCTGCTGTGGACCTCATTGATTCTTTAAACAAGGTTATCTTAAAATGAACACCGGTACGTTTCTTTGACATAAAAATTTCTATTCCTTTATCCGTGGAATGTTTTATTTTAACATAAATACAACACAGAAAGGAAGCGTAGGCAGAGAGACGCAGGAGGAAATCAGGGTTATCTCACTCAGTTCTGTGTATCTGCTAGGATCTGCGAAAAGCGTTGACCTTCGAACTCCTCTTTCTCTTTATTTAGAAGGGAGTGAATGAGAGTGAGAGAAACATTGAAGACAGAATAGCAATAAGACGAAAACTTCCTCTTTCCCTTGATGACAGTTATTGGAAGGGAACAAGAGAGGGCGTAACTGTCTCCTGGTATGAGTTGGACTCAGAAATATGACACACCTCCAGGATTATGCAAGGGTATTTATAGCTGGTAACACTTAATCATGATTATTTTCCCTAAGGCTTAAAAGCTAACAATTTAAATTTTAGGATCTGTAAAGTTCCGAGGTCGAAATTTCCAAATCAACCCGATAGTCTCAGGTCTCATTGGGGTGGTGGGGGCAGCCTCAGATACCCTCAAGGGGCCCCAGGACAGGATGGGATTCACCTTCTCCAGCTGACTCCACACATCCAGCACGTCATGGGCAAAGTTGAAGTACTCGGGCACCGGCTGCCTCCCCAGACTGATGGCTTCCCATGTGCCCACGATCTTCTGAGGGGCAGGGAGAGGTGACAGGTGCCCATGAGATCCGCAGAATCTCCGGGAGCTCTTGAGCACCTGGAGGACCCTGCATCTCAGCCACAGCCTCATGTCGTCTGTAGCCTCTTGCCTGTCACCAAAGAGAGGAGAGAGGTCATCATCTGAATCCTGGGTTGGGGGCTTGGGAGAACCCTGTGGCCATCCCTGAGGGTGACTGCTGCTCGTACTGGACACAGTGTTGGTCTCCAGGCTCAGTTCAGCTATGTGACGTTGGTCATTTTCCTTCTCTGAATCTGAGGCCCACCCCTCCCTCCTCTCTCACCTCTCATTTCTTGTGGGTCTTTGTGGGCCTGAGGTCCTTAACTCCAAGCCCACTTCTCAAAGCCAAGTCTAAAAGGAATCCCTCTCATGTCCTTTATTTTGTTGTTGTAGTAAAAAAAATCTCAAAATACATTGTTAACTGACACATAGTAATTCAACACATTGGTGGGGTACAGTGTTACATTTCGATGAATGGATACAACGGGTAGTGATCAGATTAGGGTGACTGGCATAGTCATTACCTAGATAGGCATCATTCCTTTGTGTTGGAGCATTCTCAATCCACTCTGTTAATTATTCCCTCTAATACCCTTTGACCAATCCTGAACTGGCCTGGCCCAGCCAAAGAAAGTTCTCTGGCAGCAGAAACAGGTGACATTTATCATAGTGTCTTCTTAAACCAGGTATATGGAAAATATTATCATTTCCATATGGAATCAGTGTGAAAGCAAATGATTAAAGAGATAAGGTGATGCTGTGAATCTGAATTATTCCCCAGGGGCTCCTGTGTTGTGGGCTTGGTTCCCAATGCGGCAATGTTCAAAGGTGGAGCTTTGGGGAGTGATCGATCATGAGGGCTCTGCCATCAGTGGGGGATTCACAGCTGAGTGGATTATCAGGAGGTGGTGGAGACTGCAGGAGATGGCACCCGGTTGGAGGAAGGCGGTCACTGGGGTCATGCCCAAGCAGGGTATATCTTGTATATCCCAGGCCCTTTCTCTCTTTCTCTCCCTCCATCCTCACTTCCTGGCGGCCATGAGCTGAGCAGCCTTGCCCTCCTGCCATGATGCTCTGCCTTACCCTGGGCCCAGATACCATGGAGCCAGCCAACCATGAACCCAAACCTCTGAAACCATGAGCCCAAATAAATTTTTCCTCCTTAAAGTTGTTTTCCTCAGTTATTCTGTCTCAGCAATGAAAATCTAATGAACAGAGGTATTTTGCCTTTTCTTGTACTAAATCCCTGAAATGCAATATGCATTTCTCCCCTAGCAAGCACATCCCAATTTGGACAGGCTACACTTTGAGTACCCAAGAGTCACAGGTGGGCAGTGACACGGTACTGCGCAGAGCTGTTTTGGTGTCCTGCTACTGAAAGGATGGCCTCTGGACCAGCTCCACCATCTGGGCACTTGTGAAACTGCAGAGCCTCAGTCTCCACCCCACACCTGTGGAACTGGAATCCGCAGGTCAGCTGGATCCCCAGATGTATTGAGTGCTCGTCAAAGTTCTAGAAGCTGTGGCCTAGGGGCTGTGTCCCCCGTTTCAGTTCTCCCTGCCAAGTTCCTCTTGGTAATAATAACTGAATATGGCAATAACAACAATTACAATACTTCACAACAACCAGGAAATCCAACCGCACTACCATGCATCGAAGGCTCACTGTGTTCCAAGCACATTGAAAATGCTTTATAAATATTATTTCATTAAAACACTATGATACCTCTATGATGTAAATATCATTTTCTCCATTTTACAGATAAAGAAAAAGAGGCACATAAAGAAAATAAAGAAAAGGCAGAAGTAACTTTTCACCTCACCTCTCAGCCTCCCGGCCTCCCAGCCTCCCAGCCTCCCAGGCTCAGCTGTGGCCACTAATTCTGGGCCTGAGACCCTGGAGATTCTCTCCCTTCCCCTCCTAATGGCTCCTAAATTCTGTCCCAAGCCTGTGTCTTGGCTTTACACCCCTGGATTTCCTAGATTTAATTTTTTTTTTTTGTACCAGAGATTGAACCCCAGGGTGCTTAACCACCGAGCCACATCTCCGGCCCTTTTTAATATTTTATTTAGAGACAGGGTCTCCATGAGTTGTTTTAGGACCTCACTAAGCTGCTGAGGCTGGCTCTGGACTCAGCCTCCCGGAGCCGCTGAGATTACAGGCGTGCACCACCGCTCCCGGCTGGATTTCCTATTTCTTCACAGCTGATGATTAGAATCCCCAGCCTCCCTCTGTGGTTTCCTAAGGCCATTCCATGGAGGATTTCTCACCCGGTTACCTTGTTCTTGGACCCAGGAAATGCAGATGGCGCCTGTGTTCTGCTCTTGCTAAAGGGTAGACCTGAGAGCCCTTAGCAATTCCTTTTTCAAGCAAGTTGCTGACTCAAACTCTCACAGGGAACTTTGGCCCCAGAGGGAGCCAAGAGAGGGCAGGTCCTGGAGCCAGCTGGTCAGGACACTGGGTCCCTGCCAGGCAGCACTCCAAGTTCCCTCCAGCGTGGACGCCTGCCTACTGTTAAATGTTCCCTGAGGACTTAGTTTGCCAGCTAATCCAAAAGGACAAGGAGGACATTGTTCTGTTGAAACAGAAAGGACACAGTAGTGGGGTTGACAGGAGCCAGGCCTCGCCCACTTTCTGCTCATGACCCTCCTGTCCACAGGGGAAGTCACCGAGGGGTGGCCCCGGATTAGCAGGGGTTGCACGTGAACACACAGTGGCCGCCGGGGTCACGTGGGACATCTCTGAGGTGATGCAATTGTTCTCAATCTGGTGACACAGCAACACAGCTCTATAAATTCACTAAAAATAATGACGGTGACAGTACCGACTGTACTACACCAAGTAAGCCACCCACAGGCTACCTCATCCCACGTCACTTCCTGCCAGCTTTCCTCTTCTCGTCTTCTTGCTCTTTCTGCTCCAGCCACACTGGCCCTGCTGTCCCCTGAGGATCTGGCTGAGGGCTGGGACACCTTCTCTGAGGACAGCAGCAGCCACTGTGGCCCTGACTTGTCGGGTTTCCCAGGACCTGTTGCCGGGAACTCCTGCCAGCCCAGGGTGCACTCCTGTGCCACTGCGGGGCTCGCTGTGTGTGCCCCCGCCACCTCCCCGAGACCAGCTCCCCCCACCACCACCCCCGACACCTCCTACCCTGAATTCCCTGCTTGGCTTTTCTCCTTGGCCCTGATGGCTTCCTAATGTTCCATATTTTTTTAATTTATTCACTTTGTTTTTTCCTCCATGTGCACATGCTAGGGTGTGAGCTCCATGAGGACATATATTTTGGGTCCTTGGCACTACCATGTCCCCAGCACTTAGAACAGTACCTGCCATAATGGGAGAGTTCAATAAATATTTGTCAGGTCCAATGAAGAGGGGTTGATATTTACTCATGGTTCTCTATCTGAAATGCATCGTGCGGAGACATTCTGTGCGTAACAATTGAGAACTGAGCCCACATCCCGATGGAAGAGGAGCCCTGGGCGTGTTTAGCCCTTTCTGTAATCACGTCCCCCCAACCCTGGGGGCTCTGTCTTCCTGCTGGTTGGGTCAGAGTGACCTACTTCCAGGTGAGCAGCTCCTCTCTTGGCAGGCTTGGCCACCGTGTCCTCTACTAAGTCCCGGGTGACACTCTTATCTCTGAATTTCCAGCCATATCTAGATTTACAGTCTCCGCTCTGGAGTGGATGGATGGATTGGCTGTTCTTCAAGCAATCGGATCTCAGTGTCGCCACTGTCCACCGACACTCGATGGCAGGAGCACGGCAGAGGCCAAAGCCTGCAAATTGTGACCACAACAATGACGATGTTAGTAATAGTAACAGCCTTTCACTGATTCACTCAACAAACATTTATCTGCCACCTGTAACTTGGTAGGCAACGGGAATGACCTGGAACTTAGAAAGTGATGGATACCATGAAAGAAATTTGGAAAGAGGACAGGGAGTCCCTGAGAGCTGGGACTAAACGCTACACTGTTCCCACTAAATTCAGGGCCCGTCTAAGCCACCCCCAGCAGCCAATGCAAGTTTTGTTTCTGGCGCCCACGTGGACTCTGACCCCGGGGGTCCGTGGGCAAGGCCTCTCAGCAGGGACTGCGGGGTAGGGGGTCCCTGTGACTCAACAATGGGCCGCTCTTCTCCAGGGTTACCCTGGGCCTCTAGAACCCCAGAGCTTAGAACCCGCTGCCGAGGCTGCCCTGGCCCCAGTGTGCTCAGGGAGGCCTGCGTTTCTGCCCCTGGATTTCCTGCTCCAAACTCGAGGGGAAGCCAGGAGCCGGCTCTGAAGGCCACCACCTCCCAGAGGACCATGGGGTTTGCAGCCCCAGCTCAGCTTGGCCCCAGCAGCCCTGAGAGAATCACAGCTTCCCTCAGGTATGAGCCACAGTGGTGAAAATGGCAAACGGAGGCAGGGCCTCCCACGGCAGCCTCCCCTCTGCCAAGGTCATCAATTCAAGATGGCTACACAGTTGGGTCAATTAGGGGGCTTAAAAAAAAAAGACACCCAGACCTGTTAAACTAGAAGCTGCTGGTTTGGGGTAAAACTCCCCAAGAGATTCTAATGTGCAGTCCTAGGTGAGAACCAAGGAAATGGGTCATGGGGTGTGTTGCAAGAATTAAATTAGGTGATTCACTCATTCATTCATTCATTCATTCATTCAACAAACGTCCATTGAGCTTTCAAATCGGCTTCAGGAACTCAGCTAGGAGATGCAGGAGCAGCTATGAATAATTGCATTTAAGTTAAATTTAAAAAAAAAATAAGGTGAACTCAGTCAATAACACAAAACAGGAAGCGATCACTTGTGATACAGCAGAACATGCTAGAAGCAGGGGTGGGTGAGACCCAGTGGCCGGGAGGACCCCTCCGCTGAGCTGGTATTTCAGCTGGGACCTGAAGGACCAGGAAAGGCTAAAGATGTGGAATGAGGATGTTGTAGACAGAGGCGAAGGTCCAGGGGCAGGGAGGGGAGGAGACCCGGTGCCACAGCCAGTGAGGGGACAGTGCTGAGCCACATGAGGTCACCTGGGGACAGTCCAGAGCCCCGTGGGACTGACAGGCTGCAAGACAGGGCTTGGGCGGTGTGTGCTGGCAAGGCCTGCAGCCTGTTAGTGAGCACAGAACTGATCTAATCCGTTTAAAGTGGGAATCTCTAATGGCTGCACAGGGGGAGGGTAAGGGGAAGACGGAGAGTCGAAGCGGAGAGACCAGCAGGGGGACAGCAGCACCATCCAGACAGGACAAGACATGATGGTGGCCGGGGACACGGGGGTCTCTCTGGAATGCCGAGGGACAGGATGGAGTTTGGGCTTGGCACTCTGTCTGCCTGGCAACTGGCCACTTAATGAGCTATTCTCATTAAGAGTGGCGCACGCCTGTCATCCCAGTGGCTGGGGAGGCTGAGGCAGGAGGATCGTGAGTTTAAAGCCAGCCTCAGCAACAGTGAGGCCCTAAGCAACTCAGTGAGACCCTGTCGCTAAATAAAATGTAAAATAGGGCTGGGGATGTGGCTCAGTGGTCGAGAGCCCCTGAGTTCAATCCCTGGTAGCCTGCCCCCCAAAATAGTTTCCCCTCATGCCATTTCCCTTATTGGGAGGTGACATTGGAGCCGAGCTTGGGGTTTGTACAGCTAGGCAGTGCCTAGGGACCAGGGGGTCACAGAGGGGTCACGGGGATGCCAGGCTCAGGAGCAGGTGCAGGATAATAGGGTCCACAGCCCTGAGAACAAAGGGGCAGGCACAGAGGTGACAGAGGGCACACTGGAGGACCAAGCCGGAATAGGGTCCAGGGTGTGAGGGGACCTCTGAGATGATACGGAGCCAAGCCTGGGCTTGGGAGGGTCTCGAGAGGGAGAGCAAGAGGGGCGAGGAGAGAGGAAGTGAAGGAGTCCCCCTGTCCCACTCCTGGGAATGCAAACAGGTCACGTCTTTGCTTCAGCCAGAGGACACCTTGGGCACGACGCTTTCCATGGTCACCGCGTTGAAAATGTCGGGGTCCCCTTTCCCCACAGCTTAACATCGCCCCTTATCTACACCCCCTCCGCCCTTACCAGGGTCCGATACACCGTCTCTCTACCCGTTCATCTCCCGCGCCGCGGACCAGGGCTAGAAGGTCTGTTTGGCTCACTGTGGTGTCCCCTGTCACCTAGACAGGCATCACGATCTCCAAAACATTTGGTGAAGCAACAAACAAATGATGAGTACGTGAGGCAGAGGGAGGTGCCCAAGGTAGCAGGAAACCTGGCACCTTCCCCGGGAAGGGGCAGAATCCCCAGGGAACTGTCAGCAGCCCTTGAGGGGAGAGTGTGAGGGTGAGCCCCCCCCCACCCCCGTCCCCTACTCCTGCTCAGATGCTCAGCCACCCCCTGAGCTGAGCTGGCTCTGCAGCCACCCTCAGGTCACCAACTCAAGCTCCTCTTTCCTCCAGAGAGTGTCCTTCAGACCCCTCAGAGAGGCTGTCACAACCCCTTGGCACTTTTCCAAATGGCCCCCTCCAGCCGGGCCAGGCTTCTGGGTTCCAAGGAATAAGGAGGGGGATGGTCAGTGTCAGGCCTGGGAAACTTCTAGGTGGTTTACTCAACTAAGGAAGCATCATTCTATCCATTTTCTGCAGAATGGAAGATGAACACCGACACTCTAGTGCCTCGGTGGGCTCCTGCCTCCGTGTAGGCAAAGACGGGGGGAAGGGCACTTCTCCAGAAAGCGACAGGCTCAATGAACAAACAAGCCAGGAAGTAAATTAGTTCTAAAAACCAAAGACCTGCCAGGGCTCATAAGTGGCATGCCGCCTGGTGGGTCCTGGGGCATGGCAGATCACGGGTGACCCTCCGACCTGGTCAGCAGTACTGAGCCTTTTGGCTGAGACATGGGACTTGAATCCTGGGCACCACTCAGTATTCCAGAAAACCAGGCTGCCCACCTGCCCTTCTCCCTCACCTCGGCTCTCTGTCTTGGTTGATTTCCTTGGATCCTGTGGCTGGCAAACTAAAGCACGGTGCCACAGAATTACCCAGAAGAGGCTTTAGAGATGTGATCATCGGTGACAGTACATGGATCTCATTTGGATCCAAATTCAAACAGAATTTTATAAAGCGATCAGGGTAATTTGCATACTGATGGGATAGTTGATAATATGAAGATGTGATATTTTGTGAAGTCCGATCATGGTATCCTGGTCATGTGATCTTTAAAAAAAAAAAGCCTTATCATGTAGGGATTCTTAGTGAAATATTTATGGGTGAAATGTACAGTGCCTGAGACTGGTTTCTAAATAATCTAGGACAGAGTGTTGACGGGGCTATAATTGATATGATGGATTGAGGCAGTAGCTGAAGTTGAAGGATGGGTACCTTGGGGACAGAGCGTACCATTCTCTCTATTTTTGTGTGGGTTCCAAATCTCCCAAGTAAAAACTGAAACAAAATGGCAAACACAGAATCATCTTGGGAAACTTTGAAATATCTAGGTATTTGCGGTCTTACCCTGAGCAATTCTGAATGCAGTTGATCTTGGGTGAGATGAAGCAGCTAAAATCCCCCAGGGGATTTTAATATATTACCAGAGTTAAAAAACGAGAACTAAGCACCCCAAATACGTGTAGTCTGATTCCATTTATGCTTAAAAAATGTGCATTCAAAGTGTGTCCAAATAGGTATTTTCAATGTCTGTCAAGATTCACTCCAAGTTACCTACAGCTTTCCCAGTGGTGGAATTATGAAAGAGATATTTTTTTTGGGGGGGGGTCCCAGGGATTGTATTCAGGGGCACTCGACCACTACACCACATCCCCAGCCCTATTTTGCATTTTATTTAGAAACAGGTTCTCACTGAGTTGCTTAGCACCTCACTTTCGCTGAGGCTGGCTTTGAACTGGCGATCCTCCTGCCTCAGCCTCCCGAGCTGCTGGGATGACAGGTGTGCACCCCTGTGCCTGACGTGGAAGAGATTTTTATTTTCCACTTGACATATTATTGTGTTGTTTGGAACATTTACAAGTGTGAACTTTGAAAACAAAATACTTACACTTGAGAATATTTCAAAAACCAAATGGAGGTTTCCTGCAAGGTAAACCGTCACAGGGGCATCCAAGCAGGAGCCGGAGGAGCAGGATGCGTGGGGCGTGGTTGGCAGAGAGGATGCTGGGAGGCGGTTTGGGGATTGAGCCAGTCATCTCTGAGGTCCTGGGGCTCTGGAATGGGCACCATCTCTGCAGAGTTTTCACCTGGTGGCCGGGAGGCTTGTGGGTTCCAGTGGCTGCTCTGACTGGCGCCCAGCGGCTCTGAGCTTCCCCGTGCTGTCCCCCACCCCGGGACTGGAGTTATCCTAATACCTGGCCTTTGTCCAGGGCTGCTGCCAAGCTGTGGCGTTGCTAGAAGGCAGGCACCTGCTCAGGGCCCATTTCCCCTGGGCGGAGGGGGGGCAGGAGTGGGGACTGGTGCGGGGCCGGCCTCCTGTGTGGACAAGGGCTCTCTCCCTCTCTCCCTGCAGGACGGCCTTGGGGCTCCTCTACCTGCTGCTGCTGGCCTCTTGTGCATCCCCCGGCCACAGCCTGTCAGAGGAGTACACCAGAGTCTCCAGGTTCAACTTCTCCCCACCCCTGCGCATCCCAGAGGAGCACAACCTGCTGGTCCTGAGCACCGTCAGCCTGCCCGTGATGCTGAACCAGACCCGCTTCCTCTTGGTGCTCTTCCGTGAGTCCCCCCCCCCCCGCCCCAGGGTGATGGGAGATGAGTGGGTGGTGCCTGCCTGCCTGCTTCTGGGCGTGGGCAAGGGGGCAGAGTTTTATATACCACAAAATGCCTACGGACACACAATTTATGTCTTCCAAAAGTTACCTGGGTGCATCATGCCCAATTTCCAGATGTGGACACTGAGGTCCAGGCGGATTAAGCAAATCACCAGATACCATGCTGACACTTCAGTCGGAATTTATATGGGACTCCCGTGTCCCACCCAAGGCAAGGAGCCAGGTTTCGCCTGCAGATGCCTTTACTGTCTCCTGAGCCTCAGTTTCCTCCTCTGTGAAGTTGGCATGAATGTCATGACCTCGCTGGATGACTGGGAAGACTGAATCAGAAGGGTTAAATTCCAGAACCCATCCAGAGAGAACCAACCACTGTAGTTGTGCCCAGGCTCTTGAGAAAGGGTTCCCTGGCCTTCACCTCTGCCATCCGAGCTGGGCACACAGGTCTCTGCTCTTTGGAGTGTTTTCTTCCCCTCACAGACATTTCAGGGGACAGAATGGGCACCGGGCTGCACCTGGGGACAGAGTGTGAGGGATTTTCATAACAGTTTTCACAGCGTGAGGGGTCACTGCATGCAGCCGGGTCCTAAGCCCCTCATGAAATGTGAAGTCATTTGATGCTTGCGGTCCAGGGTCAGGGGTGCTATCCCCCACTTTTTAAATAAAAATATTTTTTATTAGTTCTAATCAGTTATCCAGGACAGTAGAAAGCTCTTCGATTCATCGTACACAAATGGAGCAGAATTTTTCACTTCCCTGGTTGTTCACGCAATCGTACATCTAATGATGTCCGCCGTCTCATTCCACCATCTTTCCTATCCCCAGGACCCCCTCTTCTCCCCTCTCCTTTGCCCCATCCAAAGTTCCTCCACTCATCCCATGCCCCTCCCATTAGGGATTAGCATCCACTTATCAGAGAAAACATGTTTTTTTGGGAGGATTGGCTTATTTTGCTTATCATGATGTTCTCCAACTCCATCCATTTACCTGCAAATGCCATGATTTTATTCTGTTTTACTGTTGAGTAATATTCCATTGTGTATATACACAACAGTTTCTTGATCCACTCATCTATTGAAGGGCATCTAAGTTGCTTCCATAGTTTAGCAATTGTGAATGGTCCTACTATAAACATTGAAGTGGATGCGCCACTGAACATCAAGATGCCTATAGGATTCACCTAATTTTTTTTTTAATAGCTGAGAACACAGATGCTCAGAGAGTCCAAGTGATTTACCCAAGGTCACACAGTTCAAATGGGGACTGTAGAATCCATGGTATACCATTTTCCGCATGGAAGGATCTGGAGAATACAGAAAGGAGGTGTGAACACGGAGTCAGCCTCTGTCCTGCCTTCAGAGCTGCTTCTGGAAATGGCTGGCTCTGTGTCAGCCCTCAGGGTGTGCTCCCAGGGCTTGCCAGGCCTGACCAGCACCCAGGCTCCCTGGATGAGCAGGACTTGGCTGCGACACAACCAACAACCTAACAACCTGTGACTCCCGGGTTTCCTGAGGCTGGGTTGAGAGAGTGTGCTGGCCCAGGGGGAGGGAGCTTGAGATGCTGGCTTCTGTTGTCACGACCACTGTAGTTTCCCCGTCCGGACAGGGTTAGCCACTCCTCCTCTGCAGGTAGCTGTGGTGCCAAAGCGGGTGAGTCTGCCGTCACTCGCCCCAAGTGGCACTCAAAGCAGGTGCAGTGATTGATTGTGCTGTTCTTCACCCTGACACTCAGGCCTGCTCAGTGCCCGGCTCTAGGGATGGTCTTTGCAAGGGCCCCAGAGATAAAAGCTCTTGGTTTCTGCTGTCAAGGACTTTCCTATTTAAGCCAGGAATGTTGCAAGACACAGACTTTTTAATGCACGTCATTAACTAGTCCAAACTGTACTCTTTGGTGCCCCAGGGTGGAGAAGCACTGGTTAGGCTTGTGGTCAGGTGGCCTCCCAGCCTCAGCAGCTGAGCAGCCTTCTCTGGCTTGGATCCTGCTCCCTGTTGTGCAGAGGATTCCTGAGCTAAAGCACAGGCATCTTGAAACTTGGGGTTTGCTTTGACATAAGAGAAATCCTGTTTGGCTTCCCAGTGAGGCCCCAGGACAGTCTTTGGTGGGAACAGGGCAGCAGGCCTCACACGGTCACTCACACAGCACTTGAGTTTATGATCCCTGTTAGAAATTCTGGTCTTCCAAAGCTCCTTCCTCTTTCCTTGTCTCTTATTTGATGCATTGTCTCTGAGCGATGTCACTCCTAGGAGGAGTAGGGGGATGTGACAGTTATCAATAGCTCAGTTTTCTTGAGTCCCAGGTCTTCCCCAGCAGCCACTTCAAGGCAACACGAGTCCTGTTCTCTTTGTGTTCTTAAGACTGACAGTTCCCGGAAGGAATGTTTGATGGACTCATGTTTGCCTCCACCCAATAGGGAGCATACGCTTTGTATCAATCCCTTTAAATAGTTCTAAGCCTTGGACATCCCTCCACCTCAGGCTGTTAGTGGTTGTCTTCAACATAAGAGCAAGATGCATGCCTGATCTTACTTCAAACCTACTGAGCAAAACCTGGAAGGAGAGGTTCAATCTGGGCCTCTGCCTTTAGACAGGAGGGCAGGTACTTCCACTTTGCCGGATGGCTCCTCCATCCAGTTCTGCCCATCCCTCATCCACACCAGGACTTGGGCCATAGCTCTTGTTGCTTCTGAGAAGAGTCAAGAACCCTGCAGCTCCAATATGCATGCTGTGGAATTGTAATTTGTTTGCACAGCTCAAATATCCAAACCATCTTCTCCTTTTGGCTGGGGCCCTAATCTCTTGAGTTCTGAACCCTCAACGTGAGTGTAGACAGGTGTAGAGCCAGCCCAGCATGCACCTCGACACACATTTACCCTTTGAAAAATGGAGCCGCAGGTGGTCAGGCTTGGGGAACCTGTTCTGTCCCCAGGAGAATGCACAGCTCTCTCTGTCCAGTGCCGCTTCTATTTTAATCGGGGCAATATGTCCTGTTCTTGGTTCTTTGGGTCTTTTAACTCAGGGACTGACAGTGAATCTGGGGCTACAGAGCAGCCAGTCAATTTTGTGTTCTTTAACTGCACTGGATCACAATCAATTTGAATATTTTCAATACTTCCCCTCAGAGGGCATTTCTTAGCAGGGCTCCACACCAGCAGAGATCTGGTTATCCAAGAGACACTCAATTACCCTCATTACATCTGAATCCTTGATTCCTGCCAATACTCAATTTAGTTCAAAATGAGTTCTCCAAAACTGGCTGGCCTTCTAAAGTGACCTTTGGAAAAATTAATCACTCAGGGGAAAGCATTCTAAAAGCCTTTTCCCCCCGTGGTTAAATCGGCTCTTTATAAAGAGTGTGTTTTAGACATCGGCCTCGGGGACTTTCCTAACATCTCTCACATCCTTAACTGAAGTCCAGCTTCTCTCTTCTCATCTCTGAGGACCAGTCCCCAGGAGTGTGGGAGACCTCAGCGCCTTGGATCTGATCCCAGCCACCTGTCTCTTCCCACATCTTGCGTCCCCCCAACAGGACGGCAATACAACCGTTGTCAGAGTCAAAATCCTCAAGGTTGCTCTCGATTCCCCTCTATTCTCCCATCCAACCCACCAACATGCCCTGTGCCCTGTGGTGTCCCCCACGGTCTCCAGTTCTCCCCACCCCTCCACCTGCCCCAGTCCCACCTGTGGTCAGCAGAATGTTCGCCCTGGCCAGGCCCTTGGCCTCTGTGTTCACAGTCCTCCCCGCCTCTAGCCTCCTTTCTGAACCTCCTCACCGGGACTGTGAGACCCAGCTCCTGGACAAGAGGCTATTTTCACATCTGCTCCCTTGTAGATGGGAGGAGGTCGCCCCACTCCATCACGCAAGTGACTTGCCCTGCGCCTCCTCCTCTTGGCACATGCTGTGCAGGATCAAAGCTGCTTTTCAACTTGGCGCTCCCCGGGAGCCCCCGCTGACTTGTATCTGGAGAGCTAGCACCCGGCCCTGTGCTTGGGACATGGCAGGTCTCCACAGGTGTGGAGTGAATAAATAAATGAATGATTGGGTGCATAAGATGATATATCCTTTGGCCCAGATTTTTCCTCCATGAAAGTTCCCTTGAATGAGTTCAGGAGAAAAGGAAAGGCCCCCTGCACTGGGAGTGGCTCAGAGAAGCCTTAGGAATGGACACTGGGTCACTGGGGGTCGTTCACTCCTTGCCCCTGTGACAGAAGGGGCAAGAGTCTGTTCTGGGAACGCACGGGATGGTGACGGTGGTCAGGATGACGAATGTGAAGACGGTGGTGACGGTTCGGTAATGCTGATAGTCATGGCGGTGACAATGACGATAACGACGACGTGTAGGGATGACAATGGCATCTCTTTATCAAGCACCTGTGCTCGGGCACTGCACTTGGCACCATAGTCCCCATCTTACACAAGAGGCAAAGAAGTCTCACCAAGGTCAGACCAATTATTTACCCAAAGTCCTACAAGTGGCAGACAGGGAAGCCGGGGCTTCAGGCAGGTCTGATACCCAGACTGGTGGCCGCCCGTCCCGCAGCATGGTGCTGAGCCTGTGAACACTCAGTACTTATTTACTCATTCATCACACATCGGTTTACTACTCATTAGGTCCCAGATATGTTCTAGGCAGTGAGGATATAAAGGTGAATGAACCGGGTGAATATCATGGCCCTCCTGGAATTCATCACCCTGGAGAGGGGAGACAAAGAGACAAATAGGCAAAATATAAGGTGTATCATATGGTTAAAAATACTATGAAGAAAACCGTGGACAGCACAAAGGGTAGATGGAGGCTATAATTTTAAACAGAGCAGCCAAGGAAGGCTTTCCTGTGAGGAAGCAACCCATGAAGACATCTGAGATTTCAGGCAGAGGGAACAACATGTGCAAAGGCCCTGGGGGTGGTGAGCGTACCAGTATGGCTAAAGCTGTATGCTGAAAACCAGAGTAGGGGAAAATGAGGTCAGATGGATGAAGTCACATCCTCAGGGACCTTATAGGCCATGGGGATGGTCAGAACAATTTGTTGTCTGGGTCCAGAAGAACTACAAGGTTCGGATGACCGTGCTGAAGTCCAGATAGACGGTGAGCTCTGCTGACCAGTAGCCCTAGAGTGTGGTGAGGGTGATGCTCTGAATGTTTTTCCATTATTTGATCTGAAGTTTAATCAAAAGCCAGGTTTCTCATTCTCAGTCCTATTGATATTTTAGCTGGATGATTCTTTGTTTGGGGATGGCTCTGTACATTGTTGAAGGTTGAGCAGCATTTCTGGCCTCTGCTCACCTTCTCCAACTGGGACCACCAAAAGCATCTTCAGATGTCACCAATGTCCTCCATTGAGGACCACCAGGCTAACACAAGGCAGGCTCCAGCACCCTGTGCTGGGACCTCATCTCCATCGGCCACCCTCACACCCGCCCATTAGCTGCTCCCTGCATCACACCGGCTGCTCAGAAAAGGGAACCCAGGGCCATCTACTGAAATCCCAGGCCCCTCAGCCCCAGCACACCCACGTCCCAGTCACGCCGTCAGGGAGCCGCTGCCCAGTCTAAGAGCATCCCAGGACCATTTGCTTATTCTGAAACTGCATGAGAGCCACGTCATTAGATGGGAGGTTTGGCCTGGTTTTGTTTCTCTCCAGGAGCCTCACCACTTACTGGAGATACGGTCTCCACAGGACCCTCCCTTCCCAGAGAGCACCTGCTCGGAGCAAGGCCAAAGGCTCTCCACCTCTGTCATCACAACGGCTGATGCTGACTGAGCATTCTGGGGCCAGATTGGCACCAAAGCTTTGCCCCTAAAGCAGATGCAGGGTCCGTTAGGATCCCCAGGACCTGAGGGAGGTGGCTCTGTGGGGAGCTCAGCCTGCGTCACTGGGGCCTGTGTCACTGCTGTGCCCCAGAGACTCCCTGAACTGTCTCCCCACCCTGACCAACTGGCACTTCCAGGGGGCCGGGGCAGGAAGTAGGCAGAGACACCTGAGGGATGGCATCCGTTTCACCTTTAAGAATCTGGAATTCAAGATTCCAGAGCCCCAGAGGTGAAACCAGCAGCAAACTCTAAAAAGAGGGACGCTAGGAAGCAGGACCACAAATCATAGAACGGGCTTGTCGCTGCAGGATCTCTCCGCTCCCGTGGGCCCTCCTGGAGCAGGGTGCCTGGGAGCTGCACCCCATCGTTCTGTTCTAAGAAAAATGGACATTTTTTGGACAAAGTGCCTGATTTGGTAGTTGGAGCATGGCTCTAGGAGTGCGTCAGCCTAACCACTTACTAGCTGCAAGATCTCGGCCCTTCCATTTCCTTGCCTGTGATGATAGATGATCACTCTCAGGGTTGTCTGCAGATAAACTAAGACAATAAGTGCATGGAACGCTTAGCAAAGTGCTTGCCATATTAATGACCAATGAATGTTATTGTTCTTATTATTTTGTTATCATCATCATCACCCACCACCACCACCACCACCATCACCACCATCACCACCATCACCATCACTACCACCATTACCATCACCACCATCACCACCACCACCATCACCACCACCATTACCATCACCACCACCACCACCACCACCATCGCCACCACCTTGTACCACTACCACCATCACCACCAGCACCACCATCGCCACCACCATGTACCACCACCATCATCATCACCACTACCATCACCATCACCACCATCACCACCACCACCACCATTACCATCACCACAACCACCACCATCACAATCACCACCACCATGTACCACCACACCACCATGTACCACCACCACCATCATCATCATCACCACTACCATCACCATCACCACCATCACCATCATTATCACCATCATCACCATCATCCCACCACTCACCATCATCATCACCACCACCACCATCACAATCACCACCATCACCATCACCACCACCACCATCACCATTACCACTATGATCAGCATCCCATTTTTCAGTTGCTCAGATCAATAAATGAGAGTCATCCTTGATTCCTCTTTTGCTCACACTCCACATCCAATCAAGTAACAAATCCATACAGTATCTCCAAAATCTCTCTACACTTAGATCACTTTCACCCTCCCCTAAACCAAGCTATTGCCATCTCTCACCCAGATGAGTATAGTGGCATCTAAGTGGTTTCTCTGGATCTACTTTTTCCCCCGCTTTTTGGTCTAACTTTTTGCATGACATTGTGAGACCTCAGTTAAAAAATAACTCAGGTCGCATCTAACTCTTCTGCCAACCCTGGAATCATTCCATATTCCTTAGAGGAAAGGTCAAAGCATCATTCCTATCCACCCCTTCCCCTGGCTCACTCTGTTCCAGACCCTGTGGACCTCTTGTCATTCCTCAAACATGCCATACACGATGCCCCCGTGCCTTTGCCCAAGGTACTCTTCTTCCAGATGTCCATGTGGCTTGTTCTCTCATCATCTTTGGTCTTTATCAAAATATTGCTTCTCAGCCATCCTTCTTCAATCTTTCTACTTAAACTCATAATTTCCCTCACACTCCCAATCTCCAAATTTGCTTCTTAGTTCCCCATCATATTTATCATCTCATACAGCACATATTTTATTTATTTTCTACCTTCTTCAATTCCTATAATGGCACCTGACACATGGCATTTCCTAAAAAGAACTTGTTGAATGAATGACTGGCTGAATGAATGGGTGGAATGAATCCCGTGAGCATTACTGTTAGGTCCCATCCTGTTAGCTCTTAGATGGTGGAGTTCCAGTTGTAACAGTTTCTCTTAGCTTCACTGGACTGTGAGTGGACTCTCTAAAAGCTTCACCATTTGGACTATCGAGTCTTTCTCTTGCCCTGAGTGTCTGTGCTTAGAATTGAGATTTCCATGTGATGTCAATCAGCAACTTGAAGCCCAGCATGGCCAAATCCACAAGGAAACCAGGAGGGACCCACAGAGCCCAGAGGCCACAGGCAGCCCCCGTGGGGGTGATGGATGGGGTGTCCAGGCCACGGTGGTGATAAAGCTGGCAGAGGCCAGCATCCATCTACAAGAGAGGCAAACCCCCTCTGCCCCTGGCCATTGATTGGGGGTTTAATGATAGTGAGGGTTCATTTCCGGCTCCACTACAGGAGCAGGTGTGCTATTAGAAATGGGGTGAGTGCCAGCTGTCCCCAGGCCCAGCTTCTGATTGTGCTTTACGAAAGACCTCCCTGTTGGACTTGGGCTTTCCCCAGCAGAGAGATGACCTGCACTTTCTCCAAGTGCTCTAGATGGACAGAGGGCTGGGAAGAGTGTTCTGGCTTGGAAGGGAATCAGTGGCCCTCTGCCCTGGCCTGGCCCACCTGCCTTACTCTCAGACCTGGGGAGGTAAGGGACTGTCACTATGCCATCATGAGGAAGAAAGGCAGACTGGGGTGCCACTTAGTGCCCTCCCATGTAGGCCAGAGAGGCTTCTCCCAAGGTCAAGGTCACATGCCACTCTGAGAGTCTGTTTTCAGAAAAGGGCTCCCAGCACTGCCCAGCACTGTGATCTGCCAAGGAATCCAGAGCATGATTCACCCCACCTTTACCTGCACCCCAACACACCCTATCCCCCGGGGCTGTCTCTAATTGAGGTTTTCCTGCCACATTACATGAGGCTCCAGGGCATGGGAGGGATTCACTGCTACCTCTAGAACCTTCCACCAGGGGGCGCTCACGAGGTCTCCCTTTTCTCTCTCTCCTCCTTTCTGCCTCCAAATTTCTGACCACAGGAATTTTACAACTGTAATAACCATAGTAATAATGCGCTGTGAACTTACCTTGGGCCAGGTAAGTTCACCTGTGTAGTGGAGGTCAGAGAACAGGAACTCTGCCACCAGACCAGTGGGGTCATGGGGTCATGAAGAGGATGATGATATTAATAATAATAATAATAATAATAATAATAATAATAATAATAATAACCACACAGGTTTATTGGGAGGAATAAATGACTTTACACATGTAAAGTTCTAGCCTATAATAAGAACTACCCCACAGGTTGCTTGTTAAATCTCACTGGACTCTCACAAGGCCATGAGGTAGCCCCTATTATTTTTCCCATCTTACACTAAGGCGGAACTTAGAGTAAGCTGCCCGAAGTTGTATTTCTCGTGTTACTGGACCCAAAGAACCCTGAGGTACCCCTCCCAAGGAGTCCCATTTCATAACCCATCGTGTCCACATCCTGTCACATTTTGGAAACTTACTCCTCAGCAGTGAGCCCCAGGAGCCTTGGGAGATGGGGTGGGTACGGAGGTTCTCACTAGCTCTGTCTTCCTGTTGGCTGTTTCAGACAACCCATCCTCAAAGCAATCCAGGAACCTGGCTGAGGAGCTGGGAGAAGCTGTGGAGATCATGGGCAAGGGCAAGAATGGTCTTGGCTTTGGCAAAGTAGACATCACGGTGGAGAAGGAGCTTCAACAGGAGTTTGGCGTGAAGAAGGCCCCGGAGTTGAAGCTATTCTTTGAGGGCAATAGGTCCGAGCCCATCAGCTGCAAAGGTAACGTGTTCAAGGGTCAAGTCAACTGTGTGCTCTCACAAAAAGCCTACTTGAACCGAGGCTGTGGGTGGGAGGTGCTGATCCACGTGGTCTCTCAGGGACCCAGTGTGGCGGTGGGCAAAGGTGCGACTTAAGCAGTCGAGGGGGAGAAATAAAGAATGTCCACGTGATTCTGCCCTTTTTAATGCTTTATTCACTCAATACAACTCTGTAGGTTCTTAATCATGACAATCCTTAATGGTGGGCATTGTGATAGACATAATCAATTTACTGCAACACACTTAATCATGACAGGCTCATGACAGACATCCCCCTGCATGCTAAGCTCCAGTGGCAGTCTAAAGTCTCAAGCCTTGGGCTCTAAGTCCAGCAGACACACACTCAGACCGCAATGATCAGGTCAGGGACTGAGGCCATCAGGTCAGGGATTGAGGTAGGCTTCTCCTGGGGTGGAGCTGACGGCCGGTTGAGCAGAGGGTCCTAGGGAGAAGTTGCAGATCTCACCAGGGTCAAGATGCAGCTATAGAGTTTGAGAGCCGTGAGGATCATACAGAGGATCAGGCAAACAAGGAGAAGAGTTGGGATGTCAGTCCAGGGTCCTCATCAGGCTCCCCGGCATGTGGGCATCAGTGTCGGCTGGCTGAATGTCTGTTCCTTTTCTCCATCATTTATACTAAATTTTGGGGTTTCTGACCACCCTTTCAATCCCTAGCAGCTGCTACCAGATTTCTCAATAACGTCATTGGTCCTGAGGTTAAAGCATCTGCTCTGGTGGTCCCCACCTGATTTTCCCACCTCTTGCCTGTATCAGGGTGAGGGCAACATGACAGAGACTTCACTCAGAGTTGGCCAGGGTTGTGAGAAGTGACCTGTTTATGTCAGGCTATGCCTGATGACCCTGTTGGAGGACTCCGTAGGTGTGCCTGTTGGGACTGCAGGTTCAAACTGGAGTTTTAAAATGGAGTTGCTTAGGCTAAGGTCGAAGGCCATTCTTACACCTAGGGTCTGACTCCCCCTTCCTTTAGGATCTTGGCACCACCTGTTTCCCCCCAAGATCCAGCCAGCAGCTGGGTGAGGAGCCATGGGTGAGGATCAAGGCCTGGAATTGGCAAACATCCCTTCTCTTCACAGTCCCTTGACCAGAATTCTGTTCCATGGCCCCCAGCAACTACAAGAAAGTCTGAGAAATGTGGTTTAGCCCCTAAAGGACATACAGTTGTCTCTACCACAGCCTACACCTCAGCTGATGGGCCCCGGAAGCCCCAAGAGGTGGAGGGTGGGTATGGGACTAATAAACACCAGGCCAGAGATCAAACTCCTACTTATACTTCTTGCCCCCTGTCTTTGACTTTGGAATGATTTTGAAAAGGTCCCAGGCCAGGAAAGCACTCAGTAGCCAGCCGAAAGGGAGACTGAGAGATAATGACAGCAAGACAGGTTTGGGATGGAATTCTACTGAATACTTTAACTTAAACTCATTCATTTATTCAACGTGCATTTATTGACAGCCTTCCATGTGTCAAGCCTGACCTTGGCGGTGAGGATTTCTGGAGAATTATGAGTCTTGGGGTGGTACATGGTAGATCCTAATTTATATGTATGGATGCGTAAACATCTGTAAAAGGAATGGGTGGATAAATGCTACAAAAGCAACGAACACGGAGAGTCCAGCACAGCCTCTACTGTTGAATGACTGACACTTAGGAAACTGAGCAGGCAGCTTCCAATAAACCTGATAGAATTGTTGCAAGAATGGGGTGGGGGGTTGGGGAGGGCCAGCTTCCTGCCAGGGCTGGAGGGTGCTTTGCAGTTCTCTGGATGGACACAAGGGGGCATGAGGGACACAGGACACTCTCATGGAGGAAGGTGCTGCCCAAAGAGAACCTCAGAGCTGTTTGTTACATAACGGCTCCTGATGGGCCGCTCCAGCGGGTGTGCAGGAGGGTGGTGCTTGTATGGGGTGAGGAGAGATGAGGAGTCTCTGTCACTTTTCTGTCCCTGCCAGCAGCGTGAGAAGTGACAAAGAGGGCTGTTTCCTAAGACACTGAGTAAGGACCCTCGATATGGGGACCTGTGACTCTAGTAAGCAGCCCTCGGTGGTGAGTTGGTTTTGGGGTTGGCTGTAGAGACACGAGGAGCCCCCGTTACTTTGCCCAGGTCCACGTCTGCTCCCAGAGTGGCTCAGGTTCTGGCATATCCTCCCTCCTGGTAAGGGTGAGCTAACTCCATGGGAGGCCATCAGGTGGCCATGGACAACTCCCAGGCTGTGTGTGAGGGGGTCAGAGACGATCCCAAGGCCTTCTGGCCCCTCTGTGGTGGGAGCCAGTGCCTGGGGCCTCCTCTGCCATGCACCAAGCCTCATCCTCACCTCCCCAGAAAGCCTGCCCTGACACCCGGGTCAGGATGCTCCACTCCTGTGGTCCTCAACACTCGTGTCCTCCACCGTCAGAGCCCTGGCCCCACAGGGTTGGAGCTGCCTCTGTCTGCTGAGAGCGCCAGGAGGGCAGGGGCCGATCTGACTTCCACTCTGTGTCCTGTGAAGAGGCTTCCTGTATCGGCAGCACCACTCTCACCCAAGGAATAATCACTTCCTCTTGTCAAAGGTCAAGTTTCCTCATCTGCAAAATGGGGGTGGCGAAAAATATCTACCTCCCAGGGTTTCTGGGAAAATGAACCAATGCTTGCAAGGCACAGGGCCTGACACCTACCTGCAGCATTTACTGGACTCCAGGCACTGCCTAGGCCTTCTCATGTGTCATAGCAACCCAGTGTAGGAGATGTCTTAGGGATTAAAAAACTAAGGGACAAAAATATATAGTGACTTTTTCAAAGCACACGCACTAATATGCAACAGGGTCAACAAAAGTTTCCTGCAAAGGGTCAGATAGTAAATACTTTAGGCCACATGAGCCCTAAAAATCTCTGTCACAACTCCCTACTCTACTGATGCAGGGTGAAAGCAGTCATATGTCAATGAACTTGGCATAACTGTGTTCCAATAAAACTTTATTCATAAAAACCAAACAGTGGGCCAGAGTTTGCCCCCACCACGGCTGTAGTTTGTTGAGCCCTGTTCTGCACTGTGCTGTAATAAATGGTGGGCGTGTTTATTATTATTAGTTTATTAGTTTAAACTATTAGTTTCCTCGAAGCAATTAGGTTCTTAATAGATTTTTGAGTCTGAATGGAATGGAATCACAAGGGCCCACTGTAGGCAGGCAGGGGTGAGGGGTGAGGGGCCAGCCCACGTTTCTGTGGATTTGTTTACCCCTCCCCCCACACCACACCATTGTCATATTATTCCCAACTAGAGAAAGAGGGCAACAGGATGTCGGGATGGAGCCCGGGCTGGGATGCAGGATGCCTGAATTTTAGGACAAGCTCTAGCTATGGGAACTTGAATAAGTTTGCAGACCTGGCCTTTGCAGTTGCTCATGTTGTTGACTTACTGACTGATGCCTCTTCTGCCTACTTGACAGTACTTTGCATACTCCTGCAGTGTGACTTTTAGGAAAACCTGTCTTCCAGAGGCTAGTGGGATGTAGCCCTTGACTGAGGTCAAGGCCCCAGTCCCATCCTCCTCGAATCTCCAGGATGGATGGTGGGAAAGGCCTTGGCTTTCTCCTGGAGGGCAGCGGACTCACACTGCCTCCAGGGCCTCAGCTAATGACATATTTATAGCCTGCCTGGGAACAGGCAGCTGTGCCAGCCCCTGTCAATCATTGACAAAGTGTTCACACCTCATTTGTCACCATGTCCTCTGGCTCATGGCCAAGCGCCAGGGGAGAGGCATGGTGCCCAACAAGGGCAGTGCCTCAAATGCAGGCGCCCAGGAGTACGTTATTGGCCAAGTTCACAGCTATTTCAGTCTCATGGGAGCTGGAGGGGAAAAGGGGACCCATCCAACCCAGAGAAGCCGGTCCCAGATCAAGTCCCCTAAGCTGGCTCACCTGATGTTCGTTCACTGTAACTGGGAATGATTTCTTGAGCACCTAGGATGTGCCAGACACTCCTCGAGCTGCTGGAGTGGCTCCCACTGAACAAGTTAACAGACAACCGTCATCACAGCAATTTCAGAGAGTGACAGACTCCGTGGAAAAGCAGAATGTGGCATAAGACAGAGAGGGACTGGAGAGTCGGGGAGTGGAGAAGACGGAACTGGGACCTGAAGAAGTTCCCCTCAGAGAGTAAGGAACCCAAGCCTGGTGGCCTGGAGGACCACGGAGTGTTGACAGGGAGAGAGTGGCCCAGGGCGGATCAGAGCCCCAGGTCCGATGGCCTGAAATCTAAACCCACCTGAAGGGTTTCTGTACACTTTTTTAAAATATATATATATACTTTCAGAATTTCTAAGCCAGTTATTTTCCTGGCACTTTAAATAACATTTGGCTGGACAAATGTCTACAAGAGAAGCAGGTTAATTCTTCTGTGTCCATTTTTATCTTCTCCCAAACTCCTGGCCCAAATGCCCTAGAGAAGTCCATTCAGTATGCCCAAGAGTCATGCACAGGAATCCATTCAAAATGGCCCTCGGCTGGAAACATTCGCAGAGGCCGGCTGAACTGTGAAACACACAGTAGGATACCACACAGCAGCGGGAATGGATCTTCAAGTGCATGAACAACAGGAATGAATCTCATAAATGTCACAAAGCCAGACTCAAGAACACACACCATGTAATTCCATTCACCCAAAGTTCAGGAACAGGCAGACGGATGCCTGCTGCTAGGATTTAGGATAGTGGTCACCCCTAGGTGGGGAGGGTGGGGTGGCAGCACAGCAGGGACTTTTGGGAGTCTGGTAACGTTCTAGTCCTTGATCAGAGTGATAGTTACATGGCTACGCTCGTTTTGTGAAAATCCATCAAACTATGTTATGATTTTTGCACAATTCTGCATGTAAATATACTTCATTCTAAGGTGTTTTTTTTTTTTAAGGCATGATGCTTTTGGAATGCATAAGCAAAGAAACTGAAGTTAGATCCCTTGGCAGTGGACTTAGCAATTCTGGGTGCATTCATTAAGCCCCATGCAGTAATCTGTCCTGCCACAGGGTCTTTGCACAGGTCCCCTGCTCTCCCTGGAAGCCTTTCTCTCCCCTTCCTGCCTCCTGGTTAACTCCTATGCATCTTTCTGTTTCCAGCTTGTGTGTGATTCCTTCCAGTACAGCTTTCAGAACTTTATTGTCTAGGTCAAGTATCTTTGCAATAGGTTTATAAAACTTTGCTATAGGTTTGTAAAAACTGCACACGTGCTTATGTGATTATTTGTTGAATGTCTTCCTCGACAGAATGAGAGCTGCAGAGCCATGGAGATATGTTTGTTTCTGTCACCTTCATGTCCCCAGGACTAAGCATGGCACTTGAGACCATAGCAGGCACCCCATACACATTTGTCACATGAATAAGTGAAGAAATGAATGAGTGAATAAATAAAGGTCCATGGATTTATTTCAAAGCTATTCACAACAACTTCTTCCTCTTACCAACTCATGTACAATGTTCTAGTCTATTCTACAGAAGACACTGAGAAAGTAATAACTTACATTGCTCACCGTCATGTGAAACTGATATTTCTAGGAAACACATATGCATCTGTACACGGCCTTTGTCCATTCTGGCACACCGTGGGTCTCTCCAGATGTGGCATATGCGTCTTTAAGTGCTTGGTACCTCCCATATACTAGCTGGGAATTGAAGTCAGGATCCTATGACCTTAGAGGACATTTGGATCTCAGCTGGGGAACTGGATTCACAGAGGGATAACAGGATATCCCCCAAGTCACAGAGCTATCTGGTCTTTTTATTTACATGTTAAGAAAATAAATTCATTTTTCTGTCACCTTGGAGAGTTCGTGAGAAAAGATTCGAAGGCTTCCTCCTAAGTTTGGTACCAGCCTAGTTAGTTGACTGGCTATTAGTAAGTGGATCCTTGATTTCCTCATCTGCAAATAAGGAGACTAAGAGGATCTATCCCCGTAGGATTGTTGTAAAGAGTTTGTTCAAGCAAAACATTCAGCAAAGGCTCTTGCCCTTGGAAAGAGCTCAGTAACATTTACCTGCTGTTGTTAATGTTCATATCTTGGATCCTGGGGGAGAAAGGGAATGAGGAAGCTGACCTTGACCTTCAAGAGTGGGAACCCAAGACAAGGTACTTCTACCTGACACATGAGGAAGCTAGGCCTCCTCCAACTCGGGAGGCTACTTCCGTGGTATCCTTTTCCAGGAGTGGTGGAATCGACAGCCTTGGTAGTTTGGTTGAGAAGACAAATTAGCCAGAAAGCGTTTTTGTTCAACACCAGCAGTGATCTGGCAGATTTTGTGACCATCAGACCCTTGGTCATCGTTGGATTTTTCCAGGTACTGGGGTCAAGAGATGGGAGGTGGCTTTTCCACTGGTGGGCTTGGGAGCAGTTGAAGTAAGGAGGCTCTTCCACTTGGGTTGTTTCAGGCCCAAGTGCCCCATCCCATGAGCTGGCTTTCTGGGGACAGCTCCAGTGTTCAAACAAAAGGAGAAAAAAAATGGCAGCTGAAATGTTAGAGGCAGTGTTAGCAAGAAGGATAGGAATGGAGAGAAAGAAGAGGAGATTGGCACACTTATCTAACTGGTTTTCGTCATACAACCAGTCTTTTGGGGGATTCCATTTAGAATGTCACAGAGTAAAGGGGTGTCTACTTTCTGCTTTGAGAGCTGTTGATTTCTACGATTCTGGTAGCACCAGCTGTGTTTGGGGTGTGTTGGTCTCTACCCCATGTTCTGTCCAAGCATCCCTCTAAACGAAAACCATTAACACTTCTAAAATATGCACCCATTTGAAAATGCATCAACCCTTATCACAAGTATAAGAAGGGAAGATGTTTGAAAGAGACATAAATAAATTAAAACTGATAATGAGCTATCTCATCATAGCTTTCTATTGATCTTATTATTTGTATATATAAATAATTTGCCACTTATTTTTGCTTTTAGAAAATGAGTTTCTCATGGATCTGACTCAATTACTCTAAATTTATGGCTCCCCCTACTCCCAGCCAAGTCACAACTTGGACATCCAATCCATACACAGGGAGAGTGTGCCTCTTCTCCTTCCCCTTCTTTGTGTCTCTGGTCCCAGGTTTCTTTCAAGCTAAAACACGAAGGCCTGAGTGTTTGCCACATCTTGTTACCAAGTTCATATCTGGTGTCACACGTGGTCAAATCAATTGCTGCTTCTGAAAGTAATTCAGGAACGATATTAAATACTTCTCCATCCCTGGGTTTTGACAACCTTTATTTTAGTAATTGGAAAAAGGTGGAGATAATCAGTTCTCTCCACTGACCTCTGAGAGTTTGCCTAACTGAGTTTTAGACCTGGCCTGAGAAGCATTCTGGCTATGACACTTCCCCTAAAGGGGATTCAGATGACCCAGCAAAACACCAGAACTTGAAAAGTTAAGACACATTGGCCACCATTTCCACCTTCCCCTTAAATAAGCCAGATATTTTTTTGCTTTCTATCGGACCTTTATGAAGCATGCTTTCCCCAACAGGACTTAGAAGAAGAGGTTGCAGAATTATTCTATGATACGATCAAAGACTTCCCAGAGCTGACATTTGCAGTGATGGCTATCAAAAACACCCGTGGACGTTTCAGCGTCATCCTGGACAGTGTCCTTGTGTTCAAGAAGGTAGGACTTGGATCCTATTTTTAGTGAGGGGTCTCTAGTTCAAAGTAGTGGAACCTGTGTGGGCTTCTGGTCCAAACTCGGTGACATCTCAGTTACCTGGTGTTTCTCTGGATTTTATGGTCATTCTCCATTGGATGCTGCTCCTCCTTCCTTAACCAGTAAATACCATCTTGTCCATCAAGGTCCAATCTCACACGTTTGTTTTTCTTCTGGCCCACGCTTCCCCATCCTCCCTCCATCACCCATTACCATCTATACACCCGTGACTTATTAATATCTGTCTTGGGCCAGACTTATCCAGTCTCCAGACCCTGACAAGCAGCACCAGAGGGCTCAACACGGCTAAGCTCAAGGTCATGGTCTGCCCTTCTGGACTTCTGCATGTTTTCATTCCCTTGGTAGAGGGTGCCTGGTCAGATCTCTGACCATGAAAACCTAGGCATCACTCAAACCTCTGTCTCTGCCCACCCTTCAGGACCAGTCCATCACCCCAGCCCTATAGATCTTATATCTCAAACACCCCTGAATCTAGGCATCTCTCCCTGTCTCTTCTGCGACTATTCTAAATGGAGTGATCAGCATCTCCTGTAGCCTATGGCAGTAATCTTTGGCCTGATCAGAACAGATCAGGTGCTCTCAACAGTGTTCTTCCCCAAATTCAAGACTGGGGATCACCTCTCTCCTCTCTGAAAGCCCTTTAATGGCTTTCAACGATTAGCATATAGACTGAAATCCTTAATGAGGACTGTAAGACCTTCCAAGGGACCTTCCTGGGTCCCTTTCCAGGATTTAGACCTGAGCTGCCCATAAAGCAACAACTAGTCATTTACGACTATTACCATTACCATTAATTGAATTAAAATTTTAGTTCTCCAATAAAACTGACCGCATTGCAAATACTCCACAGCCATATGAGGCTGGTGGTTATTATATCCCAGAGCTCAGATTTACAGAGCATTTCCACCTGTTGGAAGTTTTGGACACTGTGGTCTGTTTCTGGAAGATCCCTCAGCTCCTTCCCACGGGAAGCCAAATCTTTCCAATTGCCATGTTACTTACAGATCTTGTCCAGTGAGGATAGTCACTTATCCAAGGCCACTGAGGAGTGGTACCCAGATCTGCTTGACCTACAGGGAGGGCGGTGAGCCTTCAGTCTCCTCTTAGGCCTGGGAAAGCCATGGAGAGGTTTTAAGTTGGTGGATACAATAATCTGATTCACTTAGCATTGTCTTCTCTAACTCCATCCATTTACCTGCACATGCCATGATTTTATTCTCTTTTATTGCTGAGTAATATTCCATTGTGTATATATGCCACATTTTTTAAAAATCCATTCATCTATTGAAGGGCATCTAGGTTGGTGAAGTTAGCCAATCCCCAAAAAACCAAATGCTGAATGTTTTCTTTGATATAAGGAGGCTGATTAAAAGTAGGGTATGGGGGGGGGGACATGGGGTAATTAATGATGGTGGAATGTGTTTTTGATCATTATTATCCAAAGTACAGGTATGAAGACACGAATTGGTGTGAATATACAACGAGAGATATGAAAAATTGTGCTCCACAAATGTAATAAGAATTGTAATGCATTCTGCTATCATATATAAATAAAAAAAAGAATATAAAAAAGATAGTTAAGTAAAATAAAAGGGAAAATGTAGAAAACAAATATTGTTCTACCCTTTGTATTTTGTTCTTAAATATATATGTATATGCATACATGTAACATATAAACTTATGTATGTTTATGTATCTAAGCATAAATGCATAAGATTAATTAAGAGTATTTACTTGGAGGGAAGTGAATTGGGAGATTTGGGAATTTGTCCGATAAAGAGATTAACTTTTTATTATACATTCTTTAATATCATTGGAAGATTTGCCATATATATTATTATCCATAAAAAATTGTTTCATGTTTTACACCTTTAACTCTACACTTGGTAAGCCTAGCTCAGTTAAAAAGTTAGTCAGTTAGTCACTCTCATTTTAAGTCCTGGCTCTGGGGCTGGGGGTGCAGGTCAGCAATGAGCACAGAAGCGTAGCATCAGCAAGGCCCTGGGTTCAGTCCCCAGACCCATCCATCAACCCTGGCTTCGCTTCTTACTAGCTGAGCAGCCTTGGATAGGTTACTTCACTTCTCTGTGCCTCAAATTTGCTGAAGTGCAAAGTAGGAGAGATAACAGCACCCAGTTCCATGAGATGCCAGGAGGACTAAATAAGGTGGTTATATAACGTGGTTAGAACTGTGGGTGGCAGAATGTGAGCTCTCTAGTGTCATTAAACTATGATTTTGACCAGTAAGGAGCTGAGACTTTATCCAAACGATAATTTGGTGCTATTAGGTGTTTGAGTGAGAAAATGATGTATGATCAGTTTTGTGTCCTAACAACATGGCTGTGGTGGAAATGTGGGGAATGGATCGGAGTCAAGCAAGAAGAGAAGAGGGAAGGTCAGTGGGAGGCAGCTGCAGGGAGTCCAGGTGACGGGTCTGGACCAAGGTGGGTGGTGGAGATGGAGAGAAGGAGATGGAATAGAAATTCACATAATCTGCTGCTTCTCTTTCTCTCAGAGACTTCAGTCCTGGGCTACAAAGAATCGAATTGTTCTCTGTTAGTCCAGATCCTTCTGAGAAGCAGTTACCAAGCAGGGTGGGAAATGCAGAATATTTATTAGAGAAAAGAAGGACATCAAAGAGGCGGGGGAGACTCTGAGTGACATTAGACCATGGTAAAGATCTGACTCTTAGGAAGGAAGGAAGGAAGGAAGGAAGGAAGGAAGGAAGGAAGGAAGGAAGGAAGGAAGGAAGGAAGGAAGGAGGGAGGGAGGAGGGGAGAAAGGGAGACACTTTGACCCAGTGGCGTTCTAAGAGGGTTTGTCAGAGTTGCCCACTGGGGAACGGATGCCCTCAGTCACTGGGTCGCACACTGTCCAGCCTCAGCACAGATATTTTGATGGAGTCCAGAGCCCAGAGGCAGTATCCGTCAATCACACTTCCTGTTGTTACAGATCTGAGGTGTTCACGGGCTGCCACCTGCCTGGACCCTACCTCCAGGCTAATCGGCTCAGTCGTTCATATTTATTAGATACCTGGATGCAGTATTCTCACCTGCCACCACCCCTCACCATTCTCTTATCCCAGGGAAAGATGGTGGCACCGTTTGAATGTATTAAGTGCCCATAGCAAGGAAGCTACTGCCCTCCAATGATTTTCTTCTTTTGCTCAAGGGAAAAATTGTCAATCGTCAAGAGCTCATTAATGAGAATACCAACAAACAGGACCTCCATCAAGTCATAAAACAGCACCTTACAGATTTTGTGATTGAATTCAACACGGAGGTCAGTAAGCAGAGGGTCCCCGGGAGACGGACAGCTGGGGGTGAGTGACGGTGTGTGCTTGCGATGACAGGTTTTCCTTGGAATTTCAGAACAAGGATCTGATTTATGAAATGCGCGTCTTTAGTCACATGCTGCTCTTTATCTCCAAAACCTCCGAACCGTACGGTGTCATCATCCAGCATTATAAAATGGCATCGAAGGAGTTCCAGAACAAGGTTTGTAGAATGGGCCGTTGCTCCTTGGGGCTCTTGGGTGGGATCACCAGCCATTCAGACTGTGAGGCCATTGGCCTGTCCTGCTTCTTATAAATGAAGCCAGGAATAGTTTGTGTATTGATTTCCTTATTTGCCTGTGTCAATACTATGCATTATTTACTATTTAATTTTTAAATCAGCCTCCTTTATTACTCTTGCCCAGCCTCTCTGCCATTTTGGCTAAGCTTCTGCTCCTTCACACATCTTTTTAATAAAGCTACTCTGGGAACATGATGGTTGGTTCTGTTTTGATGGAGCACCTGGACTCATCATGGGTGAATGCAATATGGTAGCATTTAACTTGGAGTTGAGGCGGGGAAGGAAGACCACTCCTGCCTGAAGTCGAGGTATATGAAAAACCTGCAGGCATGAAGCAGCATGGCTGGTAAATCATTGCTGAGATTCTGGACTTTAACAGACCCCAATTCAAATTCTCTCCTTCTTCTAAGCTTTGTTGTCTTAAGCGAGTTTCTTAACTCTCAACCTCAGGACCCTCCTATGGGAAATGAAGACTTGTAATAAGAATTGAATTAGAAGCACCTGGCTGGGTACAGTGGTGCACACCTGTAATCCCAGTGGCTAGGGAGGCTGAGGCAGGAGGATTGTGAGTTCAAAGCCAGCCTCAGCAACAGCGAGGCACTAAGCAACTCAGTGAGACTCTGTCTCTAAATAAAATACAAAATAGGGCTGAGGATATGGCTCAGAGGTTAAGTGCCCCTGAGTTCAATCCCCAGTACCAAAAAAAAAAAAAAAAAAAATAGAAGCACCTGTGTTGCTTGTGATTATTGTCACCATATCATCATGAGAGACAAACCAGCCTGAACCCTAAACCTACACATCATGTTCTTACCACCACCTAGACTCTGGGGGCTCTTTACCCAACTATTTTCTTAATTTTTAGAAGAAGTATGATAATGGCAAGTTTTTTTTTCATGTAATGAAAATTATTCTGAAATTTTTTTTAGTTAAAAACTTTTAAACCTAAGTTAAACACAGAATAAAGCCACGTGAGTTAGTCACCTTCTTGTCAATGTGATCAAAATACCTAGTACAAGCAACTTAGAGGAGGACAAGTTTACTTGGACTCGTGGTTTTAGAGGTTCAGTCCATGGTGGGCTGAGTCCTTTGAGCCCCAAGATGAGGCAGAGAATCATGGCAGAAGTGTGTTGTGGAGAAGCTCTGCTCTGTTCATGGTGGCCAGGAGGCAGACAGAGGGAAGGGGCTGCAGGGGTCACAGCCCCAGTGACCACCTCCTCCGGCCACGCCCCACCTGGCTACAGTTACCATTTATCAGTCCCTTCAAACTGGGATGGACTGATGGACAGCTCTCATAGTCCACGCGTTTCACCTTCTGAATATTCTTAACATCCACCCAGGAGCTTTGGGGAGACACCTCCTGGCCACACCATAACCGCAGGCCTGGGCAGAGTTCATGTTCATACCACATCCTGCCACGTTAGTTACCGGAAGGATGCTTCCTACCCCAGAAATCCTTCTTACAAATATATTGCCTGGTTTTTTCAATTTTACACTAAGATTTTTTTTCAATTTTACTCTTTTATCACCATGGGATTGGATAGCAGTTCATTCTTAGCCAAACCACCATCTTCCAGGTTATTTTTTTTTAACTCTTTGAACCAGCTGGAATTTATTTTAGGCACAGATGGAGAGATGATTCTCTTTTCCCTAATTACTGACCTTCCCAAATGCCATTTATTGAGCCAAAGATAAACAGACTAATATTGCTCCAAAGGTCATACCCCCAGGTCCACCTCATCGCCTCTGTACCCCAGCCCCAGCGTGTCCAAGGCAGCTGGTACTTGTTGAAAGTATACGAGGTCACCTCAACAGGACTGTTCTTTCAGTCTCCCTGGGGCCTAGAAGAGGGGCACACTTTGGAGGCCTTCATCTTCCCATGGATGAATAATGACCTGAAACACCAGGCGTCTGCAAGGGCCTCTTCTTGTCCCCTTGTTTCCTCTCTTTGCTCTGCCACTAGAGTGACCCTTTAAACATTACCATCATGTCACTCTCAGACTCTTCCACGAGTCTCCATTACATCCAACCAATCCCAAGCTCTCTCCTGGACCCCCAACCTCGACCTTGACAGCCTCTAACCTGGTCCCCCAGGACACGGTCCCCCAGGACACGGTCCCCCGTGGTGTTGAAGCCACAGTGGCTCCCTTGATCCTAAACAACTCTGAGCTCTGCGTTTGCCTTGTCACCAGGCCTTGGGGTTGACAGTTTCCGCCACGTGGATCATGCATGGTTCCTGGGCTGGGTACTCACCACTCAGGTCCCAGACAGAGCGTCACCTCCTCAGATGCTCCTCCTGACCACCTTGACTCTTACTGACCTCACTGCCTCCTCTGTGCAGTCACTCTGTCCCATGCCCCTGATCTGTTGCCTGTCACTCATTGCTCTCTGAGGTTATCAGTTTGTTTACTCAGCTGTCATCTGTCATCTCCATGGGAACACAAGCTCCGTGGCAGACAGGCATTTTGTCTGCTTCCGGCAGCACTGCCCAGTGCCCAGTAAAATTCCCAGCACATAGTAGGTACTCGACACATCTCTGCTGCATGAACAAATGAGTCGAGCCGTGGGTTTCTTTTATAATTTTGGATACTAATAAGAGTTGGCATGCTCTGAGCACTTTCTACCTGCCAATCACTGAACTCAGCCCTTTCATAGTTTTCCTGTTTGATTCTCACAGTGACCCCCTAGGGCAGGTACTCTTTGCCTCACCATTTTACAGATAAGGAAAACTGAGGCACAGATGAAGACAAGACCTCAGGACTTCTTGACTATTCCTAAAGTTGTGTGGAGGGTCACAGCACGGGATGCTGAAACCAGGCTGTCAACGGCTACCAGTCTTGCATTTGGGTGCAGGGCTGACTTTACTGTCTTTTGGAGGTGCTCCAGGACCCCACTATTCCCCTTCCATTAGTCCACAGCTTTACAGCAGTTTCTCTCCCTTAGTAAAAAGGTCCAGAGAGACAACGGTTTTGTTCAATTTGGCAGATCCTTTTCATCCTTGTGGACGCAGACCAACCCAAAAACAAACGTGTCTTGGATTACTTCCGGATCACGGAGGTCACTTTACCATCTGTCCAAATCCTAAACTTAAGCTCCGATGCCAGGTACAAAATGCCTTCAGATGACATAAACTATGAAAACCTCAGGAGATTCGGCCGCAGCTTCCTCAGTAAAAGTGCCAAGGTAAGGTTGCTCTGAGGTAAGTCTTATGCAGAACTACCCATAGCTCACTAAAGGAAATCATTCCTTTCTTGTAATATTGCTGGCTTTGGTTGTCTGAAGGAAGAGACAGAATAAAGGGCAACCTTTTGGCTCAGCGTGGGGAAATATCACCATTTCCCCACCTGAAATCTATCCAACTTTTGGCTCTCCTGAGCCTACAATCCCACCATTCATTCTTGAGTTGTGAAGTAAGTTTCCAATACAAATGGCAGGTCCCATGGAGGGCTAACTAGAAAGGAGGATTTTAGCCTCTAATCTGAGAGATCTACTTGGCCCAAGGGTAGATGCTTCCTTCGGGAGAGAGAAAGAACTAGAACAGTTATAGCAATCAGGATTTTAGCCTCAAAAGATTTTAGGGACCTTCTGGCTGGGTGGGGGTGGGAGGGGATCTGTGTTAAGGAGTGACTCAGAAAGGTAGCTGTTTTAGTCATCTTTGCCTCGCTGGGACCAAAAGACCTAACAAGAACAACTTAGAAGATAAAAAAAAACAAAAAACTTTCTTAGCTCACACTTTCAGAGGTTCAGTCCACGGTCAGTCGACTCCATAGCTCTGGGCCTGAGGTGAGGTAGAACATCATGGCGGAAGGGCGTGGTGGGAGGGAAGCAGTTTAAGACGTGGCAACCAGGAAGCACAGAGAGCTCTGCTCGCCAGGGACAAAATTTAAACCCCAAAGGAACACCCCTAGTGACCCACTTCCTTTAGCCACACCCCACCTGCCTACAGTTACCACCAGTTAATTCATCAGTGGATTAGTCTACTGATTAGGTTATACCTCTCATCATCTAATCATTTCATAAATGGAGATACTCCAGACAACCCAACATCTATAGTCACCTACTCCACATGCTTCCATACTTTCTATCCATTCCCCTAGGACTGCTGCATCCCTGTAGCCTCCTCAAGGAGAAGTTGTTCTGGAAAGGCTGGTGTGCTTACTGTTACCTCCAATGTATTTCCACTCCTTTCACCTTCAAAACCCCTATATTTTTTGGATCCCATGCTTTTGAACTTTAGACCATTTATTCCCTCTTCTGGTTGCTGTCCTGTGACCATGTCCCCTTCCCTCTCTGAGGAGATAAGATCCTGACAGCCATCTTGCCCCCCAACATCTGTTCTGCTATCATTTCCAGAGATCTCAATATCTGATACCCTGCTCTCACTTTTCCAATAATGGGTGTGTCCATGCCGTCCCAGCCCTCATCCTCATGGCCACAGTCAGAAAGAGCAGCAGCCCCTCCAAATGCCTGATTTCAAAGTTTCCATCTTCTTAGTTTCCTCCTCCAGGACCTGTTTTGCTACAATTCCTCACACTTCCCATGGCCTCCAGTCTTCTGATCCCACTTCACAGTTTCTTGAGTACCATCTTCCATGAACTTGGATTCCATTGTTTGTTGCTCCGTCAACTCCTTCTTCTCCTCCATCTTCTACCACCTTTATATCCTGTAGTCCTCACCAGGGAAAATTCCAACTCTAGATGATCCCACTTAGCTTCCCTAAGTGCTTCCAGGCTGATACTAGAGAAAAAGATCACCATGGAGCTGGATGGCGACAAGGAACCACCAATCAAGCCTTTCCTAGGCTCCAAAACATCCTAGCACCCTGTACAGATTTCTCTTAGTGTGTCTGTTCTTTTGATCTTTGAGTCTATTTCACCTTCTACCCCATTTCTACTTTCACTGTTAGCTGAGAGCTCCTCCCATACCTCACTAAGAAAAGAGAAGTCTTCATACTTGGGTCTCCCATTTCCCGTCACCCTATCTGCACACCTTGGTCCATCCTCTCTCTCTCCCAGTTACATCTGGGGAGATACCTCCTCCCCCCTCAAAGGCCAACATGTCCTCCTGTGCCCCTTCACATGATGTGCCTAATGTAGCCCATTCCTAGTATGCCATAATTTTCACCACCGCCCATCTCCTATGCCCAGGCCACACCTGCTTTACACTCCCACTGAAGGAATCTTTAAATTCCTTCCAGGGCTGGGGTGGGGGGTAGGCAGGACATGGTGGGAGAAAGAGCCAGTGAATTGAGCAGAGGCCAGAGAGCAAAGCCTCATAGCACAGTAAAGATTCGTGATCTTAAGAGCAATGAGAAGCCGGAAAGAGACCAACTTGTAGAAAATACAGGCAGCGAGAAAGAATTGGAGGAAACCCAGGCAGAACATCAGGTGTCGATTACAGTAATGCAGGTGAGAGACGTAGGCTACTTGGGCTAGGGTGGTAATGGAACAGAGAAGACAAGGATGTAGATACAAGGGACATTCATGAGTCAAAATTTGTAGAGAAAAACATGGTCTAGGATTTTGAACACTTCCTTGGAACAGATGCAAGGGCTGAGTTCATTCTTTCATTCATTTGCAAAACATTTATTGAGATCCTACTATGTGCCAGGCAGTGGTTACTCAATGACAAGAGAAGAATCTCTTTTTTTTTTAGTTGTAGATGAACACAACACATTTATTTATTTATCTATTTATTTATTTATTTAATGTGGTGCTGAGGATCAAACCTAGCCTCACATGTGCTAGGCAAGCACTCTACCACTGAGCCACAACCCCAGCCCTGAGAAGAAGAGTCTTTTAGGACGTTCCATCCCTTCTGGACACAGTGAGACCTCTCAAATTTGCTTCCTAGGAACATCAGTCCAGTGAAGAGATTCCGAATTATTGGGACCAGGGTCCAGTTAAGCAGCTCGTGGGGAAGAACTTCAATGTGGTTGTCTTTGACAAGGAAAGGGATGTATTTGTGATGTTCTGTAAGTATCTCCAACAGAGGCTGAGTCAGGTTCAGGGACGCAACATTGCTTTTCAAGTGTTGTTCCTGAATCTCTGAGCTCCGTAATCTCCAAAACCTAGGGATGCACCCTACCGATGATGGTCTGCAGACACTCAAAGAGACTGGATCAGGTTGCTTTTGGCTACAATGCAACCCTGGCCCCCCAAATCTAATTCTTGGAATGTATGGCATGCCTTCCACATAATCCAGGCCTGTGGCTACTTGTAATAATAATAATGCAGATGGCTCACAGGGTTTGATTGAATGCCTCATATGCTGAATCATTGCATACCTTACCCACTTAATCCTTACAACATCCTGAAAGTAGCTACCATTATCCACATTTTTATGGATAATGACTCCAACGCCTTCATACCCCTCTCTCACTCTTAGGTAGGTTTTTGACAGAACCTCCAGTGCTATACAGAGTTCCTCTGCTTTTGGCTTTATGGGACTTATCCAATGATCCATTTGAGGTGGAAACCCAAATTCTTCATGTAAAGGACTTGGCAGAGTGTCTGGTAGAAGCACAGTAAACAACAGCTATTTTTTTTGTTGTTGTTATTATTCCTATTATTGTTTCCAACACTCATCTGAGTTGGGACTATTGTCCTTTCCCATGGTTTCTAGTTTGCATGGGAGATCCAAAGCTAGAGGCCTTCTCTTCCACCATGAGACACTGGGGATCTTGACTCTGAAGTTACTTTAGGCATCTCCTTTACAGGCAGAGTTACCACTTAATGAGCACTTACAATGAACCAGCATGAGTTTTGTGTTAAGGTGTGTAACAATGAGCCTGTGGTGAAGGGATGGCGGTTTTCTCTATGATACAGGTCAGGAGCCCAGCCTCAGAGAGGGTCATTACCTTACCCCAGGTCACACAGTAAGTCCAAAAGTTCCAAGCTAGCTTTGTGCCATTCCTGGGTTAATTGCATCATACAGGACTTTGACAGTCTCTCTGAATTCATCTCTTGTTCACAGAGCGAGGTATTTCAGGTCTGTGGCTGAATCACTGCAATCTTCTGCCTGCACAGGAGAGGTGGGGGTGGCTTCTCTGCATTCACCAGATGCCCAGAGTTCTAAGAACACTCATTTAGTTCTAATAAAAGGCAAAAGTAACCTCATTTTCTTGGAAGCAGGACTGTCGGATTGGCCCCCTGGGGCTGCGGCCATTAGGCACCCTCCTGTTCTGACCCAGGGCCTGATGGTTTCCAGGGGCACACTGGGGTGCTGCCGGCAGGCAGCGGGTGGGCGGCCACAGAGGTGCATATTCGTAAATGGAAGATGATCATGCAAAGGTGACATGTCGGGGGCCTTCAAGGCCACTCCTCTCCCAGGACAGAAACAGAGCTCTGAGCTTTGAGGAAAGACAGCAGGTGAGGTTGGGCCTTCCTGATGCTGCTTGTCTCAGTCCCTCCAGAGTGCACCTGGGCCACACTCAAAGCTCAAAGAACCATCTGGGACAAAGTCTGCTGTCCCCTTCTAGGGGAAGTCACACTGTCATACTTTTGGGGCACACCCATTCACTTCTTGGGCATGTTCTCCTCCAAGGGACTGAAGGGCATATTTATATTACACGGTGTTTTGTCATGTTCTATTTGTAGTGCCAAGGCTTCAAATCCAAGCGGCCTGTCTTCAAATCCTGTTTCCTCTGCTTAATTACTGAATGACCTTGGGCCAGCAGCTTAACCTCTAATTGAAAACCCCTGGGCTAAAAATCCACCCCCACCACACACACCTCTCTCATGTGATTTTTAGTAGACCATGAGGAATCACCTAGCATAAATATTTTTCTTGGAAAGGGAAGGAATAAAAAAGAAAAATAAATTATAGGAAAAAATGCTAATGTGCCCAAAGGGTTAGTGTTTGGGTTAAAGGGGACGGGGGTGACTTTTTTCTCATTTAATTTAATCATCATTAAATTAAGGATCAGGTACTGTGAGAGAAATGTGAAAACAGCCTACAACATAAATAAGATTCAAAAGCAGTTCAAAAAGCAGCCACACCATGAGTGTGGCAGGCCTGGGTGGCGTCATCTCCCAGAGCCTGACCTGGACCCTCTCTTGCAGATGCACCGTGGTCTGAGAAGTGCCAAGCCCTCTTCCCCGTGCTGGAGGAGCTGGGAAGAAAGTATCAAAACCACTCCACGGTCACCATCGCCAAGATCAACATCATGGCAAATGACATCCAGCTGACCCACCTGGACCGGTACCCATTCTTCAGACTCTTCCCCACCGACTCTCAACAGGTCGGGCGGCTCTTTGGATCTACATAATTGAAATTGTTGTTATATTATCACCAGTTTCTCCCTCTCTCCAGCTCTGCATTCTGCCAAACCAGCTTCCCTCTCTGTTCCTGCCCTATTCTTCTCTCATGTTCGAGTTCAAAGGATATCGTCCAGGAGCTTCCACTGAAGTCCTAAGACTCACTATACTTGCATGCAGCTTAGGTCATTTGTTCATGCCTGACCACAGGGGCCAAGCTGCTGTGGATGTTTGGATGGGTCAGGAATCTATGGCTTCCTCTAGAGACTGATATCTCCTGAGACTATATGGGAAAAGGTGGGGGAAAAAAGTGGGGGGATCTCCGTGGGAACATGGGGATAGAGCAGGGGCAGATGAAGGGAGAATGTGTGGTAGAGACAATTTATCAGTGCCTTTTACACCGTGGGACTAGCTATCCACCAATCATCCCCCGTGTTGACGGAGCACACCTCCATGACAGTTGGCAATGTGGGGGAACAATGTCAATTAAAGAAATGTGAGCCAAGGTCCCTGCTCCTGAGAGAGTGTGGCTGTGCAGGAGAGAGAAGTCGTCACGGTGTGGTTCCATCTGTACATGTGACTGGAATGCAGGAGAGGGACAGATTCTGGAGGGCAGATATGGCAGAAGTCTGCATGAAGATGTGGAACTCTGGAGAATGGTGGGGATTTCAATCGGACTAGAGGAGGGGTGGGGAACTACAGACAGGACAACTAAAAATAAGTATATTTTTTTAAAGAAAGGATGGGCTGAGGGAATGAGCCGAAGTCCCACATCTTGAGTTATCTGAAAAGGAATTTAAGCAATCAGGGGTCAGCAAGCCTCTTCTTAACTTTCCTAAAGACTGAAAGGGGACAGGGAACTAGCTAATGATGACATCACTGTCCACGTGCCAGCAACCTTGTAAAATAACAACTATTGTGGGACTGATCATGTAGTAGTAATAACAACAATGGCAAATACTATGAGCCAATCACTGTTCTAAGCATTTTTCATATATTAACTCATTTAATACTTACAACAACATTGTGAAGGAGTTACTAGTATTGAATCCATATTAAAGATGGGGAACTGAGGCAGAGAAGTTTAGCAAGTGGATCCCAGCACTAAGTCCTGCAGCCAGGGGCTAAGCCCTAGAGAGGTGGCTTTATATTCCATGCTGGATCTGCTATATTATGATCCTATGAAAAAAATTATTTATTATCCTTATTTTGTAGCCATAGTAATGGAGACTCAGAGAAGTTGAGGAACCCAGGTTATTAGAAATTTATAACAATCCATGAATAGCTCACAGGAAGAGGCTCCCACCTAACCCTGTTCTGTCTTCTTCCTAGGCTGTGCTGTATAAGGGAGAGCATACCATGAAGGGCTTCTCCGACTTTCTGGAAAGCCAAATCAAGATTAGGATTGAGGATGAGAATGAGGTAAGGGGCCTGAGCCACATGCTGGATGATTCTCTCCTGCACACAAGGATCAGGAACTTGGTGGACTAGAAAAGAAAAAGTGTACCAAGCATTCCCCAAACTTCTGTGGCCTGGAGATGGCTGAGGATGGATGCACAATCACCCATTTGGGGTGACTTTCTTAGTTACGCTTTCAAGGGTATCCCAAGGGTATTTGTTATGAGGAAGTAGAAAGGACAGACTTCAGAAACACCAGAAAAGGCCAAGGTTCTGAAGTCACACATAGAAACTAAGGTAGCCTCCTTTGTCCACTCTCCTGAGACAGCCACTGGATGTCTCCATGAGATTTTTTCCCTCTGGCAATATTGTCTTTCCCCCTAACCATACCTCAGTGAGGCCGTCTTCTAGAAGGTGTCATGTGGATTAGTTAGGACTCGATTTGTTGCAAACGTCAACAGAACTAACCCTTATAACTGGTAGAACATCCATCTGGTGCATCCAAAAACTCAAATTTGCTTTTGGTCTTGCCATCTCTGGTTTCTTCTGTGATGGCTTCCTTCTCAAGTAGTTACCTCCCCACAGAAGATCAGAGATGATCCTAGAGCTCCAAACTAACTACTTCTTAGAAGCCCCAGTAAATGTTCCAGACTGGGATCTCACTAGCTAAGCCTAGGTCCTGGGCCACACCTGAGGTAGAGGTTAAGCAGTCACAACGGTGGGCTTAGAGTAGGACAAGGTAGCTCCCCAAAGCTCCTCTTCCCAGGACAAAACCACAGTTGGGCACTTTACCACCAAAGGCAACTGCAGCTTCCAAGATGGACTCTCCAGGCACGTCCAAAAAGAGAACCTTGACAATTACAGTGTCAGTCATCACATGTATTTCCCCTTCCCTCTCTTCTCTCCACCTTTTCTTTGATAGCTATTGTCTATTGAACCAAATGAAGTGATAGAGGAGGAGGGAGTAGCCGAGGAAAAAGAAGTACCTTTTATGGAGAAAGAGTCACCTGAGCCGCAGGTGCCCGAGAAGCCAGTGCCCGAGCAGCCGGTCCCCGATCAGCCGGTGCCCGACCAGGAGAATGCGACCACACTGGAAGAGCCAGTGGGGCAGAAGATGACAGCTAAGAAAGAGGAGGTGGTCACGAAGCCAAAAGGATCTCTGACACCAGAGAAGAAACTAACACTCAAGGAGGAACTTTAGGTTCTCCAAAGCCAGGAGGAAGGGGCCCACGTTTCAGGTCTGGTGTCATTTCTGAGTGGATCAGAATACTCCAAGAATATATCATTATGGCAGGGTGGGTGGGTGCTGGAGAATAAAACCCCTAATGACGTTGGCCCTGTTTTACTCATTACCTCTTTTTTTTTTTTTTTTCCTGGTTGATACTGCCTTTGGAGAGCTACACACAGATGTGAGAGAAGCCACAGAGCAACATTTAATAAGTGTTTACACACTCATTCATCTAATTCTAGAGCATCACTGGAGGCTGAGATTCTTATAAGAAAACTGAGGCACAGAGAGGTTAGGCAATCAGGATCACGCAGAAAGCTGCTGGGTTAGAGCCCCCAGAATCTCACCGCAGACACTGCACTGAACCTTGTGCCTACCACCTCCTGCCAGGGTGGAGCTCCAGGAGTTTGACTGAACCTTCCAAATGTGGTCAACTGATTTGCATTTTGGCACAGCAAGGAATAGATTCAACTCTAAAAGACTATCCCTAGATTTTCACACGTGACCTGCTCACTCAAGCAATTGTGCTGGGAGCATCCTCCATGGGGTCCTTTCCTTTCACTACCATAAAAGTTATTTACCAATCCACATGATTCCACCCACGTCCTTCCATGTGGCCCCACCCACTTCCTTCCACGTAGCCCCTCCCACTTCCTTCCACGTAGCCCCTCCCACTTCCTTCCATGTAGCCCCGCCCACTTCCTTCCACGTGACTTCGCTTCCTTCCATTTAGCCCCACCCACTTCCTTCCATGTAGCCCCTCCCACTTCCTTCCACGTGACTTCACTTCCTTCCTTCCATGTAGCCCCTCCCACTGCCTTCCATGTGATTTTACTTCCTTCCATGTAGCCACGCCCACTTCCTTCCATGTGACTTCACTTCCTTCCTTCCATATAGCCCCTCCCACTTCCTTCCACATAGCCCTTCCCACTTCCTTCCTCGTGGCTCTACCCACTTCACTCCGTCTCCTGTACCAGTCACTGTGTTTCTCAGCTGCAGAAGCCTGGTAATTCATCATTCCTGCTACTCTATACCTCTCTTCTCCCAGCACCCAAATTTCATACAAATGCTGGGCTGATGTTTTAAAAGTCACAGCTGTGAGTTCTTACAACTCTGCCCTACTTCAACCCCAGAGCGACATCTGTATTGCTTTTAGGATAAAATCCAGTCGTCTCACCTATGTGCAAGGTCCTGAAGGTCTGCCCAGCCGATCTCTTCTCCCTCCCTCCCTCCCTCTCACTTTCTAGGCTCCAGTTCCACTTCTTGTCCATTCTTCGAACAAACCACATTCTCTCTGTCCTTGCAGCTATCCCCTTTGCCTAACATGCTCTCCCCTCAGGAAACACTCCCTGCCCCCACCTGGCTCTTCATGTAACTGTGCTCATTATTCAAATCTCAGTTCCAGTGTCACCACTTCAAAGAAGCCCTCCTGGATACAGATATTTAAATATTTACACTAATATTTGAATTACCTCACAGTGCAATTGTGTGCCACCTGTTCCCGTCTTCCTGCCCCAGCACGTCAGCACCATGAAGGAGGACACATCTGTTTTCTTTCTTACTGTGTTCCCAGTGCCTAGGATTCTGCTTGGTGCTCAGTAGATGCTTCATAAACGTCTATGGACCAAGTAACTATATCAGGCAGTACCCTTTCTCTGAGACACGTGATTTCATGGTCACCCCAAAAGGAAGAGATGAGGCCGGGGTCTTCAGATCCAAATTAGAGCCTGTATTCTTTGACAAATTAACACAGACTTCATGGCTCAACAAACCACAAATTGATTGTCAGAGAGTTCTGGAGGCCAGAAACACATTTCCCTGGGCTACGTCATCACGGTTGCTTCCTTCTGGAAGAATCCCTCTCCTTGCCTTTTCTAACTCATGGGTGCCACCTGCATTCCTTGGCTTGTGGTTCTAGCCTGGAGTCACTTTCATCCTCCCATCTCCTGCTTCCTATGATTCTGCCCCAGAATCTCTCCTGTAAGCACCATGGGGTTGAATCCAGCCTGCCTGGGTAACGTCTGCATCTCAAGACCTTTAATCACTCCTGCCCAGTCCCTTTTGTCCCATAAGACAATAGTCACAGGTTCCAGGGTTTAGGGTGTAGACATATGGAGGGGGGTTATTATTCAGCCTACTACACATATTGCTGATCTGTGTCATTTATTTCAGCCCATTAATAAGACTTCTGTTGAGGAGAAGGGTATTATTTTAGGGACTGTGGTATCTGTAAATCATCCAGCCCCCTCCACTTCCCACCTGTCACCTAGGCAGGATCTGTTTGTGCTTTTGTTCAGGCCTCCAGAGCCCATTTCCATACCACTGCGCCCCCAGCCTGGCCTGTCTGCATCCAGATGAAGCAGGGGACAGCCTGGGGCCCTGGAACTCACCTGTGCCAGGCACCCTGACATGGGCAGGTGTTAGTATTCAGGACACGGGACAAGGCTCACCTGCTTCCACTTAAGGCCAGGTGGCTGCTGGCTGAGGGTGGATTCACAGGGGCTGCTGAGAATCACGTGGAACAGGGCTCCTGACCAGCCACCAGCCAGAGAACAGGTGTGCCGCTTGCAAGTTCCGCAGATATGACTGCGGCCTCAGAGTGGGACTCAGATGGGGGACTCTGTATAGGTGCATGGGGCAGGTGACATCCCTCAATGAGGAAGGTCTTCTCCCTTAGCTCATATTCTGCCCCTTCCCAATACCTACTAACCTCTGCTTCTGATCTCTTGTATTCTGTCTGACCAATTTTCCAACACTCCATTTCTTAGCTTCACTCTTTCGGAAAAGACCTAAAATCCTCCTAAGAACCTTCAATGGCTGAACATGGAGTGTTCTTTACCTTCTAGGAACACAGTCCATCAGAGGGCTAAATCTGAGTGAGGTTTAGGTTTGAGTCTGGAGTTAGCATTGACTAGCTGTGTCACCTTGGCAAAGGTCCCCAGCCTCTCTGAACTTTGGGCCTGTGGCCCCCTCCACCTCCCACCTGCCATGGGTTGTAACATGGATTGCTGCGATTCACTGTTTCCCGTGACTGATGTAAAAACACAACACGTGACATCTGAGGAGTATTCTGTATGCCAGAGCTGTGGCGATTATTAAAATTAAGTCTCTTGTCCCTGTTTGAAAGTTAAGAGTATTTCAAGAGATCAAGCGAGGTTCATTCAAAAGCATTTAGTGAACCTTGACCTGAAAATAAGATTAAACATATTGGTTGTATTTGAACAGGGAGGTTTTGGATGGCCTTCGTGAGCAATGTCAATGGAGCTGGCTGCTCAAGGGCTATACAGCTGTGACCTAGAGATATGCTCATAAATCGTTCAAGACATTTGGTGATGAAAACCACAGAGAGGGCAGAAATTGGTGGGATGCGTGTGGGATCCAAGGACTGTTTTTGCAGAAGTGGGTGGCAGAGGTGAACACACCAGGGGGTGAGAGCAGAGATACAGGAGCAAGGGATCCAGGGAAGGAAAGGTCATGAGAGGATCTTTCAGAGGAAGGAGGAGGGGGCCTTCATCACAAGAGAGACGTAGGTAAATAGGTTGGATGAGAGGCCACAGCGCAGGGGCTCCAGTGAAGTCCACCATGTTGTCCTCAAGTGTGTGGCTGAGGAGAGAGACCTGAGGAGGGTGGGTGAGTGACCATCTGGAGACACTAGGGTGACCCAGCTGGGTCAAGCGAGGACAATGTCTACCGTTTCAAAAGGTAGGTTATATTATTATATATAAAGATGGCTTCTTATGCTCACAGATCCCAAGAGGTGGGGACATGCCAGGCCTCGGAGGGGAGGGGACTGGGGACGGGGGAGGCATACGGCGAAGCACCTGGGGGTCAGGCAGCAAGAGCCTTTATTGGGGTGTCTACAGCAAAAAAATGGGAGAGGCCAGTAAGAGGTTAGGGACTGGCCAGGATTCATGGTTCCAGGGGGGCCTGAGGCACAGGGGTCATGCCCAGCTTTCTGGTTCCTGGGTGTCTCCTGGGGCGAACAGAGTGGGAAACGTGCCCCTAAGGCGAAGGCCCCATCATGAGGCAGGCGGACGCGGGCTCTGGAGTGGTGGGTAGCCTGGGAAGGTCCCCTGGCAAGCAAGTTGTTGGCTGTCTCTGGAAATTAGCTGTCCCCAGCGGGGATCATCACAGTCAGGAAGGCAACAAGGGGTGACAGATCAAACACAGAAACTAGAAAGCACTGTGACACTTGGGAACAGATTCCAGCCCCAGCGCCCCTTTGTCCCACCTTGTCATCTCCAGAAACCCCTGGAGTCGCCAGCTTTGAACCCCTCAAGGACACCCAGCCTAGGTGCCCATGGACCTCCTCAGAAAGGCACGGGCTACCGACCGCTAGTTCTAGAAAGAAGAATAAATGGGAATTCAACAAACAAAGAGATGATAACATCCCTCTTCGCCCAAGGGCTGCGAAAGTGGGCCATGATGAGATACCTCTTATCTTTTTGGCCAAAATAAATGGAAGCCAGGCTCAGAGCTGGTGAGTCCTGTGGTGGGGACTGGCAATTACTTTTTGAACACCTCTGCGGGCTGCTGTTTGGGAAGAGGTACCCGTAGTCTTTGTGCTGTGCCAACTTTTTTGACTCAGAAAATTCACTCCTGTGAAATTATCCTAAGGTGTTTGTCCCAGTGCCAAGGACTAGTACATGGGACAGATGAAGGAAATCCCCCAAAAGTCAGTGAGGAGGCCGTGGTTCTATTTCCTGTTCAGCCCAAGTTCACAGGCATTTTTTTCTCATCATGATGACATCCTCTCTTCTACTGATTTTTGGGTTACCACCCACAAGGGACAGGGTCAGGAGACATGGCTCCCAACTACTCAGGCCATTTTCTGCCTCTGTGACTGTCCATGGGCAAAGCAGCATTTGTAGAATTTCCATGAACGAAATCGTCCCTATGCGCCTTCACTTGCGCCATCTCCATTAACTACCACTGTCTCTCAGGGAGATGGGCGGTCACCTGTTGTGGACAAGGAGAACAAGTTCAGGAAGATTAAGAAATGAGCCGGGCTGGATGGTGCATGCCTGGAATCCCAGCAGCTCGGGAGGCTGAGGCAGGAGGATCGCGAGTTCAAAGCCAGCCTCAGCAACATCGAGGCACTAAGCAGCTCAGTGAGACCCTGTCTCTAAATAAAATACAAAATAGGGCTGGGGATGTGGCTCAGTGGTCGAGTGCCCCTGAGTTCAATCCCTGGTACTCCCCGCCCCACAAAAAAGAAAGAAATGGGTCCACGGGGGTCAGAGTCATTATTTTTTCATGCATTTGATGAATATTAGTTAAGCACCTACTATGGACCAGGCACTGGGGATCTGGTAATGAGCAAACATGATAAGGGCAGACCTAGGATTCAGACTGGCTGACTCCAAAGTCAGTCTATTTAAATCATAAAGTCATTCCACGGCCCAGGGGCCCCCTCTGCACATGGGAATTCAGATCTCCATGTTTCAGAGTGGGCCGGGTCCAGGATATCCTGGTCTGACTTTATACCCTTCTCGGCCCCTCTCTTGCCCATGTGTGGACCCTGGAGGAGGAGGCTGATCTGGTGAGGATGGAGAGCAGGAAGGAGCCCTCCCAGGATGGGGACCCATCCATCACGGGCAGCCAGCAGCCCTTTTACCCTAATGCAGGCTGGCTTCAGGGACTGGCATCTGCCTGACTCTCTGGGTCCACCTTGTCCTTGTAAGTGACCAAGAAAAAGTCCAGGCCCTGCCTGCCCAGTTAATGTCTAACCCAGGAATCTCTGGATGTCAAAAGGTGCAGAACAGAGACCTTGTATTTCCAGGCACGGGGGACCCCAAGGTCAGTCACTTGGTGTCTCCAGTTATTAGGGGACAAACAACCACCTCACAGTTTGGAACAGGCCAACATGTTGCCAAAGGTAAAAAGCAGACTTCCCCCCACCCCCAAGGAAAAGATCTCAAGGAACAGAACCAGAGACTAATTGGAGGAGAGAGTGCCCACCAGGGGCCAATGTGTGTATAAATAGGAGGCACACACTTGTGCCTGGACCAGCCTTTCCCTTCTGCTTCAGGTAAGGCACCCTGTGGCTCTCTTCTCCTGGCCCAGCATCTCCCCATTTCTGCTGGCTTCCATTCTATTTGAGGGAGGTAGGTGAGAAAGTCAAGTGTTTGGACCCTGGGAGGGGGGGCAGAGTTATTATTTTTTCATTCATTTGATGAGTATTAGCTAAGCACCTACTATGTACCAGGCACTGGGAATATGGTAATGAGCAAACATGAAATTCCTTTTAATTAAGCAATATGTCAGCAAGCAGTGCACAGTAAGGATAAGAATAGTTTGACAAAACTTGGATTGATTTTGTGTGTGTGTGTGTGTGTGTGTGTGTGTGTCTGCATGCACACATAGGAGCAACTGCCCTGAATCAGGACATAACATCTTTTCCTTATGGCATACGTTAGTCACAAAGGTCTAGAAAACATGGCTCTAGAATGTGAGTTCTTTGAGGGCAGGGACTTCTCATAACTGAACTTGGCACAATTTCTGGAAGCAGTGATCCCTTCTTCAAAAATGAGAAAATCCAGTCTTAGCAGACTGACGTACCTTGCCCAAGGTCACACTGGTAGTGACTGCCAGTACAGGGACTTGAAACACGTTTGTAGGCTCAGTAAGAATTGGAAACTCCCATCCACCAGGGATTACTTCACCCACTGGGTGACATAATAAGTGACCACTCTAGAAACATGGTGCTGTGTTGTGAAGGTTGATCATCTCTCATCAACCTTGGCTTATCTCAGGACATTTCTCTACCATACTTGAGTAGCAATGGAGACATGGACTTATCATTATTCATTGTTCTCCTTGGCACCTAGCTCCCTGTTTGGTACATAGTAGCTACTCAATTAGTGTTTGCTGAATGGCTCTGAGTCAGTTCAATGTTTCCAGGCAAAGCATCGGCGCTGGCTGTTAAGATCCAGAGCTGCCTCTGGTAAGGTGGGTGGTGAGTTCAGAGCACTACCCCTTCTTGCCACTTGGTGCTCCTAGTGAGAGATTTAGTGTTCAAAATGTGCAATGCGCTGAGACTTGGGACTCAAGGGTGGGTTGTGGGTGGGAATGAGGGTGCCACAGCAGAAAGGAAACCCCACCAAAGCTAGGGGCTGTCACATGGCACATATTTGTAGTCCACATAAATGGCTCATCCGGGAGTCGCACAGCGTACAACCAAGGCTTTCCTCCCAAGTACAGACAAGGGAGTCAGGTCCTGCATTTGTCCCATTTTTGACCTATGATCACAGGACTTTCAGCATCAGGGCAGAAATCCCAAGGGGCCAACCCGTCCTTGCCCTCGGGCAGTTGTTCCCAGGACCAGAAGCAGCCGGGAAGAGCAGAAAGGATGGGCCGTCTGTTCTCTCTGACCTGGTGGCTGATGGTCACAGTGGCAACCGCTTGGTTCATCAGAGCTGTAGCCACAGACTCCTCGGAAGCAAGTAAGTGGGGCGTGTGCGCGCATGTGCGCATGCGTGAGTTGTGCTGCAATGCGCCCTTTGAGGAAGCACTCCTTCTCCCTCCCCTCTCTTGCCTGGGATTTCCATAGTCTTTATTCTAAGTCCATTTCTTAGGCTGTAAAGTGCACGGGACTCCCCTGGAAAATCTGCTAAAATGCAATTGGCTTCCACAGGTCTGCAGCCGGGCCTGGCACTCTGAATGTCTACCAAACTCCCAGGTGATGCTGACACTGTGGTCCTTGGACCTCACACTGAGAAGCACGGGGCTAGAGCATCACGAGGACTTTCCAACACTTGACTAGAGTCAGGAGCACACTCCACCAAACGGGGGATTTGCAGACACCAGGGCGACCCCCAAACACCTCCCCTTTCAACCTTCAGAGGTGGTTCCCTGGGTTGCTCACCGCCCTCACCCCACTTTTAGCCTCTCTTTGGAGCACAGCAAATACGATTGTTGGGCCGTAGTTAAGAGCCCACGCTCTGGCCCTGCCATCTGCACGCATGTCATGGCTCTGCTGTTCCCATCTGAGCAAGTGACTTAATCTTTCTGAACCTCAGTTCCCTCGTCTTTAAGATAAAGATAAATAAAAACAGATTCCAAGGAGCCGCTGGGAAGGATTCATGAAGACAATGAGTGAAAAGTGTATATCCTGTTACTTAGCATGTAGTAAATGCTCACTAAACAACAGCTTTTTTTTTAAACTATTATTTTTGTGGTGGAGGAACAAAGTACAACAGCCCTGCCAGGTGGACTTGGGGAGGTCTTCAGAAAGCAGGCAACACTGAGCAGTTTCTTGATAAAAGCTCATCCAGCAGGAAAGGGGCCTTGGACAGAAGGCATAAAATGGGCAAAATCCACCAAGGGGCAGCAGGTTCTAGAAAAGTATGGGGGATCCTGTGCTTTTTCCTTTGGATGTGGGGCGGTGTGTCAGGAAGACACAACTTGAAGGTGATGCTTAAGGTAGACAATGAGCTTAACATCGCCAGGGGAGGTGACAGGTCTGTTTTGGAGCGAACATCGGTTCCCTTGGGCGCAGGGTGGGGATCTTTGGTTGACCATTAGCCCAGCTGCTCGCGCTCTGAGGCTGGTCTTTTCTGGATGCAGGGAGGTGCTCTGAGTGTCACAGCAATGCCACCTGCACGGAGAACGGGGTCGTCACGACGTGCTCCTGCCAGGAGGGCTTCACCGGTGACGGCCTCGTGTGCGCGGACCTCGACGAATGCACCATCCCAGGGTCGCACAACTGCTCCGCCAACAGCAGCTGCATGAACACGTTGGGCTCCTACGCATGCGTCTGCGCAGATGGCTTCCGCCTGTCGCCAGGGCAGGGCTGCGTGGACGTGGACGAGTGCGCCGAGCCGGAGCTCAGCCGCTGCCACGCTCTGGCCACCTGTGTCAACGTGGAGGGCAGCTACCTGTGCATGTGCCCCGAGGGCTACGGGGGCGACGGATGGCACTGCGAGTGCTCCCCGGGCTCCTGCGGCCCAGGGCTGGACTGCGTGCCCGAGGGGGACCAGCTGGTGTGCGCCGATCCGTGCCAGGCGCACCGCATCCTGGACGAATATTGGCGCAGCACCGAGTACGGGGCTGGGTACACCTGTGACACGGACCTGAGCGGCTGGTACCGCTTTGTGGGCCCGGGTGGCATGCGCCTGGCCGAGACCTGCGTGCCGATCCTGCGCTGCAACACGGCTGCGCCCATGTGGCTCAACGGCACGCACCCGTCCAGCGACGAGGGCATCGTGAACCGCACAGCCTGTGCGCACTGGAGCGGTCATTGCTGCCTGTGGGACACGCCGGTCCAGGTGAAGGCCTGTGCCGGTGGCTACTACGTCTACAACCTGACAGCGGCCCCCGAGTGCCACCTGGCCTACTGCACAGGTGAGCCACGCCCCTCCTCGCCGGCTCCTAGACAGGGGAATGGGGTGTGTCTTTGTTGACGCTCTGTCTGTCCCCTGTGGTCCTGCAGATCCCAGCTCCGTGGAGGGCACGTGCGAGGAGTGCAGTGGGGACGAGGACTGCATATCGGATAACGGCAGGTGGCGCTGCCAGTGCAGACAGGACTTCAACGTCACCGGTAAGGACAGCGGAGCGGAGGTGGTTTGTTGAGAAAGTGTCAGAGACTGGGGGAGGGGCACATTCCGGGGTGGGGTGGGGGGGGCTGTGGATATAACCCAGGGGACACGTATCCAATCTGAAAAGGAAAATTCCCCGGACACTCATTAAAACTGGCTCCCTGTGCCATTTTAGTTGGTCCCAAAGCTCCCAGGGATTAAGGGACCTCACACTCATCCTCCTTTCTGAGGTCCCCCACCCTGCAGTGGACATACAAGTTGCTGCCACCATGTAGCCAGAGGCCACCCAAGCCACCTGTGGCATTGCAGTTCAGGCTCCAGTATCTATTGACCAGCTTGGCATCCTGGGCAGGGCACTGGCCATCTCCGAGCCTCAGTTTCTTCATATGACAATTATTGGAGATGGCTGGTGTCTCCAGGCTTGTCATGATTTCTGTCACAACCCAGTGCCAATTTCCCAATTCTGCTTTCTCCAAGTACCACCTATGCTGTGAATTTTATTATTATTTTTTATATTTTTTATTTGTTCCTATTAGACATGGTAGTGATCCATGGCAGTAGAATGTATTTTGACATATTATAAACTTTGGAACCAACCTAGGTGCCCTTCAACCGATGGATTTCATTATTAAACCCATTTTTCTTCAAATGGACTGCATCTCATCTCCAAATTCATTTGGGATGTTGGTGGTCACCTCCATGTTGGCTGCTTAATAACACTGACTTGAGAAAGTTAGCTGTCAAAACAAATCAACAGAAAAGAAAGTTATTGCAATGATTGCAGTAAAGCAATTTTCTAAAAACACTGAAAAATTAAGATGTACTTTAGCCAATGAAAATTCTAGCTGGCTGTCACTGCTGAGCCCAAGGCCTGCTCCCTGCTTAAGGGGAAAAGTCACAAGTACATAGTAATAAAGACATTAGCAGTAAGTGAGAACTGTCCCCTTCAGGTAGAGAGACTGGAAAGAAACTACACTTAACTTTTACTTTTCTTTTTAAAAATTGGATTCAATACTATTTAATGCTGGACCACCAAAGATCTCCCCCAAACCATCCCATATTTTGTGTACAACCCCCCCTTCGGGGAATGTGGGCTGCATGGTTGACCCTTGGACCCATGCAGGGGTACTCAGATGCAGTCTTGTGTCCCCATCTCTCCAAGAGATGCTCCAAGGTGGAGCATCCCAGCTGGTGCCCAATCCAGCCACCCTGGCCTGACCCTTGGGGACTGCTGGGCACCTGAACTACAGACACAGGCCCCAAATCTTGTCCTTCCTGACTTTGCAGACATCTCCAACCTGGAGCGCAGGCTGGAATGTGGGGCCAATGACATCAAGGTGTCCCTGGGCAAGTGCCAGCTGAAGAGCCTGGGCTTCGACAAAGTCTTCATGTACCTGCGGGACAGCCACTGCTCCGGCTTCAGAGAGAAGGGCGAGCGGGACTGGATGTCTGTGGTGACCCCCGCCCAGGAGGGCCCCTGCGGGACGGTGTTAACGGTAGGCCCGGGTCCCCCTGGGGCAGGGTCGGACACTGCCTGGTCACGCCCCAGGTCTACCACTTAGCAGGTGTGTGAGCATGGGCGAGTTTTGTGGCCTGGCTGAGTGACTAAATCGGAGCTCACCAGATTGTTGAGAGGACTCAGTGAGTCACCCGTCAATGCGTCTGAAGTGGCTGGCACTTAGTAAGCGCTGAATAAATGTTACTTACCTTCAAATACAGAGGAGATCCAGGTGATCGTTGCCCATTTTACAGATGGGAAAAGTAAGGTCGGTGGCAGTGATTACTCCCAGCCAGTAGGGGTCAGCGTTGGGATCAGAAGCCAGGTCTGCTGGTTTCCAGTGGCCCTGGGAAGCAGGGTACTTGGAGACCCAGGACCTTGCCCACAGAGGCCTCCTCCAATGGGATGCAGAGGTAAAAAGGTTTGAGCGAGGAGCATTTGCTTCTTTCTGCCTCTCTAATCCCCTGAAAGCAAAAGAAAAGAAGAAAGTAAATAATTGTCATTTGCCAAGGTCGCGAGGTGAAATTCCACTGTGACGACTTGCTATGAAGCATGGGCTACTGGAAAGAGGCCGGCTTCCTAGCTCCCCCGTGCTGCGTGCCTCAGTCACTCGGAACCTCTGTCTCCTCTTTCACCAAGCAGGGGCTTGCCTCCTAGGCTCATCAGGGGACTAATTCAGTAACGTGGAAGAGCATGTAGCTCAGGGTCTGGCACGTGACATGTGCTCACGAATGCTCACTGCTGTCATAACTCTTAATCACAGAGACTGGGAAGGCAGCAGCTGGCAGGTGGCTGGAGACAACCTGTTTCAGCATCAAAGTCTAAGATTCTCTTGGTTCTCTCCCGCTCCTCGCCCTCCCACACAGAGGAATGAAACCCATGCCACCTACAGCAACACCCTCTACCTGGCGAATGAGATCATCATCCGCGACGTCAACATCAAAATCAACTTCGCGTGCTCCTACCCGCTGGACATGCTTGTCAGCCTGAAGACCTCCCTGCAGCCCATGGTCAGGTGCGGCTGGCAGGGCCTCCAGTTACGCCTGGGCAGCCCCACCCACAACTCCTTCCTCACCCAACTCTTCTGCCCTGGCAGCTGCCACCCCCAAGGAGCTGGGCTTGGGGACTGGGAGTCAGGGTTACTTATAGAAGGGCCCCAGCGAGGAACCCTGGAGCCCAAATCCAAATCCGGCCTCTGGTGTATTTTGACCAGTTTGCTCTGGGGAGTCCACAGCCTGGGTCCCCCTGGGGCAGGTCTGGGTGTCAGCCCCCTGAGGAAGAAGAAGAAGGACCCGGTATGTCATCCAGCCCCTCTGGATGTCAGCCAGGGATTGGACAGTACTTGTACTACTTTTCTTAGGAGGACAGCAGTGTCCTGCAGATGTGAATCAAATATTAGAGTCTCTGGCTTTTTAGAAAGGAGGGAAGAAGAGGGGGTCTCAGTCCAGCCCTGCGATGGGACTTTGGGCAAATCATAGCCCAAATTTTGACCTCAGTTTCCCTTCTCTGTAAATTGAAGATGTCTGACTACAGAGCATTTACGAATTATGCTCTTTGGAGGTGCCTTGGTGGGGTGGGGGTTGCTTATAGAGGTGAGCCAGAGAATCCCCCCCAGGATGGGCACCGCATGAGGTTTAACTGCCTTTTTTTTTTTAAATTAGTACCATAGATTGAACTCAGGGGCACTTGACCACTGAGCCCCATCCCCAGCCCTATTTTGAATTTTATTTAGAGACAGGGTCTCACTGAGTGGCTTAGCGCCTCGCTTTTGCTAAGGCTTCTTTCAAACTCGTGATCCTCCTGCCTCAGCCTCCCGAGCTGCTGGGATTACAGGCTTGACCCACCACTCCTGGCTAGGTTTTACTATTTTTAAAGAGACCATCCTGTCACTAAACAAAATGGAAAGTCTTCAAATAGAATGAATCACAGGCCCCAAGGATGCCAACATTGGGAAAAAGGACAGCCGTATTCATAATTAGCATTTATTGAGCGCTTACTATATGTCAGGCAAAGTGCTATACACAGACCGTTTCATTAAAATCTTATAGTAGCCCTAAGAATGTAGATATTCCTCCCCCTCCCCCTCCTCATCCCCCCCTCCTCCCCCTCCTCCCCTTCCTCCTCCTCTTTTCTACTGATGTGGACATTGTGGCTCAGACAAGTTTGAGTCATTTACCCAAAGTTGTAAAATCTAGTAGGTGGCAGAGCTGGGATTCAAACATCAGGTCGAGCGCCCCTGCCAGATGGTGACCTGCACTTTGAAGCTTGCCTGGGGTTACGTGTTCTCTGGGCCAGCCAGACTCAGGGAAGGGTTCTGGGCTCAGTTGAGGGTGTGTGGCTGACTTGGAGGAAGAAGATCGCTCACAGCAGGTTGTTGACAGGAGCACCACGTGGACAAGGAGTGTCCTGCAGCAACCTGGTCCTGTCCTAGGCCTGGGAGGTGCCAGGGTGACACCTCTTGTGATCAGACCTTATTTGGGTTTGAGCTAGAAATCTCACCTGTGATTGAGCTCCAACTTCCCTGGGTATTCTCATGTACTTTATTTCATGTGACAGTGTCCTTTGAAGGGTCACCCAGTGAAGTTCACATTAGTGTGACTGTTTTCAATGAGGTCACAAAATAAACCATTTGTAAAACCCCGTCATCTGACATAGGTTAGAACTTCACCAGGAGCTGAGACCCGGGTCTGCGAGCTCCTGTGAGCTCCTCACGGCTCACCTGCTGTTCCAGACTAAAGAAGGAAGCCAGGCGGTTTCCTCCAGAAGTTGCTTGATCCATCTTGAAAGGTCCCAGGGGTTGTAGCACAGGCCACCAAGAGGGGGACCGGGTATGTCACTGGAGATAGGGTCTACAGATCTGCCGAGTCACACCACTCAGGAGCTTGGTAGACACGCAGAACCTTGAGCTCCACCCTGAACCCACCCAATCAGAACCTGCATTGTAACCAGACCCCAAGGTGACCCCTGCTTGCTTGTCGCACTTTGCAAAGTCATGGTGAGTGGCTTCTGGTCCAGCTGCTGGACAAAGATGCAGAGAACTGTCAGGGACTTTCCAGGAGTGCTGAGCAGGCAGGGCCGCCCTCTGTGGCCGCCCTGCTGGGTCCCCTGACCAGCCGCTCTTGCCCGCAGCGCCCTGAACATCAGCGTGGGTGGCACGGGCGAGTTCACGGTGCGCATGGCGCTCTTCCAGAGCTCGACCTACACGCAGCCCTACCAGGGCCCCTCCGTGGCTCTGTCCACCGAGGCTTTTCTGTACGTGGGCACCATGCTGGATGGAGGGGACGTGTCCCGGTTTGCCCTGCTGATGACCAACTGCTATGCCACTCCCAGTGGCAATGCCACAGACCCCCTGAAATACTTCATCATCCAGGACAGGTAGGCAAGGGCTCCCAGGCGGGGCCGCCCATGGGTGGGGCTTGGGGAGGTCTGTGGGCCTGGATGGGTGAAAAGTGCATCTTGATATTCATTATCCTCGAGCTAAAATGTGGCTCTCCATTGGGAATATAGACCAGGAAAAGAAAAAAGCAAAGAAGAGTCACCTAGAAGAGACTGCAGTGTTCCTCGATGCATTTTATGTGATCTAATTCCACACGACCGTACCATGCACTCAGATACAGCATAATAGATGGAGTATGATTTCTCCTCCTTCTGGTTGTATAATGTAGACTCATACATGTCCATAGGGTGATAATGTACAATTCCTTCTGGGGTATCCTTCCTACCCCACACCCCCTCTCCTCCCTTCACTCCCCTCTACCTAAAGTACCTCTATTCTTCCCTAGCTCCCCCCCCACACACACCTTGTTGTGAATTAGCATCCACATATCAGAGAAAACAGTTTTTTGGTTTGGGGGGATTGGTTTATTTTGCTTAGTATGATAGTCTCCATCTCTATCCATTTACAGGCAAATGCCATAATTTCATTCTTCCTCAAGGCTGAGTAATATCCCATTGTGTATTTATATCACAATTTCTTTATCCATTCATCTGTTGAAGGACACCAAGGTTGGTTCCATAGTTTAGCGATTGTGCATTGAGCTGCTACAGACATTGGTGTGGCTGCGTCACTGTAGTATGCTGATTTTAAGTCCTTTGGGGAGTAGGAGGATGATAACTGGGTCAAATGGTGGTTGCATTCCAGATTTTCTGAGGAATCTCCATTCTGCTTTCCAGAGTGGTTGCACCAATTTGCAGTCCTACTCATCAATACTTTTTAGTTACTATAGTACTAGAATTTCCACTGCACTTTACCATTTAATGCACTATCAAATATATATGTGCAAATACATTTATATATAATATCTATGCAAATATGTAAAGTATATATCAAAATTTTTAATATTTTAAGAAATGTGAAAAAAAAAAGAAATGTGCTACCATTTAGTTTCCCATATAATCTTTAAAATATTTTATTGCATGCTTTTTAAAACATTACATTTGAGGCGGGTTGCAGGAGTTTCCCCAGAGCACCAAAGGGCTCCTTTCCTGATGGAAAGGCAGGACCAGAGCCACGGGCAGCCTGGCACCTGGCCCGGAGCCAGGAGGAGCAGGCACTGTTAGCCAAGGACCAGTTGAAATGGGAAGACACAGGTGTGCTGCCTTTATTCAAGAGGCTTTAGAAAACTGTGACCCTGTCCATGAGTAAGAGCATTTCATCCACAAGTAGAACAGATACCCTGGAGGCTCCCTGTGTGCCAGGCTCTCATTCTGCAGTGAGTAAAAGAGACTAAAAGCTCTGCTCTTGCATGGCTTATATTCTGAAGGGGAGATCAACAAGTAAATGAAAGTGAAATCTATAGTATGTTAGTGGAGAAAGGCCGTGGAAAATGAAGGGTGTTTGCCATTTGGGGGTGGGGGGTACTGGGGATTAAACTCAGGGACACTTGGCCACTGAGCCACATCCCAAGCCCCACTTTGTATTTGATTTAGAGACAGGGTCTCACTGAGTTGCTCAGCACCTCACTTTTCTGAGGCTGGCTTTGAACTCATGATCCTCCTGCCTCAGCCTCCCGAGCCACTGGGATTACAGGTGTGCGCCACCGCGCCGCGTTTGCCATTTTAATAGCACAGTCAGGGAAAGCATCCTAAGAGGTCATGTCTGACCTATTCGGTTTCAAAGGGGAGATTCTCAGTCAGGTGCTAATTAGATGTTCTCTGTTACTAGGAATATCCCTTTGCAATAAAAAAGAGCGCCTAACTCTGTTTTAGCTCTTTGTGCGATGAACAGTGTCTGATTAAAGTGTCTAGCACTCTCTTGTTGACCTTTTCATTTGTTTGATCCTGTTCTATTAGTGTCGGAAGGTGATTGACAGTTGTGGTCCTGATCTAAAGATTCTAGGGAGTGAATATATTTCATCAAAATATGTAAGTGGATTAAAAGTCGGACACACCAAGGGTTGCTGGAGAGGACACTTGGGTGCCTTGCTTGGGAGGGGGTGTCCTTGGGCGGTCACTGGCCATGGGGGACACCTCTCTCTGCTTTTTGGGAGGTGAGGCTGCTTTCGTTTTATCAAGAGCAGTTTGTGGTTTTAGGATCAGATCTGACTTCTGAGGCACACAGGGCAGAGACTGCCACCCCCACAAGTCCCTTTCTCAGTTCTCAATGTCACGTTCGCCCTGTCTTCTAAATCAAACTTTGAGAAAAACGTGGGGAAATAGCAGAGGGTCACCCAGTTTGCCTGCCCCAGTTTGTCCACACCTCCCGACGGGTGAGAGTCTCTGCGTGTGCCATTTGGGGGTTGTAAGTGTGATTCGGTGTCCTTGTGTACGCCTACAGACAGGTGCACACACTTCAGCTTGGTCAGTGACACTCAGCACCTCTGACGTTTGCATTGTTGCGACAGATGCACTGTAGACCGCACAGAGTAGCTGACGAGCCTTGAATGGCATTTTCCAAATCAGAAAGTGCTGGCTTTTAGATGGCATTCAGATCAAATATAGATGACACCCACAGAGGGCCACATCCTGTTTGAAGCACTTGGAAAAATAAACTAATTTAATCCCCACAATGATCTTTCCACCTGGGCTGCAGTTATTATCCCCTGCTGTATACAGATGGGGACTTTGAAGCTCAGAGACATGAAGTCCGTTCCCCAAGGCTGCACAGCTAACAGGTGGTGGTGGTGGTGCCATCTTTGAACCCAGGAAGTCTGGGCTTCAGAGTCATTGCTTAACCAAACCCCTCGTATGACATCCCGTTCGCCCACCATCAGGTGTCCACACACTGCGGACCCCACCATCCAGGTGGTGGAGAACGGAGAGTCCCCGCAGGGCCGGTTCGCCGTCCAGATGTTCCGTTTCGCTGGTAACTACGACCTGGTCTACCTGCACTGCGAAGTGTATCTGTGTGACACCGCCAACGAGAAGTGCAAGCCCGTGAGTCACCCCCGGCCCCCAGCCAGCCAGCCAGCCTGCCAGCGCCCCTGTCCCATGACCCGAGGCATCTGGCCAGAGGTCCCAGAGAAAGCAAACATACTGGCTGCTTCCCTGTTTTAGCACCAGGTCAGCAGGGACAGGGTGACGGGGTGGCCAAGGCCAAGCAGGAAACCCAAGATGCTGGGAAATCGCTGCTTTCAGTGACCTGCACCCGGCCGGGGGACGGCTAATCCACCTGCCGGCCCAAAGCACTGGGCACCTTACCTGTTGTAAGGTTCCAATGGGCACAGACGGTGTAAGGGACGTGTCACCAGCCCCGTTTGCTAAGGGGGACAGGGGGACCAGAGAACTTAGGTGACTTGCCCGAGACCCTGACAGACGTTAGACCCGATCTCACACCTGCCTCTGCCTCCTCAGCCCCCGCCCAGGCAGGAGGGTGCCCCGGGATCCTACAGCCCCCTCCGATGCCGGGGTCCCAACAGCCTCCCTCACGGAAGGCTCCCTCTGTCACTCTGTCCCTGTAGAGCTGTTCCAGGGCCCGATTCCGAAGTGGGGGCTTCATAGACTCATCCCGTGTCCTGAACCTGGGTCCCATCACTCGGAAAGGTGAGACGGCCGCTCCCTCCTCGGGGCTCCTGGCTGGGACTTTCTCTGGGAGAGGACAGGTGACAGAGTCCGGCTCCTGAGGATGTCCCTGGGAACAGAGGGACCAGGAGCAGTTCCATTCGTTCATTGCACAACTGTGTCTTGGGTACCCGCCGTGTGCCAGGCCCTGGGCTGGTGTTTGGGGTCTGTGAGAGGCAGAAGCTCCAACCCTGCGGACAGGGAGCCTTGTTCCCGTAACCCCACGTAGACATGTCCGCCTGCAACCGTCCTCTCTGCAGCCAAGAAAATGCAAAAGGAGCCCGAGCTCTAGGGACAAGGGAACCCGTCTAGTGGACTGGGGAGAAATAAGGCTAAGATTAGGAAAGGGAAGTGGCATCCACTAAGAGGGGCAGGGAAGGAGGGAGGGAAGTCCAGGAAGTGGGTACAGCATGAGCAAAGGGCCTGTGGCAGGAGGGAGCCCAGCCTCCTGCAGCCTCTGAGAGAGGCCCGGGCATGCTGGGAACCATGTGGAAGGAGCTGATGTGGGGGAGCCAGGCCACGCAAGGCCTCTTAGCTCACGCTGAGATGTCAGGCCTTTCTTCTGAAAGCACTGGAGAGCCCAGAGCAGGGCGGGGATGTGACTAGGCCTGGGTTTCAGAAAGATGGCTCTGGCTGCCAGGAGCAGAGCAGATTGAAGGGGCTGGTTTCCCGCCAGACCTGCGGCCTTGTGCCTTCTCTGTTCACGGCTCTGCCCTCTGTTTCCCCCACAAAGGTGTCCAGGCCACAGTCTCCAGGGCTGCTTCCAGGAGTTTGGGTAAGTCGGGTCCTTCCTGCACAGAGACCTGCTCCAGAACGTCCTCTGGGGCTTCTGCCTGAGCCCCAGGAGAGCCACAGAGCCTGGCCTACCCGGCTGAGCCTGGAAGAGAAGGAGGGCCGCCTCACTCCTGCTGCCTCACGACAGTGCCCGGGGACCCAGGCGCGCTCAGCCACCGGTCGCAATGTGGCTGCACACACCCCTGAGGTTACGCACACACCCACATTTTCACACTCAGAAGCATAGGCACCTTCAGTTGCATGCACATACGTTTGCACGTTCACACACACGCCTGTTACCCACTCCACACACACACACCTGCACCCGTATGCACACTCCAGACCTGCCCCTGGGCACTTCCTCTTGGGTTCACCTCTAACACCTTTTACGGGATTCACCTGACAGGTGACAAATATTTGTTGAGATCCATTATGTGCCAAGAACCATGATTAGTGCTGCAGTGAGCACACAACCCCCCCCCCCCACACACACACATAAACTCGTTTTTCAGCTTTCTGACCACAAAGAAAAGGTCTTGAGGCCCTTCATTTTCAAGGTTCCTGAATTGTCTGCAAATCTAGATGGAGAGAGACTCTATGCACCCACTGCCTTTCTTGGCTCCTGGCACTAGGATCCACGGGGTTGCCACACCAGCCTGTTTAACCTGAGCTCTAGTCCAACCCAGTATTAGTGAACTTGGAGTTGGGGGGGCAGGGTGTTCTAGAGAGATCTGCCCTCTGTAAATAGCCTCCAGGGTCTCTAAGGATGGTTGAGCAGGTTGGGCACTGCATAAGAGTGCCCTGTGGAGGGGGTACCAAGCCTGCAGCCGGAGGATGGCCTGCCTTTTTCAAGTCAGCCCACCTGGGAAGACACATCTTCCTATTTTTCTACCCCAAATGGGTGCCTTTTTTTTCTCACGAGTCTTCTGAGCAGATAGGAAAAAAACTCCCTGTTTCTAACCGATCCTCGGTGTCCTTTTCTCACGGGTCAGTCTATCAGAGGCCTCTGGTGTGAATTTGTAATTGCTTTTGTTTCAGAGCTCCTGAAGGTCTGGCTGCCTCCGCTGGTCTCGGTGGCCTTGACCCTGACATTTCACTGACAGACGGAGGAGCTCTGTGTCTCCCAGCTCACTTCCTGCCGGCCGGGAGCGGAGGCGCAGGTTGGCGCTCCAGCCCTGGAAAAGGGAGCCCACGCTGGTGTGAGCCTGCTCGCATTTTCTGCCCTTTAATCCTCGCCTGGGTCTTTGAATGCTGCTTGCGGTCTAAATGGGGCTCGTGACGTGTTTGTACACGAGGCCCCTGTTTCCTTCAAGAGAGTGGCAAATAATCCTTCTGAAAGATCCGCCTTTGAAGTCGTTCATTCACTCAACAAGTATTTGCTGAGCACCTACTACACGTAGGTGCTGTCTGGGGGTACGGAGGATCCTGTGAGGAGGAGAAGCAGATCAGTCCCTGTCCTTATGGAGTTCACAGCTCGCTCAGAGAAACTGGGTTCAACGGGGTTCTGCTGTGTGACCTTAGAGGAGGCTCACGATGCCCTGCATTTCATCCATCCGTTCATTGATTCAAGAAGCGTTTTCTGAGCTACTACTATGTGCCAGGCACCATGCTCAGATGCTGGGGCTCCAGGGGAGACACCAGGCAGTGAGCAAGTCAGACACAGCCCTGCCTCCTGCAGCCTCTGGTGGGAGAGAGAGAGCGTGAACAGGGAATTCCGAGGAGGTCAGGCCTTCCAGACTTGGAGGCTTGAACGGGCAGCGGCTGCCCCTGCGTGGCTGGGGGTGACCAGGCGTGGAGGGGTTTGTTTGGTTTGCAAGGGGCAGACTTTGAAGCCTGTCCTCTGGGCCAGGAGCTGGAAAGCCCCTGTGGATAGACAGACACAGGCCCCGCCTCCAGGAGCCCCCCCTCCTCAGGGTGATGAGGGACCACAGGAGCTGCCCGTCACACCCGTGGGGCCCCCTCCGTTCCCTGGACTCAGGTCCCTCCCAACCCAGAAGTCACAGACCAATTTCCAGGGCCACATGAGCCGTGGATGCGCACGTAGCTCCATTCCCCGATTGGCAGGGGACCCTTCAGGAGGCCCAGGCAGAAGCCAAGAGGTTGCTGGGACCCGGAGAGGCAGCTGTCCCCAGGGCCTCTGGACTTCTGTGCCAAGGGGACCAGAGAACCCTGAGGCCACTGGGAACCGTGTGTCCTGGCCCAGCTGCTTCCCTGACCCCAGCTGGGGCTTTCCAGAGAGGCCAAGGCCTGGCTGGTCCCGGGAAGGCCACACGTGTGCGTCTGCGAGCCACGGCTGACGCCGAAGTCCCTCTTATCTCAGAACTTACGCAGGAAGGCGGCCGCGGATCCAGCCCCGGCCCCGCTGACCACAGGCAGGTCCGTCCACAGTGTGACTCGCTGCGAGAGAAAATACAGGAAAGGTCTGGGCCAAGAAAAATCAAAACAAGGCCCCAAACCAGAGGGGAGAGAGAGGACCACAGAATGAGTTCTTCTTCCCTCTTCTTTCCAAGAGGCAGGGTCTGGTGTCCTTGCCGGGCACTTGGGCAGCCCCAGGGCGGAGGTGTTACTTCCCAGAGAGAGTCTGCAGCAGGCCACTGAGATGTTGTCCGTTTGACTAGGCGCTGGTTAGACAGAATCCCTGTCCGCAAAGATCCCACAGCCTTCAAAGGGAGCCAGATAAGTCATCAGGTCATGGAGCAGGACTGGGGGCACAGGAAGGGAGCACAGGCCAGCCTGTGGGGCCAGGGAAGCCTTCCTAGAGGGGGTGGTCGGTAAGAAGCAGCAGGGGCCAGAGTGACCCAGGCAGAAGGAAGAGCATATGGAAAGGTTTGGAGGTGGCCCAGAGCCCAGAGAAACCCAGATAGACTAGAGCAAAGAGTGTGCAGTGGAGACATAGTAGGTGAGGCAGAAACCCTGGGCCGGGGTCAGATCCCAGGGAGCATATAGTGTAGGGAGTGGAGGATAACACACAGAGACGGTCCTGAGACCGGGGTACTGAGAGGGTGCAGAAGCAAAAGGGGGTGAGAACAAAGGCAGAGAGACCCATTAAACAGCCACAAAAGTCACCCTCTGAACAGATGGTGGCCTGCATTGGGATAGCTGAGGTGGAGATGGAGCAGGAGGGAGAGAGTCCAGAAACGTTTGGGACATGGAAAGGCAGGGTCTGGTGACTGTGGGGAATGGAGGCTGAGGGGGGAGGAGGAGGAGCTGGGAGAGGACGGAGGCCAGCTTGGATGATGGGGTGGGCGCTGGTGCCCTTGACCAAGGAGCAGGAGGAGGGGGAGGGGAATCGGCGGGAGCTGATGGGAGCTGTGGAGTCTGAGGTCCCTTAACATCTCAGCCCAGTGGAGAGGCGCCACGTCAACTGGGTGGGTGCACCTGAGCTTCAGCCTGAGCTGGGCACAGATTTGGATCTCACCAGCCCGCGGATGGCACTGGCAACCGCAAGGTCACTGGGCACCTCCCAGGGAGAGCATCTGGAGTGACGGGAAATGTGGGACCTCCCCGGGTTTTCAGGGACAGCTGGGGGAAGAGGGTCCTAGATTAATAGTGGGGATATCCCAATAGGACGATAAAAAAAGACTCTGCTCCTGGGGGGTCAAGGAAATCAGGGTCACCAGAGGATGCGGGTCCAGCAGCGGAAAAATGACCCCTGGACTCTCCCATGAGCAACCTCGAGAGGGAAGTTTTAGCCACACCCTTCACATGGGAGAGGTCTGAAGGGGATGGAGAGGCTGGTGTCGCTCAGGAGGCTGTCCTAACCAACATCCCCCGGTCCTCCTCCCCCGGGCCACCCAGCCTCGGGGAGCCACCCTCCTGCGCTCACTTCTGTGAGATCAGCGTGTTCAGATCCCTGGCAGAAGGTGTGATTATCCTTCTGTGCCTGGCTGATCTCACGGGGGTTCACGCATGAGTCCCTGCAGGTTCATACCTGCTGTTGCAAAGGATGAGGAGGAGCGGGTACCGGGCATGGAACTCAGGGGCACTGGACCGCTGAGCCCCATCCCCAGCCCTATTTTGTATTTTATTTAGAGACAGGCTCTCACTGAGCTGCTTAGCGCCCCTCTTTTGCTGAGGCTGGCTTTGAACTCATGATCCTCCTGCCTCAGCCTCCCGAGCTGCTGGGATGACAGGCGTGCGCCACTGCACCCGGACTTCATTATTTTTTACGGCCAAATACTATTCCGTTGTATGTACATACCACGTTTTTCTTTGTCCATCATCCATTGATGGACACTTAGATTGATCCCATATCTTGGCTACAGTGACTAGTGCTGGTGTGAGCTGGAGAGCACAGCTCTCCTCAACATATTGATTTTATTCCCTTTGGATGGGCACCCAGTAGTGAGATCTCTGGGTCACTTTGGTGGTTTAATATTTTTGAGGAGCCTCCATACTATTTTCCATAGTGATTGTACCAATTCGTATTCCCACCAACATCTATTTTCTCTTGTCTCTCTGATAATAGTCATTATAAGGTGGAGGAGGTAAATTCTGGTGGTTGGCCAAAGGGTAGATAATGCTGGTTAGATGGGAGACATAAATTTCCCGAGATCTGTTGCCCAGCATGGTGACTGCAGTCAATGACAATATATCGTGTTCTTGAAAAGTGACAGCAGACGTTTATGGGAATCTCACTACAGAAAATGAGAACCGCGTGAGGTAATGCATTTGTTACGGAGCTAAATTTAACCACCGCAGGGAGGTATCTGCTTCACAACCTCATGTGGAGCCTGACAGAAACGTGCACAGTTATCATCAACTTGAACCAACAAATACAACAAATCTTAAAAAAAAATAAATAAATAAAAGAGAAGCCAAGGGTGGCTGGTGGCCTTGGGCAGGGAGGAGTAGAAGGCAAATATTTTTATGTTAATGGGGAAGGGCCAAGGTCACAAGTTGTGGCCCTGGTTTTCTTGACGCAGGACGCAGAACACCTGTTAAGAATAGTGGGGTGTGGGGTGGTGATTGTCCCAGATGCCACTTTAGAGGCTGGAGAAGGTTCACACGGACCACTGGGGAGGCGGAGGGGGCACCTGGCCAGTCCCAGTGGGGTCGAGGGATATGCCGTGGCCCGGCTCTCTGAAGTTCCCCATTTGGGAGACAGTTCCCTATTTGTACCAGGAGTAGAGAAGCTGGCTTGTATCCAGATTGAGACTTCGCTGGAGGGTTGTTGCTGGGGTCAAGATCCCTGAACTTCTCCCTCCCGACAGCTTTGATTCCTTCCAGAGTCCCAAAGACATGGAGAAGAGGTACTGGCCATTTGCTCTCCAAAAGCCTGGACTCTTTTTTTATCTGCCCCATGATGTCCACCATGGCCTGGCAGCCAGGTCCAAGTGGGGGTTTAAAAAGTCCCAGATCCTCAACTGGGCACAGTGGTGCACACCTGTCGTCCCAGCGGCTCGGGAGGCTGAGGCAGGAGGATCTGCGAGTTCAAAGCCAGCCTCAGACAAAGCGAGGCCCTAAGCAACTCAGGGAGACCCTGTCTCTAAATAAAATACAAAATAGGGCTGGGGATGGGGCTCAGAGGTTGAGCGCCCCTGAGTTCAATCCCTGGTACCAAAAAAAAAAAAAAATCCCAGATTCCCTACTCAGTTTTGTACCCTCCAGTCTCAAGGGTAGCCCACACCACCTCCAAGCTGACTGCCGTCCAAGTGCCCCAAGGTGATTAGCTGGGGACGCAGGGTACGTTGGCACTCTACTGTGAGAACAAGTGTCTGTCTCATTTCTTTTCCTCTTTCCTTTGGGTATCCAACTTCCTTTTCTTTGGTGTTTGTTTTCTGGAAATAAATACCGCCCCAGCTTTGGGTGTCCATTGTGAGGATTAACGGGAGATGTCATGGTGCTGAAAACCTTGACAGCGCCCCGTGTGTTTTGCACTCAGTACACATCGCGATTGTTTGCAGAGAAGCAATTTGTGTGAAGGAAAAAAAATCGCTAGGAGGGATTACAGGGCAGAGAGGGCCAAGGAACTTTTTCTTGCCAACCTTTGTGCTGAGTTGCTTATCTTTCCCATGCTCATGAGCCCAGGGCACACCTGGGAATTAACTGCTGCCCTACCTGAGCACCAATCGTGGACAGCCACATGGGTGGGAAACCCTATTAAAGACCGCCCCAGCGGGCTGCGTTCTCACGGTGGGCCAGACAAGGGCCGAGGCTCCCGGTTCTCAGCCCAAGGTGAGTCCCGGCAAGTTTTTCTCCTAATCCAGGGGTGCTCCCACTTTCAACCTCTTAGACTTGTCAGGGTCCTTTGTTTCTGGAAGCTTCTAGAATCCAGCAAGGAGTTTGGACCAACTTAGCCACTGTCCAGAGCTCCAGGCTCACTCTGTGTCCAGCTCAACCGTGGTTCAGTCATCTACTGGCTGCTCCGAGCCTGCAGAAGCCACCGCTGCCCCAGACACCTCCACCAGGAAGATGGGTTTCCACGGGGATTGCCTCTCTGAGAGTCACGGTCCTGGGTGGTTCCCTGTCCCTGCTGTCTCGTGGTGTATTCAAAACAGGGCTCCCAGAAACAGATTTCTGTCTTCTTCTGAAGTCCTCCAGGGGTCGTGAGACGCTGTCCAGAGATTGACCTTCCAGGGAAAGAGTTTCCAGAGGAGTGAACGTCCTTGGGTGCTGTAGGCTTCCATACTACCTCGCCCCTCCTGTGTATTTATTCATTCTTCCGTTAAATCTTTCCTGGGCATCCTTGAGGGCCAGATTCTGTGCTAGGAGCAGGGAACATGGGGCTCAGTCTGACAAGGTCCCACCATCATGGAAATTGTGCTGAGGACGCTTCAGGGGACTCTCAGCAGGACCCCATGCCTGACTCTGAGGCAGGCCACCTTGACTTTTCCTGCAGACATTGCAACACTAGAATCCGCTCCCTCCCTCCGCTCTCAGAGAGAATTCCCCTCCACCTGGACGGGGACCACCTGACACCCTTCTAGGAAGTGCTGCAGCACCCACAGACCCGAAACTTGCCCTTGCTTTGCTTGCTGTCCACTTCACCCCCTCGGGGAGTCCCCTACTCCCGTTGTCTCACCCGCTTCTGCGAGTTCCACCTGCAGTTCTGCTTCTGAGAGCAGCGCATAAGCGAGCTACTGAACTTGCAGCCCGGGCGTGCATTTAATGCCCTCAGCTGGAAATGAGATCAAGAACGTGAGGGGCTTAGTCCAGGTGCTGTCCCACGGTCAGAGCTAAACTGATGCGAGTCCCCATCTTACCCCGGCACCTCAAAGGGAGCCCCTCTGTGGCTCTGATCCTGCGGACCTTTCATTCCCCAGAGCTGCATGGGGAGCCTGCACTCTGTGGAGTGAGTCACGCGCCTCGCCCTGCTGAAGGATGGCCGGCTCTGACCCCCTGTGGCTGGCCTTGGCCTCCTGCATCCTGACTCTGGCCTCTACAGCGCAGCAAGGTGAGTGCTCCGCTTATCTGGCGCCCAGAATGACCTGGGGTGTGATTAGAGATGTGCAGGAAAGGTAGTTGAGGTCAGCAAGAGGAACAGGCAGGTCCGGAGCAAAGACTCCAAGCTCCAAGTCAGGGAGACGGCGCCGAGAGAAAAGGGAATCGAGTCCCGGTGTGCCCAAGAGCCACAGTAGAACGTCCCCTGGAGGGGAAGGGGAAACACGCAGTGGGGGGAGACCGGGGGCTCTCTTAAACAGTCTACGATTTTACTGTGAGGGCAGCCTTCAGGGCGAAGACCCAAGCAACACGCCCAGGGTGCCAACGTGGGAAATCTCATTAGACTGTGTCAACTGATGGGGAGGAAAGTCTGCACTGTGGGAAGAGAAAAGTACATGTTAAAAAGAGGTGAATGGCACCGAGCTCATTTTTGTTTTAGAAAATAATATTACACACACACACACACACACACACACACACCTGTGCATGGGAAGAGAGTGAAGGGTATAGACAAATGCATGTATGATTACCTCTGGGAACAGGGTGGGCTTAGGACGGCTTCCCTTTTAGTCCACGTGCCTCGGAAGCCAGCATGGTGACAACTTTCACTTCTCCTTTATTCATTTTAATGATGTTTGGGGTTATTTTTCCCACATAAAGAGAGCTCAGGCAGGACTGCCACCTTGGGCCCCGCTGGGAAGCTCTTGGGAACTCTGGGTGGGGCGTGGCGGCTGACCCAGGGCAGTGGCCCATAATGTCCTGAATGACTGTTAAAGGTCACCCAAGGCCTCACTGAGTGTTCTGATTTCCAGGTGATGGACTTTGATGTTTAATTGATGGCTCCTGTGCCTGTCGGACTCGTTGGAGTTCTTAGAGTGTAGGGCTGGGGACAGAGACTGTGGAGTTGCTCGGTCCACCCAAGCACTTTGTCCCTTTCTCAGGTTACAGAGACCCCCGAGAAGCCAGTTCCTATGGGCTGGATTTGGCCTGTGGGGCCCCTGGCACCCCAGAGGCCGAGGTCTGTTTTGACCCCTGTGAGAATCACACGGTCCTGAATGACCCCTCCCGGAGCACCCTGAACACAGATGAACTCCAGCAATGCGACCTCAGTTTGAGAGGCTGGTATCGCTTTGTGGGCGAGGGAGGAGTGAGGATGCCCGAGACCTGTGTCCCAGTGTTCCGATGCCAGACAGCCGCTCCCATGTGGCTGAACGGGACCCACCCTGACCTTGGGGAGGGCATCGTCACCCACACTTCCTGTGCCCACTGGAGTGACAACTGTTGCCTCTGGTCGACTGAAGTGCAGGTGAAGGCCTGCCCGGGCGGGTACCACGTGTACCATTTGGAAGGCAGCCCCGACTGCAATCTGAGATTCTGCACAGGTGAGTGGCAGCTGTGGGTGGGGGGGCCCGTGAGATGCTCAGGCCCCAGCAGAACGAGGGGAGCTGGTCGGGAGGAGGCTGTGCCGAGCTCCCGCCAGCCCTTGCAGGATGCGAGTCCCCATGTTACCCTTGCACCCGTAGGAGAGCGCCTTCAGGTTGCCAGACAGTTCAACATTTCCATAAACTAGAACTTCCCTGTGGAGGGTGGGAGCTCCTGATTTAGAAATGCATATGAGCAAAATGTCAAGAACTCAGGCTCTTCCCTATCTGGGTTCCATTTGGGTGGTTTAAGTTACCTCTTAGAACCTCAGTTTCCTGGTCTGATTAGAAAAAAAAAATGGCTAATAGCAAAAATATCAGCAAACCTATGGTGCTCACAATGCGCTCGCCGCCATCCTCAGTATGAACTTGTTAAATCGTCCCACCAAATAGGTGCTATGTAGTTACCTGGATGAGGGCACAGAGAGGTCAAGCAACGCTCTTGACATCACAAATCTGGAATGTAGAAGAGCTGGGATTTGAACCAGGCCCTGTAGCCCTGGCATCCAGGACTTGACCTTCAGGGTGCCCTGACTCCCATGGGTACCTGAGAAAGTATTTAGAAGAGTGCGGTGGCCTGGAGTGAGCCTTCTGATAGAGCCGTAGGGCTGGCGCCTACTCTGCTGGATGGGGAATCAGGAGATCTCAGCCTGAGGTTGACCCTTCCACTAATACCTCACGCCCTTGGCCAAACTCCTGGGCCCCGGTGCGATGAGAGGGCTGGACTTGGGGGACCTCAGACCCACCCTGCATGGCCTCCTGATCCTCTTCCTTCCTGGCCCCATCTCCTAGACCCCTCCACTGTGGAAGACAGGTGTGAGCAGGCCTGCCGCCCGGAGGAGGAGTGCCTCCCTCAAAATGGCAGCTGGGTCTGCGTCTGCAGACAGGACCTCAATGGCTCTGGTGAGGCGCTCACTGGAAACGGTGACTGCTGTCCTGAGTGGATGGGGCAGGAGCAGGGGACTTTGGAGGTCATGACGAGGTGTGGACCAAAGTCGGGGGGGTATGGACTGAGATTGGGGAGATTCTGTCCATTTGCAAAGATGGGAGGGGGAGGGCTGGGACATATTCCATGTCAGCTGCTGGACCATGGCCAGGCTTGACCCTCGAGGGACAAAGTTACTGCACAAGAACTCTACATTCTGGTGATATGGCTCAGTGGTAGAGGGTTTGCCCAGCATGTGTGAGGCCCTTAGTTCAATCTCCAAGAATTACCAAAAAATAAAAAAATCTGCAAAGATGGGAGCTACATGCTGCATTCAGATATCAACAGTCTTCATGCTGGGAACGTGGTGGGTAGACTCCTGGGACAGGAAGCAGATAGTAGATGCTCAAGAAGCATTTGGTGGGCAGGGTGGCTTTGCACACGCTCCCTGCCCACTGCTTCTAGACCTCCGTCCACCTTACCTACCTCCTCGTGGCTTTGCAGATATTCAGAGTTTGCAGCCTCAGCTGGACTGTGGGGCCAGCGAGATCAAGGTGAAGGTAGACAAGTGCTTGTTGGGAGGCCTGGGTTTCGGGGAGAAGATCATCGCCTACCTCAAGGACCGGAGCTGCAGCAGCATCCTACAAACGGAGGATGGGAACTGGGTGTCTGTGACCAGTCCCGCTCAGGCCAGTGCCTGTGGGAACATTCTGGAGGTAAATGGTGTTCATGCCCTGGCTGCCAGATGGTGGGATGCAGGCCGAGGGGACCCGTCGTAGTGCTGAGAGATCCTGGGCCCCCAGAGTCATGCGTGAGATTAAACACGCTGGTCCACTAGAGCCTGAGGTTCATAGATGTGAGCTATGGTCAGGATGATTTTCATTAGGGTTCCTGAGGGAGGGAGGTACAAGGCACCAAGCCCACCAGGCCCTGACTCTTCCCTAGGGCCAGTTATTTATTGACGGTTCTGTTCTTAATCTGGCCTCCTCATTCCTCTTCCCATAAAGTTTTTGAGCCTCTGGAGGAGGAGGCCCCTTTACCTCCTGGAGGTCAGAAGACAGGGTGGCTTCCTGGCTGAGAACCCTCCCTCTGGTCTCAGATCTGAATTTGACCTTCTCTTGCACACATCCGCGGAAACATATATGTGGTTTTTGTTTTTATACCAAAGCGTAATGGAACCCATGCCCTCTACAAAAACACTCTCTCCTTGGCCACCGACTTCATCATCAGAGACGTCCTCGTCAACATCAACTTCCAGTGTGCTTACCCACTGGACATGAAGGTCAGCCTCCAGACTGCACTTCAGCCCATTGTGAGGTATGGCATGACCCTTGCCCTTTGACCCATAACCCTGACTTTGGTCCCTCTCCCTTCTAGCACAGTTCATGATGTCCACACAATGCCACTAACCCCTTTGGGGAACTCCTACTCATTCATTTCACAAAATGTGTTGATTGGACATTGGGGAATCCTCATCATGAACAGGGCACACATTGGATAGGTATTTCCTGGATATTAGAGATTATTTATTATGAAGCAATGTCGGGCTACGAAACTGCTTTTAAACACGCTTAGGAACAAAATGAGAGGACAGGTCCCTTCACCTTGAAGAAGGTCATTAAACAACTATGTCAACAGTTATTTACAAGTGAGATAAATGAAATGTAGGAAGAGCACAGGATGCTCCCAGAGCAGGAAACGGGGGTCCTGAACCTCATCTTGGCGGGATAGTGATGGGGGGCAGGGAAGGCTTTACTGTAGACTTGGGATTTAAACTGAGACTACCTTTGACTGGATAAACAGCATCCTTGTCCCACCAGAAGTAGAACCAAAGAGCAAGCTGCCTGAGATTCAATACAGGCCAAGCCGCTGTCTGCACCCGTGTGCCTGGAATAGGGCCTGTCCCATCAGGTCCTTAGCATTCCTAAGCTTACCGGGGGATTTTCTGAGCTGTCTAGAAATCCAGAGTGCCTGTCCCATTCCCTTATTAAATTCCTGGGCTCACAGAGGGGCAGGATCTGAAGGAGTGGAAAAATTCTGAGTTCAGCGGTTTTCATTTATATTGTGTGGAGGCCCATGGGTCACAGAGAATCAAAATGAAAGACACTTATCATGTTACAATGATGTTCAACGGAAGGTTGTGGGTGGAGGGAAGAGGTCTGAGGCTAGAAATCGTGAGTGAACAGAACTGGTCCTCAGCCCCATTCTCCAGGTGGTAAGATGGCACTGTGTGCTGACCCTTCTTCTGTGAGCAAGAGTCACGCAACCTACCAGGGCAATCAGTGGAAATCCCAGAGTCGGAGTTCTGTCTTCATCATTTTTAGTGCCTAGAAGCTAGTAAATGCTCAGTTTAAATGAAAGATTGAATAGTTCCTTTAGAGATACAAGATAAACCTTTGCCTCCATAATCTTACACAAGTATGGGGGTTGGTCTATGTTGTTCTCTCTGGTCAAAACCTGATGTTTCCACTCCTGTGGTTTTCCTTCTCTCAGTTCCCTGAACATCAGTGTGGATGGGGAGGGAGAGTTCACCGTCAGGATGGCCCTCTTCCAAGACCAGAACTACATGAATCCTTACGAAGGGGATATGGCTGTGCTGTCGGTGGAGTCCATACTCTATGTGGGCGCCATCTTGGAGAGAGGAGACACTTCCCGGTTCAACCTGTTGTTGAGGAACTGCTATGCCACACCCTCAAGTGACAAGGAAGACCCCGTGAAGTACTTCATCATCAGAAACAGGTACTGGGCAACTCAGCCTGGGATTATCTTTTGGCTTTAACAAAGTTTAGGGGGAAATATTAATCTCATTCCTGCTTGGCAGTTGTGTAAGTTGGTCTACCTCCTTGGGAAAAATTTGGCATTACATATTGTACAATACCCGCTGAGCCAAGAATCTCACTCCTGATAGTTTAGCCTAAAGTATTAATACGTAATAGGAGGGCAGGGTAAAGAAATGCCAGTGGTTTTCCATTTCAGTATGTTTGAAGATTTTGACAATAGGCTCGTTGTTCAAAAACAGTCTCATACAGATGTTAGCACTGATCAACATGAAAAATGATCTGAGAAGTACTGAGAGAAAGTCTCATTCGAACTGACAAAAACAAAGAAATATAAATATAAATATCTGCAGGTCATGATTCATAGTATCATCACTAGATAATGTTTTTCATCAAGCTTAGCTACGTGCCAGGCCCCGTGCGCAGCAGTGTACCTGGTAGTCTCATTAAGCACTCCCATCCACTCTATGAATATGACTGTCTCCATTTTGCAGTCAGGTTAAGAAATCTGCCCGGGACCATTTAGCTGGAAACTGGGGAAGGCTGGAATTTAAAACTATTCTCTTTCACTCCAGAGATTGGGCCCCAAATAATCTAAACCACAGAGGAATTGAAAGAGTCCAGGCTACCATGATGGCAGTCACTGTGTGTGTGTGTGTGTGTGTGTGTGTGTGAGGGTGCGCTTTAGTTTTCTCCAATGAAATCACACCTTTTTCCTTCTGCCCCTCCAGCTGCCCAAATGAACGTGACGCCACCATCCACGTGGCTGAGAACGGGGCATCCGCGGAAAGTCGGTTCTCGGTGCAGATGTTCATGTTTGCCGGGAACTATGACCTCGTTTTCCTGCATTGTGAGGTCCACCTCTGTGATTCCCTTAATGAGCAGTGCCAGCCTGTGAGTGTTCTCTTTGGATGGGGCTGGCACCCGACAGGCTCTCCATACCTACTTTTTAGATCTATGGAGGGAGGGATGAATGGAAGGGTGGATGAATGGGCAGATGGATGAGGGAAGAAGGTGGGCTGGATGGACGCCTGAAGAGACGGAAGGACAGATGGGTGGCTGGGTGCATGTGAGGGAGGGAGGCAGAGAGGAGGATGTACAGATGGACTCTGGGCACTTCTGATAGCTCATTCATAAGCACTTACTGGGTTCCCCAGAGGTGGAGCTGTTTTCTTTGGCATAAGACCTAATTTGAATGATGGTGATAATGCAGGTGAAGCATCCCTGCTCTGAAAATCTGAAGTTCAAAATGCTCTGAAATGCAAGACTTTTTGAGGGTCGACATGATGATCAGAATTTTGGGATTTTGGAACATGCAGGGTTTCATATTTTCAGATGATGGATGATCGACCGGTAAAGTGTGTGCAAATATTCCCAAGTCTAAAGAATGCCAAAATTGAAAAAAAAAATACCTCTGGACCCAAGCATTTTGGATTTTTCAGTGCTTCCTCTGTGTTGAGCTTCATGCTACAACTATTGCACACCTTATCAAATTTAGCACAACGGCTCTTTAAGGAGAGCTTTAAATTGACCTCATTGTATAGATAAAAAGACTCAGAGGAATCCTTTACCAAGAGCCACACATGGCTAGAGGGTATCGGAGCTGGAATGGACCCCAGCTGAGCTGTGGCTCTAGGGCCCCTGCCCTTACCCACATTGGCCACTGTCTGTGAGTAGCACTGACTGTGTCTACCTGTTGGCAGAGATAATTTTTTTTTTCATTTCAATCTTTCAAACCAGATATGTCCTATTTAATCATCCCAAAGAGAAGTCATTTGCCCCCAAATTATACAACTAAAAGAGAGCAGAGGTGAGATTCAAACCTGGATTTATTTGGTAGGACAGTGAGAATTCTCTGGTTTGAAAAAAGCAGAGCTTTAGAATTAGGGTGGGGGCCAGCTTCTGGGCCAGAGCCACCCATGGCAGGGAGTCTGGACAGGAACCAGGCATCAAATTAAATTTGGATCTAATGAGAGCTCTCTATCCTCACAGTCTTGTTCAAGAAATCAACTCCGCAGTGAAGTACCGGCCATTGACCTAGCCCGGGTTCTAGATTTGGGACCCATCTCTCGGAGAGGTAAGCGGCCTAGTCCTGATAACGAGGCCAGCAGGCCTGGTGCTGATAGTGCCTAGGGTCACCCACCCAACTACCCAGGGCTTTTCTGCCTTCTTGGTCGGGCCCCCACTGGTGGATCTGTCTTTCCGTGATACAGAATGACGTTGTCAATTGTGATGGTTCTCCTGTGTGCGAGAGTCCTGGCTAAGCTCTTGGCTTTCAACGATTTACTTAATCCACCCGTAACTGTGTGCATTTTACAGGTGAGAGGCCAAGGTTCAGAGAGAATCAGGAACTCACCTAAGAGCAACCTGCTCCTAGATGGTGGAAATGAGACCTGAGCCCAGCTCAGTCTGATCTCAGAGCATGTGGCCTTGGTCTTACTCCACCTGCTCCAGATCCCCATAACTCGGTCCCTTTGGGGTGAAGTCTAAGGTTCCTGCTTAGATGAAACTCTGTATTCTGGCTGTTTTCCAACATTCGGTTACAGTACTCTTGAGAAGGATATTAGGGGAACCTTTTTAACTGCTCCCCAAATTTTATCCATCCTACACATGGGTTCACAGTACTGTCATGGTTTTTTTTTAACCACCATAATGGAGGTGTCAAGAAATGCAAAAATAATGAAATCTTTTTTTTTTCCCTAAAGAAATTAAGATGTAGTAACATTAATAATTTTAATAATGATAATGATACATATTTGTTCCTGGCACCATGCCAAATACCTTTATAAAACGACACTCTGAATGCTCAAGTAAGCACTATTGCCACATCCACTCTCCACATGGGTAAGCAGAATCTGTCTCATGAAGGACACTCTGCCCCTTTCCTGAGCCCTCTGTCTGGTGCCTTCTGTGGTGCCCAGGATAACTGAGAGAGGAACTTCCACTCTGGAGTCAGACATCCTGGGGTTCCAATCCCAGATCTGCTACTGATGGGCAAGGTCAACTCTGCAAGTCCCTTAACATTGCTGAGTCTCAGTCTTCTCATCTGTCAAGAGGAGACGAGGACATTTTCCTCACAGAATCTGTCAGGAGGGTTAAGTTTATAGTGCATGAGATGCATTTAGAAAGGTGCCCACTGGATGTCTGCGGTTGTAGGGACCAGGTCAGGATTTGGAACAGCTGTGGTCACAGTACTGCAGTCACCCAGAGCATGACTGAGAGGTTCTTGCCCTCTGTTCCCGTTCACAGGTGCCCAGTCTCTTGGTGTCATGAATGGAACCCCTGGCACTACAGGTACATCATGTCCTCGTGTCTCTCCGGTGGCCTTCCCAACTCCCTCTCCTTCCCCTCTTCAATCTCGTCCCTTCTACATGCCATTTCCTGTGCTAGGGACTCTGCCTGCCACAATGGGCCAGAGCTGAGACTGGCTCCTCAGTCTAGCAGAGGAGACAGTCATTGGATGACAAATATTCAAGTGCCTACTGTGTGCCAGGCATTGTTCTAGACACTGAAATTATGGTGGTAAGTGAGACAGACTGGTGCGTGCCCTCGTAGAACTCATTACGTGAGAAACAGACAATAAAAAGTAAGCAAACGTTTATTTAGAAATAAAAAAAGATGATGGGACAGAAAGTCACTAGATGCCGAATGATGTTTAAATCAGATCGAAGCGTATTGCTGTCATACATAAGTGAAATCGGGAGGCAAGCAGTTCAAGGCAAGGAGATCGGCTCTTTCTAGCTCACTGCTCCAGCATCTTGAAGATGTGACTATCAGCTCCATGGTCCAAGATGGCAGCCGGAGCTCCCACCCTCCCGTCTAGAAATCCAGATGGAGAGAACATAGAAGAAGTTAATGAGTGTTGAGGCACATTCCTGGAAGCTGGCCCCATATAACTTTATTTGTATTCACTGACCAGGGCTTAGCCACATGGCCCCAGGGGGCCTGGTGACCATGTACCCAACCAATGATCAATGGTTTTATTACCAAAGTAGGAAGGAAGAGTGAATGTCGGAATGGATAAATGGTCAGAAGCACAATCGGAGAAAGTGATATTCAGTGGAATGAGAAATGGAAAGTGGGCAGATCTGGGGAGAATGGAATCCATAAGCAGAAGGGACATCAGTTCATTGCATCAATGAGGCTGGCACATAAGGAAGTTAATGGCAAGCTCGTAGAGAGTGCAGAAGGAGCACAGGGAGACTAATTCACTGTACTGGGAAAGGTCATGGAAGAATTTTATGGGGTTTTGATGAATGACTTGGAGTTCAACAAGCAGACAAATCAAAGAGGTTTATTTTGGACAAAATGGGAAGCACGTGTATTAGGATTTTGCTACTCCTCAAAATGACCTACCTTGTCAAACACAGTCCTGAAAAAGTTCCCTTCATCCTCAAGTCCTCAACTAGGCCGCTGTCTAAAAATTTTCTCGGGAAGTCCAAGATGGCCTCTTCATGCTTAATGCCAACATTCAGACAATACTAAGAAAAGAACTGTCCATGGGAGAGAGTGGATAGAGCTCTCTCAGGGACCTTGAGTCTCCTTCCGCTCTACCTGTCCTTCAGGTCAGCACAGGGCCTGGAACAGTGTGGCTTCCTAGGAGAGTCAGCTGAATTGTCTGATTTCTAGGGTGGACTGTTGGGAGCCTTCGGAAAGAGATCAATCTGATGTCAAGGCAGCAGACCACCACAAGAGGGCACTGTGGTTTTCATAGTTTTCTCTCTCCCACAGTCATTTCCTGATATTTTAGAATTAACAGTCCATCCATTTCATGTGTCATCGTTATAAACTGGCTGGAGATCATGGTAGCCCTCTCCCTTCTTCTAGGACGTCATCAGCAGGTTACTTTGAATTTTGGGGGGTGGGGAAATGTTGTAATTTGATAGTGTTGTGGAAGAGGGTGCACATGCGCCCTTAGGCTTTCAGAAAAAGGCAGCTATCATCCAGGATCCATGACCTTCCTTAACACTGAGTGTAATCAATGTGCAAAAAAGATTTGATCCCAGCTCTTCGGGTCTTAAGACTCTAATTTTTAAAACCAGCACTTATGTGGTATTTACCGTGTGCCATACAGTATTCTAAGTGCCAGATATGAATTTACTCATTTAAGTCTTACAAAACTCTGGCAAGGTGGTAGGTGCTACCAATATATCTGCTTTGCATACAGGAAAACTCAGGCACAGAGAGGTTGACTACCTTGCCTAGGACTGCCCAGCTAAAGATTCTAAACTAAGTAGTCAGGTCTCAGAGGCATTGCTTTGTGCCTTTCTGACTCTTCAGTATTAGTCAGTATAAGTCATGATGGCTGCTATAACAAACAATCCCAAATCCTCTGTGCCTTTACACAACAGTACAATTTCCCACTAAATTGTTGAAGTGGGGTGCAGTCCTATTCTGTGTGGTCATTAGGAACTCTGGTTCCTTCTGGTAACTTCTGGCAGCTCCATCATTTCCTATGATTCTATCCTTCATCTTCCACAACTGATCCCTAGCATGGTGGATGAGAGAGCATGCAGGATCATGTTGGAGATTTTCAGAACCTGGCCTATAGAGATGGCATAAATGACTTCCAGACACATGTCATCGGCCAGATTTAGTCACATCGTGCTACCTACTTGCAAAAGAACCTGGGAAAAATTTGCCTTCTTGTGTTCCCAGAAGAAAATGGGGAGAGTGGTTGGTGGTTAGATAGCTGTGCCTCCACCACAGGGGTCCCAGGGGCCGTGACCCACACCAGACATGGAGGACGTTCTGCCTTCCCCATCCCGTGTGGCACATGGCAAGGAGGCCAGGGCACATCGGCTGCTGAGTTCCCAAGCCCAGTACTTGACTTTCATGTCTCTGTGTTCCAGGGTTCCTGGTGGCCTGGCCCACGCTCCTCCTGCCTGTCCTCCTGGCCTGGCTGTTCTGATAGCCCGGCTGGACATCTGGCCTTAGAGTCCATGCTGTTCCCTCCGGCAGTGGCTCCCATTCACCCTTCCTGAGTGGGTCCCTTGCACCTCACGCAGAAGTTTTGGCGTTAACAGACTCAAGGCCAGGCCTGGCTTGGGAAGTAGAAGAGCTTTCCTGGACTCTGACACTGTCACACCTGTGTGTCCCCTTTGTCTCCTAGTGGGGACCCTGTCGGCCTGTCCTGGGCTGGCTTTCTCGTTTTCTCCTTTACTCTTGGAACCCTGAAAGCAAACTTCCTGGAGTAAAGACTGTGGCTCCAGGCTTTTCCGGGAGTGTAGCACATGTTGGTTGCTGTGGGGGGCGGGGTGGGGGTGAGTCTGGAGAAGACCAGTTAGGATTTACCTAGTGGCCTGGNCCACTGGAGCCAGCCTGCTAGGGCAGGCCTCAGACGAGTGGGGCTGTTTCTTGGACAGACATCCACCAAGGCCCTGAGGATGGTGGCTTCTAAAAGTTACTGGGAGGAACGGTTCCTATTTCCCAGTGAGTTGGAGGATTCATACCTTCTACATTCCACGGGAGATGGAGGGTAGGAGGAGGTCTGAGAGCCGTCAGGAGGTCGTCAACTTGCCCCTTCTGTAGAATAAAAGGGATTGAGCTAGAACCAGGCCCTCAAACATTTATAATAGGGTAACCCTTTCCTTAAATATAATTCTACATAGGTGTCCTGTACAAGGAGAACGAAGGCGTGAACTCTCGCTGGTGGCAGACAGGGGCTTAGCTCCTCCATTCTGTGACTCCTCATGCTCAGGCCCTCAACACAGCTCCATGATGACCCCCAGGGCTATTGGCAGCAAGGTTTTGGAACTCCCCGGGACAGAACACTTGACTCTCTCTTCCAGAATAAGGTGGAATCCACCTATCCAGAGCCAACCCTATCTATCATCTCTCTCTCTCTCTCTCTTTCCTTCCTTCCTTCCTATTATATATCTAATCTATCATCTGTCCATCTCTGACTATCATCTGTCTATCATCTGTCAGTCACCTGACTAACTAGCTAGTTGCACTTTCTTTTTGATTCCTACATGGGGCCTCTTATCTATCAGTCTCTGAAACAGACTGTCTACATTCATTTGGTCAACACAGATTTGCTGAGCAACTCCACGATAATAAATGAGCCAATCCCTCCTCTGAGAAGGGATACGGTCCTGGCAGAACCCACTCAAGAGGAGCTCACAGGAAGACCACACTCAAACGCACACCCCCACTGATCCTCAGGCTCGGGCCCTGTGTACCTCCGTCCGTGTTCCCTCCACACCAAGACACAGATTCTGAGAGACACATGTACCAAGCTCGTGTGCTCCAAGTCACAGTTACCCATGCAGAGAGCCACACTCGGACCCTCAAGTCCAGTCACCTCTGTACTTATGGCATGAATAACGGCAACATCCAACATTTTTAAACAAACCTTACTTATCGGGTTTTATTTTAAGTGTGTTGTGGACGTTGCATCGTTCAGCCATGACATTAGACGTTGAACCTAAGCACTGTTATTATTTTCAATTTAGAGACGAGTGCACCAAGACTTACAAATAATGACTCTCTCAAGGGTCTACGGCTTTCAAAGGCTGAATTCAGGAATTTAGGGCTCGAACCTAAGTATCCTGATTTGAGGGCATATGCTCTCAAGTAAACACTGCATTCTGCCTCCATTTAAAACTACTACCCCATGCAGCAGCACCACTATATACACAGATGCATGATCATTCTTCTGTGTACCCATCTGCAGATACATGAGAACACGTGCAGGCATACAGATTTGCCAACAGAGGCCCTCACACATACACAGGTATTGGCATTCATGGACGTACTGATGCTAACGTGTACGTGGACTCATGCATGGTTGTTTAAACGCATAGGTCCTTACTGCAACTTAATATAGAAATAAACACAGGAACACTCACATCTGATGCTTGCACATGGATACATACATATATACACAAACCTGCATCTACGTCCCCACACACAGAGGGCCTGGACCCACCCTCCAATGAGCCAGGCAGGACTGTGACCAGGCGCCCTCTCCTGTTAGGTTTCTTCTCCCTCCATCTCCAGTGTGACCCAGATGGCCCCTGGGAAAGAAGAGGTTCACCCCAGGGCACAGTAAAAATGGGCTCTAAACCCAGCCTCTGAAAGTTCTGGAGCAGAAGAATGACAGAGAAACCCGAGGCCCATTCAGGGAGACTGGCCTCTCAGTCCTGAGGGAGCCTCTACCAGGAACTGTTGGAGAACGCAGGAAGGCTTGGGACAGTGCTGCCCTCCAGGAGCTGCAGGGCATGCAGACTCCGGGCAGCAAAAGTTAAGTAGTGCCAGAGGCTGAGCCAGACGCTGTTGCGAGGTTCCGCCTGGGAGAGGAGGGAAGGCCTGGATCCCATTGGATTTAGTTCTTCCCGTTTTACAGATTGAAACTGAGGTCCAGCAAAGAGAAGTGGCCCCTCCGCTCTTAACCCCTTAAAAGAGGAGTTGTGGTCAGGTGAGCACGAGAGAGAGAGGCAGGGAGAAAGGTGGAGCTGATCACCTGGAGGATATTGGGAATGGGAGCCCAATCCAACCATTCCATAATCTCCCCTCACCCCTGGGGCTCCTCCAACCTCTTTCTCCTGGGAAGTGCTGCAGGTCACCCTCTTATTCTCCTTCCTCCTCATATTCGATTGGGCTTTCTAAAGCTCTATTAAATCCATCCACTTTCTGCAGCCCTCTGGACTCTGATCTCTAAATCTATTACCCAGGCCACTAGGTAAATCCTAACTGGTCTTCTCCAGACTCACCCCCACCCCCCGCAGTGCACCCTCTACTGTGCAGCTCCTGAGCATTTAAAGCAAAATTCGCTCACAGCCTCCGTCTGCTCCTTACCTTCCCTGGGGTGAGTTCTGCCTGCTCAGTGGGCGACCAAGCCTCCACCTCGGAGCCCTTGCCTGACTCTGCAGCTCTATTTCCTTCTCGGCTTCATGGAATTGCTCCCAGGTCCCCGAGCTGTTCTCTTGCACCCCAATCTCCATTAGCATGTGCTGTTCTTGCCACCCGGAAGGCCCTCCCCTCACTGCGGGGACCAACCTGAGGTCTCCCCTTAGGGGTCAAGCCTTCCTGACTCCCCTGTCCAGCCCCGAGTTGGTCCACCCTGCTTTGTGAGCACTTCTCCACAGACCATAGTGCAGCCTGAATCCTCTGCATCTCGGATGATCTATTTTGACATCTGTCCTCCGTCCCCCCCCTCCACCCCAGACTGTTAGTTCTTTGAGGGCAGAGACTTTGCCATGTTCAAACATTATTGAATGAATAAATGAAAAGGCAGGCTGCTTGCTTTCTCCTTTGTTCCTTGACCTCCTGAGTAATCATGCTGTAATCTTCTGGAAGGGGAAGAAATGACTTTTAACATCAGAAATAAAGGAAACTTTCTCACTTGGACAATTATGGTAAAAAGGCCAAATCAGCATTGGAAATAGGAATTCTGAGCTCTGCCCCAGACATCCACTGCCACATGGTTTTCAGCCTACTTTAGGGGATGATCCGTTTCTTTTCACCTCATTCCCTTCCTCTGGGGCTTCAGGGGAGGTGGGTTTGGATTTTGAGTGTTGTTCTTTCACGGAGGATGACTGTGGTGGGATCCATGTAGTGCATAGTGGCAGATGGTAAATTGAGAGAAGCTTTGATTAATGGCAAGAGGGGAGGGGGAAAAAATAAAGCCCACCCTATAAAGAGCTGAGAAACTAAGCTAAGTCTAGAACTTAGTGCATTCTGTAGCCAATTAGCAGCCAAATCTTAGAAAGTCACAGAGAGGAGCTTCTGAACCTATACGTATCAGAAAAAGCATTTAAGGGCTGGGGCTGTTGCTCAGTGGCAGAGCACTTGCCTAGAGTGTGCAAGGCCCTGGGTGCACCCCAGCACCATGCACACACACACACACACACACACACACACACACACAAAAGCATATGTTTGGAGGCCACCCAAAACACCAGATTCTGGGAACCCCTGTCACAGGTAGCATTAACTTTGTTTCATAGACTATCTCGCAGGTTTACTGGGTTGGCAGGGAGGGTCGGGGACTGGTTGCACATATTTTCTTTTAATGTCTAGATCCAGTTCCAAATTCATGGAGAAGAACTACAGTTTTAAAAGGTAGAAACCTTGGACTCTTGGACCCCAGGCCGCGCATGCACGTGTTCCCCCCTCCTGAGAGGTAGAAAGGGAGTAACCACTCTAATAACTCCAAGGGCCACCAGAGAAATAAAGTAGGGAAACGCTATGAAGTCACTTTGCAAGTGGAAAGTACCCTGCAGATGATCACTGGGTTGTCATTGTCACCATCACCAGGATCGCTGTTGCTTGTTGTTCCCAGTTTTTATGGCTTAAGCTGCTTTTCACATCTCTTCACTTTGCCCTGTGACCAAAAGGAGGCCACCCTTAAAAAATCGTTGTGTTTGCCAGAAACATGCGAAGTAGGTTCCCTCTCCGTCAGCACATGGAATCTTTTATGAACACCTGTATGTCCAAGCCAGCCTGCCGGACGTTTTCTCTGTAGTCTCCAATTTAATCTACACAGCTCCTTTGAGATGGAGGCTGTGATTCCATTTCACAGAGGAAGACACTGAGGTAGAGAGAGGGGCAGGGACATCCCCAGTGCCGTTGCCTTTATTTACTGCCTATAGTTAATACCTGCCATCTATCTATTGCCTGTGGATGAGTCAGCACTTCTCATTTCACATCTTCTAGGTGACTAAGGGAGATTCAGTGACCTCAGGTCACTGGCTGCATGGTTAGGAAGTGATAGGATCCAAGGATGGAAATCAGATTTACTTTAAATGCAATATACGCAAACTTTGTGTCTGCCACACTGCCCCCCAGCATGACCCATGATGCTCTGCAGTAACCCATAAAATCCTCCTCGGAGCTGTGTCAAGTTGTGCAAGTGTACACATTGCATGTGTGTGTGTGTTCCCGTGTGCTTATATGTGTGTGAGTGTATGTGCATGTTGTGTTTGTGGGGGCAGCAACCACAAGTCAGTTCTGGCAAGACTGAAGGATATTAAAACCACTCTTCCTGAGACATCATTAAGATCTCTTCACCCTCAGCAGGAACTCAGAGGAATCATTGGACCCAGGAGATCTGGAGGAGCAGTACAGATGATCTAATCCATCCCCCTCTTTCTGTCCCTAAGGAAACCAGCACCCAGGGTGCAATGGGCCAGCAGTCAAGAAATTCATATTGCAATCTGACTTCTGCCGATGTGAGAGTTCAAGAATGCCACTTAACTTCACTTGAGTCATCTGTAAATTAAGATAAGGACACCCCCTCTGCCACACTTGATGATCTGTGACTCTGCTATTGACAAGCCATCCCTGTCAAACCCTCCAGCCTCAGCGCAGCCCTCTTTTATTGAGCCTGGGGCTGTTGCAAGACAAATTCCTACTGGTAAACTTGGCCCCAGAGCCCTCAGATTGGGCCAGAACCTGGAAGAGTACCCCTCCGGGCAGACAGGGAGGCGGACTGCATTGCAAATCAGAACCCTGGAAAGAAAGCTCTCCCTTGCTACGTTCCAATGGGCTCTTACTGAAGAGGTGGTGAACCAGCGCCCTGGCGGGGCATCCCTCACTCTGCAGGGGCTCAGAGAACTCTGTCTTGTCAAGGTGGTTCTCTTCTAGTTGGGGCTCCCCAGGGAGACAAGTATCACTTAGGGTCTTGTCCTCAAGATAGCTATGTCTGTATTGCTTGGCTGGTGGTGACAGCAAGTGTTTTTGTGATGTTATTGATTGTGTAGCTACAAAATGCTTTTGCAGTATTTTATTAGCATATAACACAGAATTCCTGGGCACACCTCATGTGTGCCGCTTGGTAAATTCTCGTGTGATGAACACCTGCATGGAACCCGCACCCACCTCAAGAAATAGAATGATGGCCACTCCCAAGAGCCCCTCTTGCCCTTCCAGTCCCTACACGTCTCCAGGATGACCACTTCTCAGCGTCTAGCCCTGTACATTAGTTTTTGTCTATTTTTGAACTTTATATAAAAGGACTCATACAATAGGTATCTTTTCTGCCTGTGGGAGGCCAAGCTTATGGGTGACTGAGTTACACTCCCCAGCTGGGTGCTGAGGCGCTCAGTCACAGAAATGGGTGTGTCTTGCTACAGCCCCATGGGTGAAGCTATGCTCACCCGTTCCTTTGTAATATAACCCCTTGCCCTGTTTAGGATAGAATCTTCCATGGAAGTGCCTTGTGTGTGTCCCCTCCTCTTACTGTGCCCTTGGGTGTGGCCTACCCAGGTGTCAGTCAACCTGCTGACAGTGGACATCATGAAGATACTCAGCCCCTGAAACCTGACCCCTTGCCTCATTTGAATAGCTTCTCCTCAATAAAAGGGGTCAGCGCGTGCTCTCGCTCTCTTTCTGCGGACCCTTAAGGTCAGAGGAGCCGTCACAGCAACCCCAAAGAAAAAGGTATTTGTGTCTCTTGTGTGGTTATTTCGTGCAGCCCAGTTAGCCCAGTTTAACTAGAGTGACCCCTGAGCCTTTAAGTCGTGAGAACAGAAACCCGGCATCTGCCCACCTTCTTATGCTTAGCGTTACCCTCAGAAGCTTGTTTCACACCTTTGTGCTTCACTAAACTATGGTCGTTCTAATGGCTGACGTTTTTTTACTGGAAGAACAGAACCTAGTTTATGGATATTTATGGATCTACTACTGAGAGGCATGAGGGCTGCTTCCAGTTTTCAGCTAGATGGCCACGTGTTGCCTTCTTGTCTGTCTTTTGGGGAGCATGTGTACCCATTTCGGTCGGGGTGTGCATATTCAGCTTTAGGGAAACTGCCAAGCAATTTTCCAAGATGGTTGTACCCTTGGATGTAATGGATGCAACATTCTAAGATTCATGAGCTTCTGGTTCCCTGACACACACCAAGGTCTCTCTCTCCCCCAGAGAGGGACAGCTCAGCTGCTGCCTTTGCTGTGGTATTCTTTCCAAAGGATCTTCCCACGGCCGAGTCTTCATCCTTTAGGATTCACCTAGACATTTAGTTCATGCTCTGTAAACGGTTTGCCCCAAAATAATGTCAGCTAAATAATATCGTTGTTCTTGCAATCACTTTTTTTTAAAACTGGGAATTGAACCGAGATGTACTGGAGCTACATCTCCAGTCCTTTTTTGTTTTTTTGAGACAGGGCCTCCCTAAATTGCGGAGGGTGATCTTGCACTTGAGCCTCTGGAGTCGTGGAATTACAGGTGTGCGCCACCGCTCCCGGACATTGCAGTCATCTCGAGTCTCACTTTGTGAAATTCTGTGATCTTGGGAAGTCATATTTCCCGACTCTTGTCCCCTCTGTGCTGATGCGGATATGCCCTAGGGGTTCTGCACCCTCAAGCGAGAGAGGCTGCCGCTAGAGGTCTATGTTGTCCCTGATGTCTACCGATCGGCCAATAGGGGGCACTGTGGGAACGCGTGGAAGGACTGGTCCGCGCTCCTGTGACTGAGTCAGCGCCAGAAGGGACTTTAAAACCCATCTAGACCCAAACCTTCATTTTACAGATGAGCAAACAGATACCCAGGCAGGAGACGTGACTTGCCCACGGTCACCAGCTACTGCGTGGCGAGCGGAGGTGACTCTTGGGCCCTGGGCGTCGGGTGCGGAGGAGGCGCCAGCGCTGGATGAGCCAGTGGCCCTGGGCTGCAGCCTTGAGCCTGCGAGGCCCCTGTTCGCGAGCCCCATGGTCCTGGGGGTTTCCCTTCCTGCTTCCTATTCCATGAGAAAGGCTCCAGACATTGGGAGTAGGACCATGCACATGCCGTTTCTACCATGGTCATAATGACAGCTACCAATTATTGAACTAAGTGCCAAATATTGTGCTGCGCGCAGTAGTATATGGTTGGGGGGTTCAGTTATGACCTTTCTTCTGGGGGGCTTATTTTTCCTATTCTCCCCATTGAAGGAGATCTCTCTTCTCCCACTTCTTGTCTATGACATCACCCAGCTCTTAGAATTATTTTAATAATCATTTTGCTTATTTCCTCCTCTACTTATTCGTTGCCTGCTTCAACTCCTTCTTTCCCCCACAGTAAACTCCACACTCCATGAAAAAAAAACAAGATTCCAGAGCCAGATGGGCCTAGGTGCAAATGCCAGGTTTGCCAGTTTGCCAGTTTATTAACACTGTGGCCTGGCATTAGTCACTGAAATTCCCTAGGGCCATCCTTCCCTTTGTAAAATGCTTGGCCAAAGCTCCTGGTTCCTTTGGACTCTGGCTGCCAGACTGAAGGGAGGAGATAACCCTTCATCGGTTGGAGAGAATAACCTGGCACGATGCTCTGGAGAGGGCTGGGAATGTGGTTCAGTGGTAGAGTGTGTGCTTAGCCTGCTCAAGGTCTGGGGTTCCAGCCCCAGCGCTGCACAGAATAAAATGCTGCAAAGGCCTTGAGCCGGTGGCCAAAGGTGAAGACATTGATAATGGCCCCAGCCATTATCAGATGCAAATGGAATGGAAAAGAAGAGCAAGTGGGAAGATCTGAAGGCAGGAGGTCAGTTCCGGAGTCCACCCCGTTAGTCATTATGTCATATGTCTTTTTGACTCTGGTTACCTCTGTCCCCTGAGGTTCTCTGGTCCACTAACAAAGGACATTGAACTTGGGCTTCAACTACATTCTTCAAGGATTTTTCAATTTACCACTTTCGCATCAAAGCAGCGGAGGCTCAGAGAGGTCACATGATTTGAGCACAGCTGAGCAGAGTCCGAAACAAGTCTGACTCCCAAAGTCCAAGTTTGTTTCACTCTGGTTTGTGCCAGGAGCAGTCTCACCGACAGCCACTGGACTCCAGCCAGGAAATTACCAAGGTGCTGCCAAGGAGCCTTCAAATTCATGCTGCAGGACCCGGTAGGATACATTCACCGGATGACTCCATCCATTTGGATGTGTTTATGTGTCTACTTCTGAACACCTCCTGGGATTTCTTTCTGTCCCCAAGCTAAATTCAAGGCTGTCACTTCCCCTCTTCTTCCTGTTGCCTTCAAATATGTTTATGTCCCTTTGGCACAGAAAAGTCCTCACCCTTGGCAGCTGGAGTGATGAATGGCATGGCGGCTTTTCACCTCCCATCAGCACTGGGCCAACAGATGACCAGTACTAAGAGTTTCTTCCCACACCTCTTGGAACTCGCTGCTGTTGTGGTTATGTGTCTCTCTCTACTCCTCTAAGTTGTAAAGTCCTAGAGAGAATGAACTATCTTATTCACCTAACACGGCTAGTGTAAAAGGGGCACTTTGGGTACTATATAAATGTTTGTTAATGGGTGGACGGATGGATGGATGGATAGATCAATGGGTGGATGGATGGGTAAGTGGATGTATGGATGGATAGGTCAATGGGTGGATGGATGGATGGATAGGTTGATGAGTGGATGGGTGAGTGGATGGATGAATGGATAGGTTGATGGATGGGTGGATGGGTGGATGGGTGGGTGGATGAGATGGGTGGATGGGTAGGTCGATGAGATGGATGAGATGGATGGATGGATGAATGGATAGGTCGATGGGTGGATGGATGGATGGATAGATAGGTCAATGGGTGGATGGATGGGTAGGTGGATGGATGGATGGATAGATCAATGGGTAGATAAATGGGTAAGTGGATGGATGGATGGATGGGTCAATGGGTGGATAGATGGATGGATAGGTTGATGAGTGGATGGGTGAGTGGATGGATAGGTTAATGAGATGGATGGATGGATGAATGGATAGGTCAATGGGTGGATGGGTGGATGGATGGATGGATAGATCAATGGGTGGATGGATGGGTAAGTAGATGGATGGATGGATAGGTCAATGGGTGGATAGATGGGTAGGTGGATGGATGGATGGGTGCATGGATGGATTCATGGATAAGTAAACGGATAAGAGAAGGATAGACAGGTAGATGAATGGACGGTGAGTGGATAGCCCAGATGACTCTCAGTACCACTATTTCTTACCACCATCCCAATCCCAATCTCCTCTTCACCTCCTCTTCAGAAAGATGTAGAATTCTTCCAAAGGGCTCCTCATCTCCACTGTGGCTCCTGCTAAAATCTGTTATTCATGCAACTCCTAGGAAGATCTCTGTAAAGCACATCTCATCGTGGCAGCCTTGTCCCCTCTACATAAAACATGCCAATGGCTTCCTACTGGAGTCAGAATACAGACTAATGCCTCCCCAGGGCTTCCATGGCCCCCAAGCTGTGGTACCTGCCCAGTGCTCCAGGCTCACTGATGTCAGCCTCCTGCTCGCTAATGATGTCTGGGCACTCGGGCCATCTTTCATGTTCTAGAAAGAGCCCAGCTCCTTCCTGCCTCGGGGGCCTGTGTCTGCACTTGCTGTTCTCTCTGCCTGAAGCCCAATTCCTCCAACTCTTTGCCAAGCTGAGCTAACTCCTCCCTCCTTCAGGGTCTTAAGCTTCAGAAAAAATTCTTAGGGAAATCTCTACCACCCCACCTGGGCCCACTCTAACCCACAGCCTCCACACGTGCTTTACGGAGCTTATGTGCTCTACGCATCTTCACGCACCCTCTGGTGAACACCAGCAGCACCGTGAGTTCAAGTCTGTCTCCCCGGCTCATCTGCGAGCTCTACCAGGGCAGGGAGAGCAGGGGCCGGCTGCTTTACTCCTTGCTAAATCCTCAGGACTTAGCAAACAGTCAATACTCAAAAATAGTCTTAACAGGAGGTTGGGTGACGGGATAAACAGGCCCTGGGTGTGTTCTGACATTTCATCAGGCGGAGCTTGTACGAGGCCAATCAGCAGGCTCACCCTTTCACCAAGCTTGACTGACAATTAAGTTTAGGTTCAGAATCATGGAACCTGACTACCAGGAGCTGATGGGACCTCTTGATCATTAAGTCCAGCTTTATTTCACTTTTGGAGAGAGGGAGCCTGAGAGTAGATGACCCTTGTACAGGCTCATTGTAGTAGAGACTGAACAAAGGACATTTTCTTCTTTGTCCTTTTGAGCAGAACCCGGATTTTGTTACTGGTGGTGATGTGCCGAGGTTTTCAAGAAAAAGGAAAAACAAAAAATCTATCTTTGCCAGCCTCCCTTTCAGAGAAGGGAATGTCCTGTGATTAAGTTCTGGCCAATGAGCTGTAGGTGGGAGTGGTTTAGTGCAGCTTCCAGAAACTCTTCTTCAAGGAGGGTCTTGCCGCAGTCTGGCTGGGCACAAATGCCGCAGTCTGGCTGGGCACACAATCACGAGCCACCACACAGCTTGTAGATTCAAACAGCAACTCTTTGGTGTCACCAGTGATGCAATTTTTCCCAAGGAGCCGTCAATTGGCTTGGTGTCGTGGCATTTCTGTATCCTCCTCCCTTCTGCTAGTGATGGTCTAAAATTTGGGGGCCAATGGCTGTATGCTGGACCGGTAGTCAGTGACGGGTATGATTCAATTGCAGTGGTATCAACCTAAGACAGGAGGTTGACGCCTAAAGGTCAGTTTTCCGATGACGGGTAAGAACCATATGTTGAATTGGACAACCTACCAGGCACGGTCCTTAAGCCACATTGCTTGTTTAATTAATCAGAAGGGGGGAGATGCTGGGAGCCATTAGCCAAGTAGGTATGACAATTTCCTTGCCAGCGTACCCCATGTTGCTGACATTTTGCAGTGACATTGAATGTAGTTGACCTTGCTCAAGGACCAGGGCGGATTAGGGTGTTCCTGGTTTAACATAATCGGGTTTAGGGTGTTCCCAGTTTAGGTTCCAGGTTTAAGGTTTAAGATTATTCCTGCTGGGAATAGGGCGTATCCTGCTGCCTAAGTTCCCCTTGAGTTCTCACGGGATTCAGACAGTATATCTTGGGAGACAGAAGCCCAGTGGAGGTGAATTTGGGAGAGAACGTGGATTTTGGGCAGAGAACGTGGATTTCCCCAGAACGTGTTTGTATACGGCTGGTGTGAGTTCGGGAATAAAGAGTTGCTGTTTGAATCTACAAGCTGTGTGGTGGCTCGTGATTGTGTGCCCAGCCAGACTGCGGCATTTGTGCCCAGCCAGACTGCGGCAGGGTCTGTTTTGACAGGCATGTCCTTAACATTCCCCATCCACCCCCAAACACACTTTCTTTATCTGGAATACAAGCATGAAGGCTAGAGCGGAGGTGGCCATTCTGTGCCCATGAGGGAGTCTTAGTGATAGAAGCCACATGTTAAAGAGAGCAGAACATCAAGTTAGGGGTTTGGAACATTGCTGACATCTGGGACCTACACACTAGCCCTGGATCACCTACTTCTGCCTTTTATATCACACAAAACAAAAATAAACCCTTATTTTCAACAAGCCATTTTTGTTTGGATTTTCCCTTTGACACAGTCAACTCTATCCATAACAGATATGGCCACAAACAAATTAGTGGCATATCCAGGACTTAAAGCCAGGGACTCAAACTGAATGCCCTTTTCATTGTGCCAGGAGTAAGCTAATGCATAAGTCACAGTGGGCTTGGTTAAGAAGGGCCACCCTGGAGACGGTCCTGGCATACAGCTATTCTCTCCAGAAGAACAGCAGCACCTGGGAATCAGTTAGATTTGCACATCCCCCAGTTCCTTGAAGACCCACTGGACCAGAAACTGCAGATTGGGACCCAGCCATCTGTATTCTCACAAGCTTTCCAGATGATTCTATTGCACACTAAAGTATGAGAACTACTATGGTGATACTGTCAGGTTAAGGGATGCACAAACAAAGCAGATGATTTCTGCAGCTGGCTGAGGCTTCTGTGGTCTGCAGAGGGGACAGAAGTCACCTCCGGGGCAGGAAGGAAGAAGGGGGCTTCCTTTAGTTCAAGAATACATGCATCCCCACCAGCAAAACAGACACGTTGTGGTTGCATTTTTATTTGCAAGCGATCAGAGTATGGGCTACAGATCAGCAGCATTGGCTTCACCCTGGAGTTTGTAGAAAATGCAGAATTTCAGGTCTCCCCCTCAGACCTACTCGGAATCGGCATTCGATACGATCCCCAGGTGGTTGACACCTGTATTAAACTTCGAAACCCCAATGGAGACTGTGCACAGGGACAGGGTGGTATAGGTGCCATTCCCTGAGAGCACCCGTCTGAGGTGCTCGGGGAGAAAATGCACCAGAAGGAAACGAGGATACGAAGCTGATGGAGGAGCTGCCACGTGGCACCTGTTGGCTGTCAATCCTCTCACCAACTGTCTTGCTCCATCTGATCTCCTCCTCTCCATCTTAGTGGTTACCAGAGAGGGTCCTGGGGTAGCTCTGCTTGGGTCCAACCTTACCACTTCCTGCTGTGTGTGTGATCTTTGAGTCTGAGCCTTGGCACTGGCTTCATGGTGTTGTCATGGAGACGAAAGGCGTTAACGCCCCTCAAACACCCAGCCCCGGGCTTCCCAGTGGGGGATCCTTATAGGCAGCACCCGAGGAGTTTATCAAAAGTACCGATGACTGGGCCACCCCCAGGCCAATGAAACGACAATCCCCAGGGATGCAGAGCAAAACAAGAACCTCTGTGGCTCTTCCTACCTAGCAGCCACGACCGAGCTGCAGACCTGGAGCCGTGGCGGGCGCCCAGCGAACGCTCGGCCAGTGCTGGGTATTGCTATGCACGCTGTGTGCCCTTCCGCGCATGCACCAGCCGGCCTCTGCCCAGCTCTATCCTTCGCCTTAAATGACCTGCCCTCCCTGATGGCCTGACAAACAGCTCCTCCTCCAGGATTCCGCAAAGGGCTGCCACCTTCACGAAATCCTTCCTGATCCCTCCAAACAGAATGGACTGCTTCCTCCGCTGGGCTCCAGTATAATTAAGCTGATAATGAAAATAATGACTTTACCCTCTGACAGAGTATCTAACCTATCCCGAGCAGCATGCTGGGTTGTGTAGATATTTTCAGTTATTTATTTATTTATTTATTTATTTATTTATTTATTTATTTATTTATTTATTTATTTAATGTACCACAAGGTTGGATGCATTGAGGACATAGGGTTCATAAAGGTGCAATGGCAGCCAGTCTGTTGTGGCGCACGTCTGTAATCCCAGGGAGGCTGAGGCAGGAGGATTGCAAGCTGGTAGGCCACCCTCAGCAAATTAGCAAGGCCCTAAGCAACTTAGCAAGATTTGGTTTTGAAATAAAAAGTATAAAGAGCTGGAGATATGGCTCAATGGTTAAATGCCCATGGGGTCAATTTCTGGTACCAAAAAAAAAAAAAAATCAGTGACATGCCTAAGATCACCCAGGTGGAATACTGGGAGGTGATATTTGCACCCAGATTTAATTCCTCCAGAGCCCACGTCCTTCCCACTGTCCCACACTGTCCTCACCCTCTGCCTGTCTGTCTCGTCTCCTTCTGTAGCACACTATGATTTTCAAGAGCAAAGACTGCACATAATTTATCATTGTATTTCTAACACCTGGGACATATTAGATACAGGATAATGACTTAATTAATCCGCTATGAAGATGGAGTGTGATACGTAGACACCACCGAGCTTGTGCCAGGCCATCTGCTCACCACTCTCTGGATACTGGGGCAAGAAAGTAGACCACTGACCTGAGAACCCTGCCGTGGGGTCACAGATCGCCCCCAGGACCCCCACACTGGCGACCTCTGGCAAGTCACGGAACTTCTCTTCACTGTCAATGGGGACAAGACGTGGCCATGTTACAGGACTGAGTTACACACATAAGACACCCACTCTGTGCCTGGTACACAGCAAGGGCTTACTTCATGTGGGCTGCTGGCAGCACCTCATGCCGACCTCACAGTAGCCCAGGGGTCGTGGAGACTGTGCTGTGCTGTCGCTCCCTGTCTCCGCAGAGGAACCGAGTGGCCACTTGTCAGAAGACACACGGCTCCTCAGCTCCAGAGAGGAGACCCAAGTCGGGTCCGTCTGGCCCCAGGGTCAGAGCTCCTGCCTCTCCAGGTCTCTCGATCAGACAGAGGGGTTCAGGGACCCTTCCCCTCCACCAGGGGCGGCTCTGGCCTGAGGAGCAGGGAATAGACGCACTTGCTGGAAGGAAGAGGCCGCCTCAGGCGTCCGGGCTGAGTCCACCCTCTCCAGTCCCCTGTGGCTCCCTGGTCCCCGGGAGAGATGGGGCTGGCTGCTGCCACACAGGCTTGAGACTCCATGGCTCGGAGGGATGACAACCACAGAGTGCAGGAAGAACTGGTCACGCACAGGGAAGGAGAGGGGACACGAAGAGGAGGGGCCCAGGTGGGAGACAGGAGGCAGGAGAGGGGGTGGTGACAACCAAGGATGAAGGTCAGGAACGGAGGAAAGGTGTCTAGGACCGTGGGGGGCAGGGGACCAGGGGCTAAAGACGGCCTGATCTCTCCCCAAGTGGAAGAGCGGTTGCCATGACAACGCAGAGCCAGATCGATGCTTGGCGTGGACAGAGGCTCAGTCACTGCCAACCGGGCCCCTCCCCTCCCTTGAAGGGGGAGGGTGAGAGTGATTGTGGGGGAGGGTGGAGATCACCCCTGGCTCCCCAGAGGCCCTGGACTATCCCCTGGAGTGTCCCAGGCTGCAGTGTCCCCCATCCTGCCCAAGAGTGGGCCCTGGTGGGGAGAAAATCGGCTCCTCTTGCTCCTCCAGGGCCTTCAGCTTAGGAGAGATGAGATGAGGGAGGGCAGGATCCCCTGAAAGCTGGGGATCCCCTGGCTGTTGTCCCTAAGGTTCAAGGGTGCAGGAACCCAGTGTCACCTCCCTCCCTCCGTCAGGCAAAGACAGCCCCAAAGGGGATGGCGAGGCCCAGGTCAGATTCTGGTCAAGGCCTCCTCTCTGTGGAACCCGCTGAGGTAAGAGATTTCCTCTGAGGCCCTCCCAGCCAGAAGGTGGTCATTCCCACTTCTGATCCTTAGAGGGCCAGGCCACTCTTGGGCCTGACCCCAGGGGCCAGAGAGTACCCGCCTGCCTCAATATGTCTCCCCACAAGCCAGTCAGAGGGTCCAAAATTCCACTCAGGGGTCCTTTCGTTGAACTTCCTGTAAAAACTCAACTCCCCGATGGCAGGCCATGTGTTGACACCTTACCAAGTGGCAGGCCCAAGCTTCTGGAGGCCACAGACCTGAGGTCCAATGTGGGTCCTCCATTGAGTATATCTTTAATCCTGGCAAGTTGTGGGACTTCTCTGAGCCTTTGTTTCCTCCTCTGAAAAGCAGGGTCTGGAAGAATTTTAATACACTGGAGTAGTGAGGCCATTAAATGAGGTTATAAAAAATAAAAAATATATTTAAAAGCAGAAGTCATTATGGAAAGCGATGGGTCACACCCGAGGGAACTGACATTAGCCCTGGCAGGGAAGGAGTTTGTGAGCTCTGGAGTTTGTGGACTCTCTACCAGCATCATCTAGTGTGGGCTCCTCATGTCACCCCCATTTTTCAGATGGAGAAACTAAATCTTGGCCAGGTGAAGTACTCTTCTCGTTAGGGCGTCCTGAACACCAGGAACCTGGTTGGAATTTGAACTCAGGTCTCTGCCTCTGAAGTCCTCACTGAAGTCAGCAGCTTCCCGAAGTCAGGAGGGCCGGGCGTGGGGCTGGCCACCCTGGCATGAAGATGTAAGAGGATCTGCCCTGGAGGAAGCGGGCAGCAGGTGGGTGGGTGAGAGACTGAAGATCCTTTTCCCCATCTCCCCAGGGAAGTCCCAGAAGAATTTCTGAGTGAGCCCAAGTTCAAGGGGACGGGTGCGTGGGGCTGGGGTGTGGATAGATGGCAGCAGTTTGGCATGGATTTTGGCTAAGGAAGGAAGGGAAGGGAGGAATGGTGAGCCAGACATCCTGGGCCCCAGGACTTTTCCAAAGTTTGCACCGGGGCGGTCAGAGGCAGCCCTGGGGCGCAGAGGGGAGGCAGGAGGGCAGCATCTCAGAGCAAAGCAAGAGGTTGACATAGAGACCAGGACTGCTGCAGCAGGGAGGAGGGAGCACTCCTCCGTTTGAAAGGGAAGAGCTGTGCAGAAGGACGCACAGGTGCCCCAGAGCACCCAGGAGGCTTCCAGAGACTCAAAGCTGCCAAAAGGCCTGGCCACACCTCAGGAGCCTCCACCCTGGAGCGACGCAGCGTGTAGGAGGCTGTGGATGGGATCTGGCCCTACAGGGAAGGAGACCGGCCTGGGGAAGAGGCTGGCATCGAGGAGAAGGCAGGGTTCCTCCTTCTGCCGCCCGCCCTGCGGTCTTCCAAAGCAGGGAGTTTTGCTCAAACTCTGAAAGTGGATCAATGCGCCTGCGCACGGGGGATCTTGCACTTTAGGGCGCTCCTTGGATCTGCTGCTGGTCCCGCCCCCTTGAGAGCTGTTCAACCTCCCGGGGATCAGTGTCTCCCTCTGAAAAACAGGCAGAGGGGACATCTTCCCCGGAGCGTGGTGGCAGGGATTAAACAAGATGACATGTGAATGGTAACTTAAAATGACTTCTGTCCTACAACTGTGACATGTGAAAGGGCTTTAGTGGGCTCTCCTGGAACCTTAGTGACCTCAGAGCGGTGGGGGGGGCGGGGCTCTGAGGCCCCCAAGGAGGCCACTGTCACTGAGGTTGGGAGAGGCTGGGCGAGGTGAGGGCGGTGGACACGGTGTCCTGTGAGGGCAGAGGATGTCCTTCCCACAGGTCAAGGTGACATCAGTCCCATTCTACAGATGAAGGTACTGAGGCTCGGAGAAAAGTTGTGACCTAAGTCCATCTGATCACCAGGTGCCACCAAGTGGCGGGAGCAGGACGCAAGTGCAGATGTGTCTGCTTTCCAAACCCTGCCTTCCAGATTCAGCCCCCAGAGGGAAGCCACTGAGGGCAGGCAGCCCTGGGTGCTGGTTCCACCATTACTAACTTAGGCAAGGACTTCACCTCTCTGAGACTCAGTTTCCTTCTCTGTAAAGTAAGGATTAGATAAGCTGCCATCTAGATAACCTGACATCTTAGCAATGTCAGGTTCAGGAGGATGTGTTGGGAACATGATCTCCTGAGAGCTGAGGTCCCGGAAGTCCTGGTCTTGCCCCTGCCTCACCTGGCTGTGTGACCCTGGGCAAATCACAGCCTCTCTGAGCTTTAGAGCATTAGAATTCCCAGGGGATCTTTAACCATCTGTATGACTCAGCTTCCCTCCTGGAGACTGGATCAGTTGGTCTGGCAGGAGGCCCGCCCACCTGAGCTCTCTCCAGCCCCTCAGGGGCACGAAATATATAACCAGAGTTGAGATGGACAGCAGTGTTTCTCCAAGTGTGGCCCCTGCAGCAGCAGCAGCAGCCTCACCCCTGTCAACCTCCAGAATCAGAAATTGTGGGGTTGGACCAAGAAATCTGTTTTTAATAAGCCCCCCTAAATCTGATGTGCACTCAAGTTCGAGGGACCCTGGGCTACTGGATTCAGTCCTAAGGTCCTAGTCATGTGCATCAGAGGAGGAAGATGAGGGGATTATATAAGGGCAGGAGGGACCACTGGGGACATGGGGAAAACAGAGTGGGGGCTGCGGGGAGAGGCTCCAAGAGTGAAGAGCCGGCCTCAGACTCTCCCTGGGCATGTTGACACTGCAGTTCATGAAATCTCAAAAATGTATAAGGTCTAAAAAAAACAAAAAGATCTCCAAGGACATGCTTCTCAAAATGGGGCGTGTGGCAGGAGGGGTGGGAGCACAGAACGAGGGTGGTGCATCTTCCTGGAAAGTCGATTTACCAGAAGATGTTTTAGGGAGAAAAAAAGTTGAATTATTTCACCAATGAGTAATAGAAAACATGACAGTTAGATTAAAGCACAGGGATATACTGTGACAGGAATAGCACCTGCTCACGGGCTTCTGGATAAAGAAAAGCCTCAGAGTCCTCTCATACTTACAGCTGGGAGGTTGAGGCCACAGCTACAGAGCCCAGGGTGGCCAGTTCCCCTTCCTACCCGGTGGCTGACCTTGGTGGGATATGGGAACCACAAAGGATAAATTAATGGATGGAGTCATCAATTGGCTGATTGCATGAACAAATGGTGGAGTCAATTCCTTGTGCCAAACACTAGGCCAGACATCAAGGATTTGCCAGGAACAGAAACAGGCAGAGTTTCTGCCCTGAAAAAAAACTTATGGTGTAATGTGGGGGTGAGGGGGATGGGAACGAGGTGGGGGGCGGGGAAGGCAGATCAGACATCAATCCAGTCTTCACACAAATGGATGGATCATGGCAAGCTGTGACAGTGTTCTGATCAACAAGAAATAAAATAAAATAAGGCAAAGAGAGATCTGGGAGCAGGGGGCAGGGACCAGACCTGCACTGAGGGCAGGCAAGGCTACCTGAGAACGTGCCCTTTGAACTCTGACCTGGATACACAGGTGAGAAGCACCCGACCTGTGCCTGCTGTACCTGCGCTTCTCAGCCAGAGTGGATGTCCCCTTCTCCAGAATCAGTGTAACCCTGGCCCTTCCCAAGGGTCCACATCAATCCAGTCCCCTCCAGGAATCCGGGACCCTGGGCTTCTCCGTCCTTTGAATTTCCAAGGCTCATCTCCCAGCACCTACTGGTACAGCCAGCGCCTGGTTTCTGGCATTTGGGTTCCTCCTGTGTGATGCTTTTCATTACCAGGTAGCACCAACACCAGAGTGGCCTTAATTAGGTCCTTCCATTTTAATTAGAAAAAAATATATTTTAAAGGAAAGTTTTATTCAGCATCTTTCTAGGTAAAGCCAAAAATAAATAATGCCACAAACATGTCATAAATAAAAGGTAAATATTAAAATGAGTGCCTCTGCCTTTGCTATAAAGGAGACCAGCCAGAATCAGAGGGGACAAAGGGCCTAAGCCCCAAGGGACATTATCATCATGACAGCTCAGAAAGGTGGAAGGAAATACAAAAGGGGAAAATGTTCCTACTTTGTGATTGGCTACTTGTCCACCTAGCTTGGAAATGACTTTAAATGCCAGGTATGGTGGCGGACGCCTGTAATTCCAGTGACTCGGGAGGCTGAGGCTCAAGGATCAAGTTTGAGGGCAGCCTCGATAATTTAGCAAGACCATGTCTCAAAATAAAAAAGAAAAAGGTCTGGGGAGGTGGCTCAGTGGTAGAGCACCCCTGGGTTCAATGCCCTGGACCAAACAAGGAACAACAGCAACAAAAAAAGGGAGAGACTTGAAGTCCCACAGTGGCACACGCATCTCCCCTACTCCACAGCAACTGCAGCAGGTGTTCAAACATTTCTTTTTCAAGAGGAAGGATTTTTGACCTGCCATGGCCCCTGAGGGCTGCAATCTGTTGAGTCCGTAACCTCTTCTGTGAACCGGGCTTCACCTGTGTTAGTTCTTTGCACTTTTCCCACCACAACCCTGGGGACAGAGGTAGCATTTCAGTTCTACAGAAGAAGAAACGGAGGGTCCGACAGGAAAGAAAGACGTGGTGAGGCCAGTCCAGGAAGGAAGAGGCTGGTGGAGCCTAGAGCCCAGGTCTGGCACTGAAGTGCTCATGGCCAAGAGCTCATGGTCACCGTGACCAGCTAACAGGCCGTTGGGACACCAGGGGACATTCAGAGCTGAATGGTTTATTCTGATGAATGGTGCTCACTTTTGCAGAGGACGCGCACCCCAGAGGATTCTTCTGAAAAGAAACTGAAGACACAGATGTTAAAAAAGGAAGAAAGAGAGGATGCCAAGCCCCGTGGACCACCCACCAGCCCAGCGAGTCTATTACGCAGCTCGGCTGGCTCCACGTGGCTCTCAGACACCCAGTTTACGTGTATTGCTGTGACGCAGTCCACCATATATATTGACTGTATTCCTGTTAGTAATAAAGAATTGGATTTTATTATTTATTTTTTAAAAAAGATACTTTTTAGTTGTCAATGAACCTTTAATTTATTTACTTACTTATACGTGGTGCTGAGGATCTAACCCAGTGCCTCCCGCATGCTAGGCAAGGGCTCTACCACTGAGCCCCAGCCCCAGCCCTGGACTTTATTTTTAATGCATTTACATTGTTGAAAAATGCAAAAGCTACAAAAGGGTATACAGACACTCTCTGAACTTAGGGTGGCTCAACTTATGACATTTTGCCTTTACAACGGCATCAGAACAGTTCACGTTCCCTAGAAATTATTCTTCAAATCTTGGATTTCGTTCTTTTCCCCAGACTGGTGACATGCATTATCTTGCTGTCTGCTGACACGGGGCAGCAGCAGCAGCGAGTCACAGCTCCCGGTCAATCACACAGTCACGGAGCAAACAACTGAGACACGGTGGCATGCTGTGCTGCTAAGCTGGGGTGTCTGGTCTGTTAGGTGCATTAAGTGCAATTCAACTTACAATATTTTCAAAGTACAGTGGATTTGTCATGACCCAACCCCAGCGTGAGTAAAGCAAGAACTCTCCATCCACCCTGTCAACCAGCTCGCCTTCCACACCTACTATGGATGTTTTGTGTGTCCTTCCAGAGAAAGGCTATGCGCGCGCGCACACTCACACACACACACACACACACACACACACACACTCGGGAGCTTATTAGATGTGATATTTGGCCAATTGCTTTTACAAGTTAACAACACACCTTGGAACTTGCTCTGGGGCAGAATGCTCAAAGCCTTCTTATTTTTAAAGGCTGCTCCATACTCACCTGCCAGTTCTTCATCTAGTTCCCAATTGATGGACATTGAGATGGTTCCCAATAGTTTGATATTACAAATAATGCCACACAAATAAACTTCCAATTGTCATATGTCTGTCAACTATGTTGAAAAAAAAAATTCTCTCACTTGGAAATCACAGGTTCAATGGGTTAATTACGTACTTTTCTAATTCATATGAAGATAGACAAAGCTGGTTGCTGTAGCACATTCCTATAATCCCAGTGGCTCGGGAGGCTGAGGCAGGAGGATTGAAAGTTCAAAATCAGCCTCAGCAATTTAGTGAGGCTCTGTGCAACTTCATGAGACCCTGTCTCTAAATAAAAATTAAAAACGGCTAGGGATGCAGCTCAGGGGTTATGTGCCCCTGGGTTCAATCCCTGACACCAATAAATAAATAAATAAATACTCCATTACTACCTAAATGATGGTGCCTACCCCTACATACACGTATCATCATTTTGCTTAGCTCCTGTACCATGCAGCCACTTTTTAAGGAAACACTGTCCTCCTGGATAGGTTCTAAACTCCCTAGACAGGTGTACATGGCCTTTCGGGGTCTTCCCTCTACCCCGCTCTCCAAGCTCATTTTGCAGAGGCCCTGTATGTAGCCCTGTTAGATCACATGCTGTCTCCGGTTACACCAAGTTTGATCCTGCCCCAGTGACTTTGCAGGCTACTCTCCTGCAAGAGCATGTGTGCTTTCGACCTTGGACAGCTCCCTTCCCCCTTAAGTCACATCTACAGCTCTGCCCTCCAGGAAGCCCGTCCGCCTTTACCTTCCAGAGGGCACCTTGAACACCCCATGCAGGCTTCTGCCCTGGCAATCAGCACATAAAGCTAGTGTGGCCAAGTGGCTAAGGGCAGTGTCTGGAACCCAGGGACCTGGGTTCAAGTCCCAGTCCACTACTTCCTAGCTGCTTCATCTTGGGCAAGTTGCTTAATCTCTTGGGAACTCAATTTTCCCATCTGTGAAATGATCAAGAACCCTGACATCTACCTTGTATTTACTAAGAATTAAAACGTGTCTAGCACAGTGCCCGGCATAGGGCACATGCTCAATAAAAACTCCTTACAGCCTTGACTTTTCAGATCCACTTTTTCCATGTGGTATTAGTGCTTTTAAGCTTCTTAACTCTTTATTTGAAAATCCTTCCAGGTGAATTCCAAAACACAGCTTCTTTCTGAGCACATCTCGCCTCGTCCACCAACGCCAGCCTTGCACAAACCATCGTCTTCTCCCACCTGGACATCAGTACCCTAAGAGCACCACGTCCCCTTCCCAATTCCATTCCGTCTGTGCCCTCAGCACAGGGATTCTTCGAAGGAGGAGTCAGCCTGGCCTCGGTTCATTCTGCACCTCCAAGCGTTTCCCATCATTCTTTCTTTTTAAACAGCTTTATTGAGATAGAATCCACATGTCACCCAATTTGCATTGAAAGTGCGCGGCCCAGTGATTTTTAGTAGGCTCACCCCGTACAACCTCCATCTTCATCGATTTCAGAACTGTCCTCACCAAGAAAGAGACTCCATAACCGTTAGGTGTCACTCCCGATTTCCTCCCTCCCTCCACATGTCTTCTCCCCGCACCTGCTGTCTGTCCCAGGAAGTCTCTTATTTACTTTCTGTCTCTATATTTTCTATTTTGGACCATTCTCCCCTCCTATCTAACTGTAATCATGCGTCCTTGGCCAACATCTTCCCATCTCTCTGCCCCCTAACCTCCCAAGGTCTTTCCCAACATCCTAAGACACAAAGTCCTTGCAGTAGCCTTCGATGCCCTCATGATCTGCCCCACGTCCTCCTCTTTTCTGCTTTCCCCACCGTGTGTCATCCTGGTTTCCAGGCTCACTCACTCAGGGACCTGGGTTCAAATCACATCAGCCCTGCACCGTCAGGTCGATGAAGGTGACTTAGGAACAAAGCACCAAGCAACCCACCGGCATGCAGGCAAGCCCAAGAACCACCAATCAGGCACCATGGAACCACTTGTCCATCAGCGGGGTCTCCTGGCCAATCCTGGATCTTAGCCAGCTACCACCCCCCGACCAACCCCAGTAAGACAAGGGACTCTAAAAACCCCTTTTCCTGTCCCAAGCCCTCCCTTCCTGCCCTAACCGCAATAAAAATTCCAGTCCGATGGAGATGGAGCTGTGCATGCTTCTCATCAGACCCTCTTCTTACCCACTCTGTGGGTCTGAGGGTTCCGTTCCGCTGGGAGTGAAATCTCCATAAAGCCTCCTTCAGCAGCCTTCTTAAATCTGCCTCCTTTTGGTCGCCTTGCCTGATCTCACATGCATGGGCCTCTTTCCTCAGTGCTATTGGGTAGCGTTCCTTTTGTATGAATGTGTCACATTTTGCTTATCCATCTGCAAGTTGACGGGTGTTTATTTTGTCTCCACTTTGGGGTTATTAGGAAGAATGTTGTCATGATCTTCATGCACAAGTTTTGGTGTGAGCCTATGTGCTCAGATCTCTGGGGTAGACCTACGGGCGGAATTGCTGGGTCCTACCATAAGTGTCCGAGGACTTTGTCCTCCTAAGACACTGATTATATCTGGAGTCTCTAGGCAGCCCTTTAAATATGGCAGAGGAAAATGCACATCAAACTCAGCAGGAGCTGCAAGCTCCACTCCAAGTCTGAAGCGTGTGGGCAATTCTTCAGGCCTGTGGCTGAAGTCCATTTGTAGCTGTTTGATATATTGTCTGCAGGGAGACGGTGACATTTGCCAGCCTTCAGACTAACAACTGAACCTAATTTTTCACCCAGTGATTCTAAAGAAGTTTCTTCTTGGCAAAGGGTCGAGAGAGGAATGGTTGATGAAATCGATTGTGGCAAAATGATGTGAGAAGGAGGGACTCATTCTATACCAGCTCAGAGGCACACAGAGGAGGTCAGGAACCCACAGCAGATGAACTCAGCCATGAGGAGACTTCCTGGCCCCTTGTGAGGCCTCGGCTGGACCAGGCCCACCAAGGGTCTTCCACCCCTCCCACCATCCCCAATAGCAGAGGCCTTAACACCTGGGCCCTGGCACCCACAATCTCAGATTCCACCATAGGAAGGTCCTTGCCTCAGGTTTTCAACTTTGTTATGATGAGAACCATCAGGAGACCGAGCGGATTGGGCCGGAGGGAGCAGTTACAGAAAGCTTCCAGCATTTAACTCCTGCCCGCAGGAGCTGGTCCACTTTGGTTTCAAAGACTTCACCCCATGAGGAGCTGACCTCCAGGTGAAGCCTCGGGTGGACCTCTCAGCCCCACCCACCCTCAGTCTCCCTCATGAGAAAATGGAGTGCTTCCTGCAGCTGTCCTTAGAGATCTTTGGTAGCATAAAATATCGGTATTGGACTTGGGATATAATTTGGCTTCAGAAGTCAATCCCTGATGTTCCCAACTGAACAATGCCCATTGGAAAAAATAAATAAATAAAGGAGACTGAGTACAAGAGCTTCTTAGAGATTTTGGGTAAATAAATATTCTCTCTGATGGGTTCCAGCCTCCGTGCAAAGAAAAAAAGACACTGAGAAAATCATCAGTCAGTGGGCAGTTATTTAAGGAGTTTTTGTTGGCTGGAGCCAAAGTTCTAGCTGAGAAAAGGGGAATCGAAGCTGTCGTGAAGCTCTGAAGGGCTGGGGGTCCGCAGGGCCTGGGTGATCCGGTGTGGGTGGACTGGCGAGGACTGGGAATGGAAGAAAGAGGGGCCTCTGGCTGGGGTCTGATCCTCAAGGAGAGGGAGGAGCGGTGTCTGTGAGAAGAAAGGGCCCTGGCGTTCTAACTCAGGGCTCAGGGGCCGTCTTGGTCCATTTTGCATTGCATCCACAGAATCCCTGACGCTGGGTAATGTGTGACGGGGAGGTGGTTTAGCTCACAGCATTGGAGGCTGCGAGTCCAACATCAAACAGCCCCATCTGTTCGGCATCTGGTGAGTCCTTCTGACTGCATCACAAGAGCGAAGAGAAGCAGAAACGGCATCAGCCATGGAAACAGAGTGCCAAGGCTTGGGGTGGCCTCCGTTTATAACAACTCACTCTCAAGAACGACATTAATTCCTTCCCAGGGCAGTGCCTTGATCTGAGCGACCGCTACTAGTCTCCGCCCCTTAAAGACCCTCTACTTTTTAACACCATTACACTCCCAAGACTCCGGCACAAGAACCTCTGGGGGACACTCACACCACACCTAAACCAAACCAAAGACAAATTGGGGTACATGCAGGGAGAAGGCAACATGGGACTCACTCGAATGTGGCGCAGGGTGTGGCCTCTACTCTGAATGATGGTGGGGAGCAGCCCTGCTGTGTAGGTCCAGCTGCAGGACCTGGCTCGCCTGACTTCAGACAAGTGATGGAATCTGTCTACACTTTGGTTTCCTCATCTGTAACGTGGATATGTTAACAGTGACACTTCCTAAGTTTACCATTAAATGAGTTAGGACAAGGACAGTGCTCACGTGGGTATGGAGACGGCATTTGCTACATGTTAGATGTTATCTGATGCTGTTGCTGTTATGGTTGAGGGTTACCAGCTTTGGGGAGCACCCACTGACACCATCCCTGGGTCATACATCAATGATGTCAAGGGGGGGCCCCAGCAAGAGCTGATGAGAAATGGCTTCTGAGACCTGGAGGCTGGAGAGGCCCTTTGAGAGCTTGTGTGAACAACCCTTTAGGAGAGACTTGGCCCTGAGCAGGGAGAGCCTGCAGGCTTTTATTGCCCAGATAGGGTGGCGTCCACTAAGAGACGATGTGCCTCTGCTAGCCATGACCAGCCAGTGACATAGGAACTGCCACTATTGGCAATGACCTCATTATACTCTCAGCTTCCGGGGCTGGGGACATATGAGCTACTGCAAGAAGAGGCTGCTGTCAACATAGTCAAAGAACAAAGCTGCCGAGATAGCTTAGCAGCGGAGAGCATAATATCCACACTCCTTGGGTTCAAATCCCAGCTCGGCCACTTCCTGAGTTTGGGGCAAGTTAAGTTTCTTTGTGTCTCAGTTTCTTTAACAGCAAAACGAGCATAAAGACAGCAATTCCTATCTCATAACGTTTTGGTGAGCTTTAAACAGATCAATAGCCTAAAGCACTTGACATGGCGTAATGTCCATAAAACATGAGCAATCATTATATTCTCATGCAAACCAAAGGAAAAACGACCAGCTACACTAATAATGCTTTTTAATTAAAGGGCACAGGATCCTGCCAACAGAGTGAATGACCCTCTTGTTCAGCCAAACACAAACATCTCCACAAGCTCACGCTACCCACAGAGGTCTCCCATCAGTTCCTAGAACCTGCCTGTTTTTTTCCAACTTTGGTGACTTTGCAGATCTTCCAAAAACCCTTTTCCTCCTGCCCTTGCCCTGGATAACTCCTCATCATTCAAATTTCCACTCTGCAGACCCAAGTCACCTCGTTACTATAGACTCAGGTTTGGTGGGAAAGGGCCTGCTGCCTGCTTTTTTAAATAAAGTTTTATTGGAACACAACCACACCCATTTATGTCTGTATTGTTTATAGCTGAGCTCCCATTGCAACAACAGGATGTGAAGTCACTACAGAAACTGCATGGCCCCCGAAACTGAAAATAGTTACCCTCTGCAGAAAAGTTTAATGACCTGGCCATCCCCCATCCTCAAGGATGAAACTCCTAAGATTGGACACAAACAGCGGCCACTAAAGGTGGTACCCAGAGACTCCTTGGGTACCGGAGGGATCTTGGCAGGGGCTTCTGCCTGGTGCAGCTGAGCTTCCTCATGGAGAATCAGAAATCTCTTAAGATCAAAGAGGGGAGAGGGCTAGAGGGTTTGCTCCATGACTGACAGCTTTGTCCCCCACCCTGCTCATTCCCTGTCACCCATGCTCCCAAGGCGTACATCCCAAGCCCAGGGGTACCTCTCCCTTTATCACCTTCCTGTTTTATCTCCTGCCATTCTTCAAGACCCAACTCCTCATTCAGCGCACACACACAACTTGAATGAGCTCTAAGAATGTCCCAGGAGTGGATACCCCTGCTCTCCAAGAAGTTTCAGTAAAGAGACGGGGACAGATAAGGAACCAGGAAACCACAGCTCTTTTCAGTAAGGGTTACATGAACAGTGTGCTAAGGCTCTGGGCTCAGTCCCCAACCAGCTTTGGGGAATCAAGAAAAGTTTCCTGGAGGTAGGGATATCAGAATTCAGTGCTAAAAGATAACTAGGATGAGCCAATCTAGCAGATTAGGATGAAGAGGGTCCTATGGATGGAGGCAGCATGTGCAAAGGTCCAGGGGTGGATAGAGAGCAGAGCTACAGGAGGGAGGAGGGAGTCAAGATTGCAACACTGGGGACCACAGACCTGAATGGGGGCTCTCAGGGCTTCTCTTCGCTGTGGAATGATGACCAGGGGAAGTTTATGGGTCATTTTCCCAGTGCCCTTATTTGTAGCTGTCTTATTAAACTAAAATGTAAGGTCTTCCAGGGCAAGAACACTGTTTCTCCGTCTCTGTACCCACAGCACTTTTGTTGTACCCCAAATGGAAGGGGTACTAAGTTGGTGTTTGTAGGGTGTTGTTAAAGCCCTGAGGAAGCTCCCTATCAGGATTCAGGTCTTCCTTGCCCTTGATGATTCACAGCGGGCATGGCCAAGTCACGCCTGACGTTTTCTGGACTCGCTGAGGATGAGAAGGACCACAGTTAACATGCACTCTCCAGTCAGCAGGAGCACCAGGGCGGGGAACCATTTTCTCCGCTCCATCAAGGGCTCCTTTCCCACTTACAGGGCAGATCAATGCCGGATTCTGCTGGGTGCTGGAACTCCACATCCTCTCTTCAGTTTGCATATTTATTTTCAATGTGCTGGTCAATCCACCTCGAGACTTCATTACTCCCAACCCAGATGGGGATCCATAACCAGCACTTACCACGGTAATAAGAAGAAGACAATAATCCTACATCACAAATGAAGAATGTTAGTCTCAAAACAACTGAATTGACTTGTCTTGTGTTTCCGACCTGGCAGGAAAGTTGTATAGTCCAGATTGGAACTTGGGTCTTCTTGAATCCAAAACTTAGGCTCTGATCTTCTGAGAGGGGATCCTGAGTGTTAGTTAAGAAGCTTTGCCTAGGGGACAAAGGCTTGAGTGGAGGTTTTGGATTCTGTCCCCACACTAGATCTGTAGGGTGGAAGACTTTGGTCTGGGGTCATGCAGCAGCCATTTTGGAGACTCCTTGGAGAAAAAAAGTGAGAATCCCAAGGGGCCTCTAAGGAAAACCTAAACTCCCATCTATATTGACCAACAGAAGTCAATGTCAACAAAAATGTCACTTGATAGCTTCTGACTGTTGGGAAAAATAGGGCAAGGCTCCGGCTATGACATCAGACAGAGCACAAAGGGTTCCGGTCACCTTCAAGTTAAAAAGCCTCCAGAGAGCTCACAATTTCCTGTCTCCCAGTCCCCATTCCTTTCAAGAGAATCAATGTTTTCTTTTTGCTGGAGCTGAAATTCACAATTAAATACCCATTACATCATAAAATACGCCTCATGCATGCACACTGACTTACCAAATGTATTAATGACTTTTGCACTTATTTTTTTTTTTCTGTAAAAAAAAATCTATCTTAATGTAATATTGCTCCGTCTCCATTAAGGCACCTCCTTTGAATTTTGTCCCATCAAGAACCCTCCTTAAGTGCCTGAAATTCCATTTCCACTCTTAGCTGGGAAACTGTAAAACTAAAGAGCTACAATGTAGCGAGCACCTACCATGTGCCATCTACCATACACGATGATAGACTCTAAGATTTAGGGTGCAAGTTGGTTGCTGAAACACAGACCCCCAAATAACAGTGGTGGAAGGAATTTTCTTTCTCTCGTTCAAGTGAGCAGCCCAAGGCTGGAGTGAGGCCCCAGAGGCCCTTCTGTGATGCTGCACTGCCATCTTTAAATATCGCTCTTGTCCAAAAAGGTGCACTTCTACATTCCAGCCAGTTGTGAAAGAAGTGAAGAAAATGAATGCTCGTCTCCCTTAGAGCTACGAAGCCATGGACGGTGCAGCTGCCCATTTCCCCCTAGCTGGAGTTGAGCCTCACCAATGCACAAGCGCCAGGGGAGGCCAGGAGGTGCAGACTCTAATCCAGGTAGCCTGGACCCAGGTGGGAACCAGAGGCTCCACCACTAAGAAAAGAGGATAATGGAGATTGGAGGTAGCATGAGCAAAATGTGCCCTACAAATGGTCCTGAGAGAGACCAGACCCTGCAGATTTGGGGACCTCACTTAAAACGAAATCACCCCAGTTTCTTCTCCCTGCATGGCAGGGGCACACGATGGCCTTGTGGGTAGAGGTGGGTTTCCTCCTGGAGGGTGGGCAGTGCTGGACAGGAGGTGAGGACGCTGAAGATGGACCTCCAGTGGGAATTATGGGAAATCCCCTCGTCTCGTAACTAGTCGTCAGTTTGGCCTGAGCTTCACAGTGTAGAGCGTCCTGGGCCGTTTCCGTGAGAGAAGAGGGAAATTCAGGCCCAGCCACGGGGAAGCAGGCAGAGAGAGAGAGAGAGAGAGAGAGAGAGAGAGAGAGAGAGAGAGAGAGATCTCTATAAAGCTAAGCAGTTAAGAGGACTCAAGGTCGTGCCTGTTCAGCCATTGTAAGTTATTCTGCTTTGCATCTTCTAAACTAGTACCACATCACCAGTATAAACTTGTTAAAAACTGCATCTCGTTCTCTATTCTCATGTGGCGAGTCAAGGCAGAGTGCCTGCCCCACACTTGGAATGAAGTCGACACGACAGTACGTCCTTCTTTTAATTCCTTAAACATGCCACGTTCCCTGCTGCCTCTGAGGCTTGCACACGCCTCCTCTCTACCTGAAATACTTCCTGGCCCCACTTTTGACTATATACTCCTTCCCACCCCACGTATGGCCTAGAACGTCATTTTCTCAGGAAAACATTCCTAGACTCCTCAAATCCTCACTCAAGTAGGTTCTTTCTGATACTCTTTCCTAAACCCTCTATTAGTCTATTATTGTTACTATAGCAAAATACCCAATGTAAGGCTCACTTTATAAAGAAAAGAAGTCTGTTTAGCTTACAGTTTTGGATGCTGAAGGTCCACACAGCATGGTGCTGGCTCTGGAGAGGGCTCCCTGTGTTTGCATCATCTCACGGTAGGTGGCAAGTGTGGGAGGAGAGACCACATCTTGAAACAAGAAGCCTCAGAGGCTGGGATCCCACAGTGACCTAAGGGCCTCCCTCTAGGCTCTGCCTCTTAAGAGTCCCACCAACATACTGAGGACCAAGCTGCCAATACGTGGAATTTGGGGAGACAAACCACATTCAAACCATGGAAACTCTCTACTTACTGTTTTATGTTTTGTAATCACATATATATTTATGGAATTATTTGATCAGTATCTTGCTCTCCTGCTAGGCTATAAGTACCCTAAAAACAGGAACTGTGTCCAATTTTTCTCATTCCTGAATGTCCAGCACCTAGGACAGTACCTGGCACCTAGCAGGTGCTCAATCAATATGTGGTGAGTGAATGAATGAGATCCGCGCCCGAGGCTGGAGTCACAACACAAAGGTCATCAGCAGAGGACATCCCTGGCCACCAGAGATATGGGCAAGAAGGTTGCACTGAGAAGTATGATGAGAAAAAAAAACAGAAGCACAGATGGTTAAAAAGGGCCACCTAGGAGCCACGTCAGGGAGGGAAGGGGCTGGCCTGCTGGCTTCTTATAGTCTCAACATCTGGATTCTACACAGGGGAGCGCTCTTGTGGAATTCCCTAAGCACCCACCCTGGGCAGGCATGTGTATCCCCAGTTAAGAGGTGGGGACTGAGGTCAGAAGTGTTTGGAAACTGCCCTAGGTCACCCAATGAGTAAGTGGCCTCTATTCAAACTCAGGACTGTACACTCCAAAGACTATCCTCCTTCCTACACCCAGTTTGCCTCTCAGACAAACAAACAGAACCCTCAGAAGTCAGGTGGCTGCAATGCTCCCATCTGGCTGCTCGTGGCTCCCTGAGGATTGTCCCTCTGCCTGCGTGCCTCCCTGGCTGGCTTCTCCCGCCCGTTATCTGGCTATTTAAACTTGACACTGGCTTCCTTTCATGAAGTTTGATTTCAGCTACGCTCTCCAGTTACCAAATCTTTGAAGACTGCTCTTGGGGCTCCCCTGAGCCGCCTCTCTCCCAGCCTAAGTGGACCTTCTTCCCTCCCGTTACTCAGGAACAAGTGTGCTCGTGGATCCTGTGCTCCAAACACACAGGAGTTTATTCATGACCCTCGAGGGAAGCATCACAAATGAAACATGCTGAAATGGGCCCAGTCTCTGAAAAGGGCAGTTTGGGTTTGTAAAAAAAAAAAATGAACATCTCTTATACCAAGTGTTTCCACTGGAGAGGGTTTATCTCAAGAGCATAATCAACCAGTTGTACAAAGATGTCGGATCAAAGATTTTATTGGTAGAAATTTTTTTTTAAGTCTTGAAAAACTGAAACAATCAATTATCCACCAATAGGAGATTGACAGAATAAATGGGGGTATATCTGTACAGTGTCATCATTAAAAATGGCAACGTAGACTCACTGATGACAAAAAACGTTCACAGTGAGGGAAAAAAAACAGATTCAGAAGCAAATTGTATAATGCAATTTTATTTCTGTGAAAACACAGATTTATGTGTTTGCTCAGCGAAATATATTGAGTGGTTGCTGTTTATCAGGTACTATGCAAAGAGCTGAGGATATGATAATAGACAAAATAAATACTGTTTATCAGGGGATCGCCAGTCCATAGCCCATTCTCTGTTGGTGCATAGGAAGCTCTGCACAACTGTAATGAACTACCTGAGATAAATAACTTATAAAGACAAAAGGTTTATTTGGACTTTAAAGGGTTTTGGAATATCCAGTTCACAGTTGGGCAGACCCATTGCTTTGGCCCTTTGGTAGGTGTGCCAGATGGCAACAGCAGGAAGTGCTTGTCAGAGCAAACTACTCACCTCATGGCCAGAAACAAATGAGAAAGAGGAAGAAGATACAGGGTCCTACAATCTCCTCTGAGAGAATGCCCCCAGGGACCTAAGGACCCCCTACTAGCTTCCACCTTCTAAAAGTTCCACCACCTCCCAGTGGTGCCAGTCTGGGGACCAAGCCTTTAGCATGTGGACCCTGAGGGACACTTATCGAAACGTTGGCACTTAGTGATCCCTGAAGTCAGTGGCTCAAATTCTGAGTCTCAGTTTCCTCATCTATAAAAAAAGAATCTATCATGGCAACAGCAGTTATATTATATTCTTGAAAATTGCCAAGAGAGTCTATTTCAAGTATTCTTACTGCATAAATGATAACCGTGTGCAGTAAAGTCTATGTTAAATAACTCGACCTAGTCATTCTGTCGTGTGTACACAAACTGAAACGTCATGTTGCATACCGTAAATATAAATCATTTTCACTTGTCAATTAAAATATTTTTAAAAAGATAATGACAGTCAGGCACAGAGACGTGGGAAGGTCAAAGGTGTGTGCAGCTGCTGATGTAAGAACCCGAGGACTCAGCAAATACATGTTTATCCCTCCAAAATCGAATCCTGACTGCTCCCAGGCTACCAGGGAGGGCCGTGATTTTATACAAGCCCCTGAGGCTATAGCTCAAGTTCTGGCTCCAACAGAACCATTAACCGTCTGTACAAGCCCAGGTAAAGGAGATCACCTAGTCCCTTTATCCAGTTAGCTAGTCATTCAACCAACCCTGCTGGCACCTACTACGTGTCTTACCATGGCACCTACTACGTGTCTTACCATAGCCTAAAAAGCTTTTCATATCTAGTCTCTGCCACATGCCCACCCTCTGCTCTTGCCATCTCTCCCCGCCTCCTGGGGCACACCCTTTCCGAGTTCCTCCTACAAACAAGTTTGCCCCGCTCTTGGGGCCTCTGGTCTTGTTTCCTCTGCCTCTAGTGCTCTGCCTGGTCCACTGGGGCCTTCTGTCTCCCTGGTCTCCATCTGAGTATCTCCTCTCCAAAGGCCCCATCACCCTAGGACCTCCCGGTCCTGCTGCTTATCATGCCACCTGACTGTCTTAGAGATGACCGCCATCTCACAGAAGCAGATGCCTTTTCTTATCTGTTATCTGTCTTCTCTGCTACAAGGTTAGCTCCCCGAGAGCAGGGACCTAGTTTATCCAGTTCTTTGCTGACCCTCAGCTCTCAAAACCGTGCCTGTCATGGAGTGGGTGTTTAATAAACGTCTGTCAGGCCGATGAGTGAAAGAAGGGATGGACGGATGTTTGGCACTATGCTAAAGCAGAGGATAAAGCACAGAGTGGGGCCCCTGGACACTTGTATGTTTTGGGTTTCTTTGTTTTTTTGATACCAGGATTGAACCCAGGGGCACTCGACCACTGAGCCCCATCCCCAGCCCTATTTTGCATTTTATTTAGAGACAGGGTCTCACTGAATTGCTTAGCACCTCACTTTTGCTGAGGCTGGCTTTGAACTTAAGATCCTCCTGCCTCGGCCTCCCGAGACCCTGGGATTATAGGTGTGCGCAACATTTATGACCATCACCTGGTGAAGCCTCGTTTCTCTTCAGTCTCCGGAGGGGAATTATTCTTGGCCTCATCTTACCTGAGAATTCTGTAGAGTTATGAAACCAGCTCTCGTTTAAATATGCACAGCCCTCTATCAGATCCTTTCTCCAGGACTCTCCTCGGCCAGAGTGCTGAGTAATTATCCTTTTGAAATCTACAATGGCTCCAAATTTTGATTAAATGCTTTCCTGGCTTTTAAAATTCTAGGCCAGACGATTAGGCTGTACTCTGCTGTGGCATTAGCCGGAGCAACGATCGACTGAGATGGACCTTGTCCCTCTCTTACTTTGTAGCTATTTCCTGGAGTATTTTGATCCGGGCGAGAAGTATGACATTATTGATTCGCTCTGCTCTGCTCACCAACTGCCTTATCTGCAAGAGCTGGGATCTTTATGGCTTCAATAATTTCCCGGAGTGCAGAGGACTTTTATATATATTTTTTTTCTTGCTTGGCATTTTGCAATTCTGTAAATTTTTTATGGACACAGAGGTTGAGTTTCGTCCTCTTGCTCTCAGGTTCACCAGGATGTCTGCCTCTCTAAGAGCCTGACCTTCCCCTACCGCTCACGTTCCTCTCCACCCTTATATTTAGAGAAGAAGGGAGAGAGGAGGAGAGAGGAACAGAATTCTAGAGCTCTCTATATCCCCTACTTCTTTCTGTATTGATTCTTTCTAGTTCTGTGGAACATTAGGGTACATTTTGACATAATCACAAAACTATGGAATATAATTTGCTCCAATTCAGTTCCCGGCAGTTCCCCCTCCCTCTTCCTTTCCCCCCTCCCCCCTTTCATTCTACTGCTTTTTCTGAAATTTATAGTTTTTTTTTTTAAATTAGTGTCTTGTGGATATTTTATACTTCTTACTGAAAAGAAAAGTTAAACAGAAGCTCAGAAAGATTTAGTGAATTTTCTAAAATAACACAGCCAATAAATGGGAAACACTCCTGCTTCTGGAGTGGTCACTAGGGCTATTCACCACAAGTTTGTTCCACCTTTTCCTGGGCACAAAGTAGGATTGCCATTTTCTTCCCCCATAAGGTCACAGAATTCCTGTGGCCAATGGAATGCCAGTGGATGTTAAGTGTCATCATTCCAGGTGAACAGCTTTAAGAACTGTCACACAATTGATTCATCGCATCCTCCCCACCCCCAGAGGGTGGAGGCTCCATCTACCTACAAGTGTAAATGAGGGCAGTGATCTAAGTATGACATGTAATGTGAATGGGAAATAAATCTGTAATTTCAAGAACTAAAAGTCAGGACTGTTTGTTACTGCAGCATAACTCAGCTCATCCTAACTGAAACAGCCTCCAATTCCGGAACCTCCCTGGTCAGATGATTTGGAAACCTTGAGGAGATCACTTTGGCCAGATGATCTGGGGCGAGGATAGAACCTGAAAATGTGGTTGCTTTAACATCACACATTTTCCACTTACGGTTTTGTTTAGAACAAGAGTTGACCAAGCCATGAAACAAGGGTAAGTTCATTTCATCAGGAAAACATTCAAATCCCTTCACACCTCTGCTTTCAACTTTCTTTCCAGCCTCAGATCTTCACCTGCCCGCTCAGAGGCTCTGTGCTTCACCCTCATGAGCCTCTTCCCCTGCTCACATCTGTCCTTTCTTCATTCTCACATTCATTCATTCCACAAGTATCTGCTGGGTTCCTGGTATGTTCAGAACAAATGTTGGATGTCAAAGTATTGAACTGTCACATGCACTTCTTGGTCTACAGGCCCTCACCTCCACTACCCAGCTGTATTTTCAACACACAGAAATTTATTCATATTTCAAAACCAGATCAAGATCCTGTCGACTGGCTTTTCAGACACCCCCTTTCTTTTCCAAAAGAGACTGAGCCCCTATTTCTGTATGTTTATGGCATTTTGTATGCATTTCTTTCCACTGCTGGGCATATGGTCTTACAATGGTTTGCAGATTGATCTTCTTCACTAGACTGCACACTCCTTGAGGGCAGGGTTTGTTCTTCAGTCAATTCTGAAGTTTTAATCCTGTCTCCTGGTCCTTGCCTAGTAAGTATTTGGAGGATGAATGGTGCAATTTCAATCTGGCTGCTTTTCCTGATTCTGTTTCCAACACCCAGCACCTTCTTTCTCTTTAGGGGAAATGGCCACCTCCAGACTCTCAGAGACTTGGCTAAACTGGATGTTTGGCTCGATGTTTAATCTACAGACACCCCTGGGTTCATTGGCACGGATGGAGAGCTACTTGCCATCTCTACGCCTGCTCGACCCAAGAGAAACAAAAACCCCCATGGATGTGATAATACTTCTGGGTGGTAGATGGCCACCAGGACTGGCTTGCCGAGGGAGCCAGTATCTCATAATGAGCAGGGATTACCTTCTTATAGGCCCCAGAACATAATTATGGGCGGTGGGGAGGTCCTCCTTCCAGTTGCATTTCAAACAGAATAAATGGTCGGTTCCCTCGTTAGCCCCAGTCTTGGATCCTGATGGTGACGGCTTCCAGCAATCTGTCATTTCTCCAACAATGTCAGCACCATCGATCTGTCCAAGTAACCCCAAGTCGACTGGGCCTTCTAATGGCCACCTCCCTGCTCAGTGGCTCTCCTTCCCACACTTATGTCTGCACAGAAACTAGGCTGTGTTGGTTTTCCTCCACCACATTTGACATAATCCATATTTTCCACTTTAAATATTTATAGCAAACTTGGAGGGAAAACATTCTCTTTTCAAGCAGCTTTCTAATTTCATTTAACAGTGAAGGTCAGAGCAATGAATGCTTTTGCAAAGAGATTTCACCCCTCCTTTTTAGCAGAATCAAGGACAGAAAACAGAATCCTTTTACCCAACCTCATCCCCCATGCCCTTCCCCCACTACCAATTACCTGAATGCCCCATTAAGGAAGAAAACAACTGAAAAATTACTTCCTGATAGATTCATAGTATTTTTCTGATTGTAAAAAATACAAATCCTCTGCAATAATTTCAGAATATATGTAGAAGAAACTAGAGGTCACATTTAATCCACCACCCAGAAATAATGATTATCAACCTTTTTTTTTTTTAATTTATGGGTACCAGGGATTGAACTCAGTGGCACTAGCCATACCCACAGATCTATTTTGTATTTTTTAAATTTAGAGACAGGGGCTCACTGAGTTGCTAGCACCTTGCTTTTGCTGAGGCTGGCTTTGAACTCGCAATCCTCCTGCCTCAGCCTCCTGAGCCACTGGGATGACAGGTGTGCGCCACCCCACACACCAATTATCAACAATTTCTTGCATAATCGTTTAGATTTTTCTCCCCAAAAGGGATTACATTATTTCTTACTAAAATGAATGGCATTATGCATACCCTTTTGCAAGCTTCTTTTTCTAATAATTGCACTGTGGGGATCTTTCCTGAGCATCAGTCAGCATACTTATGTATAGGTGTCACTCACATCATAATGTCTAATGGCTGCATAAAATTCTGTTTCACAAAAGTACAAGGGATAATTAATCCATTCCCCATCTCTGTATGTTTAAGTCATTTCTACTTGTTCATTTATTGTTATTTTTTAAATGATTTAAAGACTTGGGGACTCCCTCTGCATAGAGATATTCTTCTCTCACTATTTCTTTCCTACAAATTTCTTGATGCCTAGTTGCTGGGTCAAAGGACATGAGTCTCACCGGATGCAGTGGTGCATGCCTATAATCCCAGTGGCTCAGGAGGCTGAGGCAGGAGGATTAGAGTTCAAAGCCAGCCTCAGCAATTTAGTGAGGAACTAAGCAACTCAGTGAGGCCTTGTCTCTAAATAAAATACAAAATAGGGCTGGGGATGTGGCTCAGTGGTCGAGTGCCCCTGAGTTCAGTCCTTGTTATCCCCCCACACCAAAAAAAAAAAAAGGTGTGAGTCTTTTAAAGACTTTTGATTTATATTACCAAAAAGAAATTTGACAAGCTACGGGTGGTGTTTATCACCTCACCAGTTCTGAGCATTAGTAATCTTTAAATTTTTGACAAAGCAGGCAGAAAACAAAAAGGGTTATTACCTTGCTGTCTCATTTCAGTATATCTCACTAATATTAAGTTGAAATTGTGCATATTTAGATAGCGTTATTCATTTTTTGCCTTGGGAGTAATTTGCTGTGCTGTCATTGTAAATATTAAAGAAGTAAGGCTCTAAATACTTCTCTCAGTGCCCCTTTTGTCCTTTAATTCCGTTTTCTCTGCTATGCAGATTTTAAATTTTGTGTAATAAAACCCGTCAATGTTTTGGCTTGGTGGTTTCTGACTCAGATGTCAAACTTCCAAAAGCTCTCCCTTCTCCCAAGAGAACAGAAACAACACCTCCATCTTTTTACAACATTTTGTATTCTTGTTATAAAGTATTATTTATTCATGTTTATTTTTTGTGGTACAGTGAATCAAACCCAGGGTCTGTCCCTTGCCAGGCAAGGGCTCTACCACTAAGCTGAATCCTCAGCCATATTATCTGAGCATTTAAACAACAGGAAATTTATTAGAGTATAAAGTATGAGGTAGGGGTCTATGTGTGTTTTCAAATAAGGAGAGTGAAGGTAGACAGGACCTTTAAGTGTCTGAGTCACCCTTCTCACTGATTTGAAATGACAAAAAAATCCCTTTTATGTTGTGCCAAAAGACACACTTTCTCAGATAGGTTTGTTCTGGTTTTCATTGTTTTTCCTTTTTTAGAAAAATCTCTTTGGAGTATTTTCAGATAGAAATTCTTCTGGATGAATTTTAGTTTCTCATCTTGTAATAAATAAAGCTACTATTTTTTTAATGAATAGTGTATAATATTTATTTAATTTGCGGTAAATTGGCAGATACCCAACATTGAAAACACGGTTTCCACTTACTAATCTCTTATATCCTTTGATGGAAGATTTATAATCTCACACCACATAGTATCTACACATTTCTGATTAGAAACATACATTACCTAGAAATAAACTTATGGTGATCAGAGTTTCATTCTGATTTTATCTTATTGAATTTTACTAACTTGTAGGAAGTTGTGGAATGGGGAGGATGTTTATTTTTTACTTGTTGCAAAGTTGTTTTTTTTTTTAGATGTTGATGGACCTTTATTTTATTCATTTATTTATTTGTGGTGCTAAGAATCGAACCCAGCACCTCACACATGCTAGACAAGTGCTGTACCACTGAGCCACAACCCCAGCCCACTTGCAATCATTTTTGAGGATGATTATTTGTCTGGTAAAGGCATCTTACTGTACTGCATAGTTCCTTGGTTATATTACAGATAGGCATAAATCATGCAAACTCATCTGGAAATCCCACCGGTATAAATAAGAATGCCAGCTGAGTGGGTGTGGTGGTTCAGGCCTGTTATTCCAGCGGCCTGGGAGGCTGGGATAGGAGGACTTCAAGTTCAAGATCAGCCTCAGCAACTTAGCAAGGCCCTAAGTAACTTAGTGAGAACCTGTCTTAAAATAAAAGACAAAAAGGGCTGGGGATGTAGCTCAGTGATAAAGCATCCCTGGGTTAAATCTCCAATACCCTCCCCCCCCCAAAAAAAAATAAATAAACAAATACAAATAAAGAATGATTATATGGTTCAGAAAGTCCATCAAGGATGCTATTAATTATTAATTATGTTATGGGGGGTATTGGGGATTGAACCCAGGGGCACTCAGCCACGGAGCCCCATCCCCAGCCCTATTTTGTATTTGATTTAGAGACAGGGTCTCACTGAGTTGCTTAGCACCTCGCTTTTGCTGAGGCTGGCCTTGAGCTTGTGATCTTCTTGCCTTACCCTCCTGAGCCGCTAGGATTACAGGCATGTACCACCCCGCCTGGCGATAATTATGCTTTTTTTAAAAAAAATTCTGTATTTTATGACACTTAGCCATCTTAGAGCCTTACTGACCCAAGAGAGGATGCCCTCCCAGAGTGAGTTGATTCCTAGAGATCCCAAACTTCTCCCCAGCGCACAGGCCTCTCCTGTGCCAACCAACCAGCCTGGAGCCTCAGATGCTTCCTTTGTCAGGCTCCTGTGTTCTAGGGTGACATTCCTCTGTCCAAATCATCCTGGGGCCAGGTACAGGCCACACAGGACAGTGCCTGCACCCACATCTGCTGAGGGTTTTTGAACAAACCAATCCTGAGCCCGTATTAGCTGCCCGGCCTCGCCATTCTTCCTGTGGAAAGCAGAGTGAAGCTCTTGCCCAGCCTCTCCTGCCCTTCCTGTCTCCAGACCAAACCTGGTGCTTCCTCATGTGGCCCTGGAGAGACGGCCAGGAGCCCCGACACTCTTGGGAACTATGGTAAGATCACAGTCTTCCCAATGGCTGTCGTCTCGTGATGTGTGGACTACACCCAACTAATAATGCAGCTGCACTTTAAATCAAGAGCTTTAACGGAACATCAGAAAGAGCCTGTCATAGGAGGAAGAGCCTAGATTTTGGAGCCAGACAGTCCTGGAGTTAAACTACATGGCTTGTGAGATGTGTGTCTCTAGACAGAATCCTGCCAGCTCTGATAGCTCTGTGAGCTGGAGAGTCTGAAAACCAGAATCACCCAGGTGGTGGGTGGCTGAACTGGGATTCAAACCCATAGGAGTCTGAACATAGGTCTGTGCCCAAGAACACACTGTCTTGTGTCTCATTGTGATGTGTGGGAATCCTGCAGGAGCCCAGATACCAACCTGAGTCCCCGAGACCATCATCCAAGTCTAAACCCAGTCTAAGATGTAAAGAGAGTAGCTCCAACTAGCTGACACCTACCATGGGTCCAGGGTCCTGGGAAGTTGATTCTTATTATCTGAGATGGGGCTACTCTGAGGCCAAGACATGCTCTACATGCAGTGCACCTTGGGACACACCAGCTGTCACAGTAGGGAACAACAGCAAGAGAAGACACCTGCTCTGGCACTGTGGGTACAGCTCTATGAAGCACCTATATAAAATGCATGAGGCCCTGGGTTCGATCCCCAGCCCCACAGGGGTGGATGCCCAGTCTAAGATTCCTGAGCAGGCTGGTCCTTGGTGGCACAGGCCTGTAATTCCAGCAGCTCAGGAGGCTGAGGCAGGAGGATCACAATTTCAAAGCCAGCCTCAGCAAAAGCAAGGTGCTAAGCAACCCAGTGAGACCCTATATCTAAATAAAAAAATACAAAATAGGGCTGGGGATATGGCTCACTGGTCAAATGCCCCTGAGTTCAATCCCCAGTACCCCCACCACTACCAAAAAAAGGTTCCTGAGCAATTCCAAGAACCTACAGCCTCTCTTCTGCTCTTGAGGGGTACTCATAAAAAGAAGAGTCCATGGGCTGGGGATGTGGCTCAAGCGGTAGCGCGCTCGCCTGGCATGCGTGCGGCCCGGGTTCAATCCTCAGCACCACATACCAACAAAGATGTTGTGTCCGCCAAAAACTNTCTCTTAAAAAAAAAAAAAAAGAGTCCGTGCAGGTTCTCTTTACATACATCTACCATTAATTGAGCGTTCACTTTCTGCCATGTCTTAAATATATACAATGAAATGTATTTTATTAAAGAAAACTAAAAGAAATAAAATTAGGGGAAAAAAAGAAATTTCATCACAAATTCATATAAACCTAACAACAGGCCTGTGAGAAAAGAACAGTCATTATCTCCAGTCCACAGATGAGGGAAGTGAGATACGGTCTGACTCAAGGTCAGGCATCTAAGAAGTGGCAGAGCTGGGATCTGAAGATCCAGAGCCTGCAGATCCAAGCCCTGACCTGTAACCATTTGGCTCTCCTGCCCCCCGTTGGCTATGGATGGTGCCCATTCACATCCTGGCATCAACTAGTTTGGACTGGCTATTAGCCAGTGGCCTCCTTAGTCCAACAGTGAGCCATTAGTGAATATTCATAACAGTGCAGGTGGCATGGTCAACAGTCTTGCAGAGATGTCACATCGTATGTCCTTTCTCAATCACCCCGTACTGTTGGTTTCTCTCCTGCTTGTTCAAGATGGCGGTGGTCATGTCCAGTGATGCACTAAATATGTAAAAGCATGCCTAGACCTCAGAGCAGCCCCATAGACAAGAGTTTATGTTGTATTTAAGGAAATTTCTGATAACATCCAACACAAAGAATTCTGCAGATGAAATGCTTCTATCCATCCATCTCTAGTGAAACAGCCGAGAAGAAACACGCATACATATTCACCAGTGGGAGGAGAAAACTTCCTTGTGCAGAAACGTTGTGCCATACAATCTACAACTGGGTGTTTCATGTTCTTGTTTAGGCCATCAGGTGTCCACTGGGTTGAGCCAAGCCCTTTTACTAGAACAGCTATGTTCACCAGTGAACCCCGGTTGTGCACTGACCTATTGTCTCTAGGAGCTGCTGAGCTCCAAAGAGTCATGATGGCAACTTCCTAAGCACCAGCCCCAACGAGCTCCACAGCCCAGAGTCCATTCCAAGGCCCTACTTTATGGAAAACACGATCCTGCCTGGGAGGCGAGAGCAACAGCACTCGGGAGTGAGCAGGAACAGAAAATCCCTCTGCTGAAATGTTATGCATTAATGTGAAGCAAACATCTGGTCCGGAAGCCAAGGACCCCTTGGGTTTATGTAAGTCCTCAGGGAGCCCTTAGTCATCATAGACATTGCCACAAAATCACATCAAAAAGGACATCGCTTTCTGCTAAGGACACCAGGTCCACAGCCTGCAGAGCATATGGTGAAACAGATTAAGAGAGCAAGAGGGACTTCCTGTGCCAAGATGCCAGCCTCATTTGCATGGATTAGCACCTATGACTGAAGTCATTTCCTCTTCGTCAAAGGCGGAGGAGCAAACATGGAGACCAGGGAAGGGCAAGGAGTCAGGGGAAGGTGTGGGTCACATCTTGTGACTTGGCCTGTTTGGGGCTTTCTGCTGAGCACAAATCCATTTGTTCCAACAGTTCCAAGAGAGAAAGGGACATCGGCAGTGCAAATCACTTAGATGTGGTTTGGATGTGACCACGGGGATTTTCTGGCAAAGCCTCCAAAGCACTGGTTTCTTCATTACCAGATAACTGTGCGTGACAGGCATCTCTGAGCCTCCTCCTGCACCCCCGCCCATCCCTGGCTCTCCCCACCCTTCCTCTCTCCAGGCAAAGTTCTTTCTATCTGTTGTCTCAGGAAATGCTTAAAACCACCCATGAGTGAGTGGCAGCCCAGAGACAGCAGCATAGTGCCAGGTTAAGGGCCCAGACAGGAGCCGGGTCACTCCGCCACCTACTTTCCATTCGATCTGTAATACAATGTGGGCTTAGTGGTGGCTCAGTAGGAGGACCTCATTGCCAGAACCTCTGAACATCATCCTATATGATAAAGATTTTGCAGATGTAATTAAGAATCTTGAGATGGGGAGGTCATCCAGATTTTCTGGACCAGCCCTAAGGGCCACTGTAAGAGAGATTGGACACACAGAAGAACAGAAGGTTACACAACCAGGCAAGCAGAGACCCAGGGATGTGGCCACAAGCCAACAGATGCCAGCAGCCATCAGAGACAGAGAAGGGATTCTCACCTGGAACCTGGCTTGTAAAACACCTTGATTTCAGACTTCTGGCCTCTAGAACTATATGATAATATATATTTCTGTTGCCTTAAGCCACCAAGTTTGTGGTCATTTGTCTAACAGCCACAAGAATTGAACATGTAAGGGTTATAATATTTCCTACCTCGTAGGGCTGTTTTAAGAATTCTATGACTCATTGTGTTTAAAGCAACTGATACAATCTCTGGCACATGGTTCATTCTATGAGATGTCTTAACCAAATGAATATTGGCACTATTCTCTCTTTTTTTCGTGTGCATAATAATTATACAGAATATTGGGCTTCAATGGTGGCATATTCACACAGGCATATAACATGATTTGGTCAATTTCAATCCCCAGCCATTTTTAAATTCAGGAAGAAACAGTCTCAGTGAGGTCTGTGTGGTATGAAAGCTAAACTCTGACATTGCTGTTTCTCATGTTTGAGATCCAGTCTTAGCGTCCTAAACCGCAGCAAGAGCCTGCTGGCCTAGCCACTGCCATATACTCCCAAGCTCTTCTGGGAAGGAAGTTTCCGGAATCCAGGGTCAAATTAAAACTACATGGTCAGACCTGAAGTCTGAGCTGGACGTCAGGACGTGGAGCACAGCACTGTCACACCCGGCCCTGCTCACTTGTTTGCCCCTATCGCCCAAACCTGCCATCCACTCTGGTTATATTTGAGGCCAAAACCATAAAAATAACAATGACTACTACTATTGTTTATTTTCACTTACAGTGTGCCAGGTTTCGAACTAAGCCCTTTAGACATTTGCTGTAGCCATCTTACGGCGTATGGAGGCCCCGACGGGCTGAGTGCACGCTGAGCTCAAATGCAATTCAACTCCAGGTCCGCCTCGCCCCTGCGCTCGGTCCAGAAACTCTCCTCAGCAGAATGGCTTCCTGCTCTGTCGCTGAGTCATGTTGGACTCTGCATGTCACAGCTCACCCCACCAGGGTAAGCTGCCCAAGGTCACCCTGAAGGCCAGCAGCTGGGCCAGGACTTGAACCCCAATCCCTGACTCTGGAGCACCAGCCCAGCTCCAGCCGGCCTCCTCCTCCTCCATCACTGCTTGGACTCCCGCATGGACGTCTTGGCCCCTCATGGTCACAGAGGACCCCAAGTTCACCCCTGGCCTGCCTTGTCCCATTGCATTCAGAGGAGACTGGCCAATAGAAAGCCATAAACTGGGTGCGCGGGAAGTATTCCTACCCCGTGCTGACGTTAACTAATTCCTCACACTCCTCACGGTACACAGGGTGCGTGACACCTAAGGAAAACCGGGGCAGGGTTTGCAGGAAGGAGCAAGGTCACTCCCTGTCCCTGGGGCTGGCGGTGTGGCCTGGCAGAGCTCCCCCTTTGCTGTGATCGTGGAGGCAGTGAGTGGTGACTGTCTTCATTGGAAAGGGTCACGTTAGTCCCCTTCCAGCCCCCCAAGCCCAATTTCTAGAGGTCCCTCTGGGAGGATTCCCCTGGGCTTAAGCCTTGTGGCTTCTCTTCCGTGAGGTTCCAAATTTCTGCTTAGTGACTGCGGTCTCCCTTAACCTTTCCTACAGTTCTGTTTTTCCCAACTGTCTTGGGCAGCCTGAGGCCAGGCTCTGGTCTCTTCTCTCTTGTGTATCCCAGGAGTGTGGATAGAAGCCACCTGTGGGGACCCAGGTCCCTGAGCACTTGCTTGTGGTAACTTGACATAGGCAGCTGGCATCTCTTTCCTCCCTTCATCCTCACAACAACCCTGTGAAGTAGGAATTAACCATCACCCACATTTAACAGCTCCAGGTCTTTTGATGCTGGAAGAGGACAATGAAGATGCTAATAATAATGTCCCTTGGCTCTAAGCCCTCACTCTGTGGCAAACACTGTTCCAAGAGCTCTTCATCCATCAACTCGTAAGGTTCCACCTTTAAACGATGAGTATCAGGAGGTACTATGATTCCCATCTTACAGATGAGGAAACCGAGGCACAGAGGCACTAAATAAAGTCACGCCTGGCAACTGGAGAAGGCAGGAGTCACACTCAGATGATTTATTCGGGGATCAGCTAATTACTGCATGCCAGCTAGTTGCTCAACTTTGTAAATAAATTTTTGCTGGAACCCTGCCATGCCTGTTTATTTATTTATGGTACTTTCATGCTTCAACAGCAAAGATGAATAGTTGGAACGGAGGATGTGGGCCCACAGAACCTAAACTTTTCACTATCTGACTCTGTATGAAAATGTTTGTTGACCCCTAGTTTAGCTCCAAGCCCATGGTCTGGGGAAGCCAAATGTCATCTCCTTCAGGATCTCTCCCCAAAGCCCAAGTGAAGAGGTCAAAAACACGAGGTCCTTGGGGAGATGCATCTGTAGTGAGTTCCCTGCTCTGACACATTGTCTGTCTGTCACATAGTCAGATTTTATCTATTATCCTAGTGCACTGGTGTCCCCTACGGGCCCACTGCGATTTGAAGCTTGGTCCTCAGGGTGGCCTTACTGTGGGAAAACCTGTGGGAGGTAGGGCCAGTGGGAGGTCCTTAGGTCACTGGGGGCGTGCCCTGGGAAGGTAGTTCTCAAGAGACCCCTCCTTCCAAAATGAGCAGGTCTGACCCCTTTTTTCCTCTCTGCTGTTGGTTCCAGACATAATCACTTGCTTGATTCCACACACGCCCACACCAGTGCTGTCTGACATCCGCCATTACTTATGAGCTCCTCATTGGAATTGAGCTGATGCAGGTGCAGTGCCCTTGAACCTCCAGAACTGTGAGTTAAATCAACCTCTTTTTCTTTAGAAGGAACCTGTCTCAGGTATTTCATTATGGTAATGAAAAGCTGACTAATACATTTAGGGATAACTAAATCTTTCTCGGGGGCTTGTGTGTGGAGAGGATTCTATGAGATACTATAGGAAAAGTAGGCAAACATTAGGAACACAGTACCCAGAAATCACCAAGGGTACAGGTGAGGTGGAGACTCCCTTCACCTCTCCTGCATCCTGACAAAGTGTCGGCTCCATCCTCCACCCCCGTCTATAGAGAAATAACACCTGTCATTCCATTGAAGTGCAAAACAGTTCCCATCTATTTCACATTTGCAGGCGATCATCAATATGCTGCTTCAGTTTGGCAGATGCAGAGAGAATACACCCGTCTCTAGCATAGCCGGCTGCCTCCCTGGTGGGCGAGGAGGAGGAGTGGCAGTATGGGAATGGAGGCAGAGCCCAACTGGAGGCCTCACAGTCCCTGGGTCCCTCCTTGATATCCAGGTAGCCCCTACCTCAAGTTGATCAAAAGGCAGTTGACAACCTGGGGGCAGAGTTCCCAGAATCCCAAGAGCTGATTGCTTTCATAGAATTCTTTAATAAAGGAAGCTCTGCATAGACCTGGAATTTGTCTGCCAAAGTCAGGCCCTGCTCCTCCACAGAACTGGGAGGGTGAGGGACAATTGAAGGTGTTTTATCAGGATGGCTTCCCTGGATAGCTTCCCAGGACACAGCCAGGAACCCGGCCACCACTAATAGTAATAGCTTACAGTGATTGAGCACATGCCCTTCAACACTCACTAACACCCAGTGAGGACAATCTCCATGTTGCAGGTCACGGTGAGAGAGGAGGTGTTTCTGCAGAAGGAACACAGGCTCTGGAGTCAGATGGATTCTGACTTGAATCCATATGACCTTGAAAACAATTTTATTTCACTTAGCCTTAATTTCCCCATCTATATAATGGGCATGTCTTACTGTCTATTTTCCTGGGCTCCTGAGAGAATTCAGTGCGATACGTGAAGTCCAATATAGTGGTAGGGATTAGATTAGAGTAATAATACCCACTGTTCTGATGGCTTTCTATGTACGTACTAGTTGTTTTGGCATGACCAATACCTCTTCCCCTTTCCTGGTAATCCATTGTAGTTTATTTTTTCCTTTGAGGAACCATAGTTCTCCATGCTCAGATGGTTTGTGGATGGAGGTAATTATAAAAACAAGAGGTCCACTTCTAATCACCATCCACATTTACCGGACTGACTGGGGGTGATATTATATCCCATGGCTGTGGCGATTGCTTCAGGTGCCAGCACACAATTTGTTCTGGGCCCATATGTTTCAGACCAGAAGGTGTCAGTTGAGATACTGGTCAAGAAGGGCTTTCCTTCAGCTGAGGTTGCTAAACTGGCAGGTCAAACCGGAAGCTGCTGTGGCCCACCAGAATGAAATAATACAGAGGAAATCACATCCCAAAGAGGGAGGAAGAGAGTAGATTTGTATCTACAACACGTTGCTCACAGCCCTGTATCCCGGTAGATCCGAAGGGAGAACTTGGGCCTCGGCTACAAGAGCCAATAAATTCTCCCTTTTTGCTCAAGCTGATTTGAACAGAGTGTCTTGATACATCTCCTCAAGTGAGCATCCCTAAGTGACACTTGATGGCCAGCACTCAAGACTTCTCCTTGCAGCTTTCCATCAAAGCTCAATTCGATTTTCTCACTTCCCTTTCATCATTTCAGCCCCTTTTCCTGCCTCTTGTGTTTCAAATCATTTTCTCTGGCTCTTCTGAGTCATCCTTTTGAGATGACTTTCAGATGAGCTTCGAGAGTATGCAAACTCGGCCTCTATTTCTGCTGGGTCTACACGCTCTGCAGGTAACAAGGAGCCAAGATCAAAATCAATTGTACTTTGGCCAAGGGGGCATCAGGCAGCCTCCCTGCAGGGAACGATGCTCACACAGCTTTGCAGAAATAAAGCCAGGCACTTGGAATACATAGTGAGGGGGGTTTGCTGCAGAGGCCTTAGCTCCCTACTCTGAAGGTCAGCATTTTTAAACAGTGTGCATTTTCCTTTTCTAGTTCATTCCTCTCATTCTGGGAGGGGAGGAGAGTATATGTGTTTGTTGAGTGCTTCTCTAATATCTACTACGGCTTGAATGTTTGTGTCTCCCCAGAATTCATATGTTGCAATCCTAACTCCAAATAGTCAGTGTTAGGAGGTTGGGCCTGAAGGAGGTGTTTAGCCAATGAGAATGGAGCTTTCATAAATAAGATGAGCATCCTTAGAAGAGAGGCCTTGGAGGACTCCTGGCCTCTTCTGCCATGTGAGGTTACAGTTAGAAGACAGCTGACCCCCACCAGACACCACATCTGCAGACAACTCAGTCTTGGACTCGCCAGTCTCCAGACAAATTTCTGTTGTTTATTAACCATCCAGTGTAGGTTATTCTTTGACAACACACCCAAAAGACTTCGAATCAGAGCCACGGGAAGCAAACGCTTTTTGTTCTTGGAGAAGACTAAGATTTACAAGAATGCAAACAAACTAAGCGGTGACTTAGTAATAAACAAAGGTACCACCTCTTCCAAGAAGCTTCCAGGACCACTTCTTTCGACCAAGGCCAGGAAAGTGCTGATGCTGATGTCTCCCTCCTGCCCCCACCGTATCTGCCTCTTTCTTACTATGGTATCTTTGAGTTGCAGTTTGCATGTTCATACCTCCCCTCAGACTGTAAACTCCTTGCAGACAGGCCATGTCTTATTTACATTTGTATCCCCAGTGCTGTAGCAGGTTGAATGGAGTCTCCCCAGGGATATTCCAGGTCCCAATCCCCAGAGCCTGTGAACGTTACCTTATAAGCAAACATGATTAAGTTAAGAATATTGAGAGAAGAAGTTTATGCTGGACTGACAGCCCATGAATACAATCACATGCATCCTTAGAAGGAAGACACAAGAACACAGGGTTATAACCAGAAGAGAGGCATGTGATGGAATGCCCGCTATCGAGGAATGCCCACAGATACCAGAAGCAGAAAAAAGCAAAGAGTGAGTCCTTCACAGTGACTGCAGCATTGTTGACACCTGGATAATAGACTTTTAGTCTCCAACCCTGTGAGAAAATACATTTCCATTGTTTTAAGTCACCCAGGTTGAAAGTGGCTGAAGCAACAAAGAACTAAACAAGTGCTTTTGCACAAAGTTCAGCAGGTGGTAGCTAGGGAGGCCAGAAAGACCCCACCACACTCACTCACTCAGATCAAGGGAATGCCTGGGAGGAATGGGGGAAGGGCCTGAGTCTGCTCTCCCCAGGGAAGGAGAGGACCCTTGACTAGTGATGCCTGCCACAGGTTAGGAAATGAGACAAACGTCACCCATGGGTACTTCCCATAAGGATACTCAGTAAAAAGTTGTCAAATCAACAAGTAAATGAGGCTTCCGCAAAAAGAACCTGTTGATACTTAAGGTACTAGGATTCTTAAAAAGCTAGCAGTCTTGAGCACAGCTCAGCTCCAAGCTTTCTGGGACCCTGGGAATCTCCTCCTCCCCAAGACCTCTATGGGGGAAAAGAAGGAGACTTGCATCATTAGCAAACCATGCCTCTTGTCACCTCTGTTCCTATTTCATATCTCCACTTCAGAGAAGCTAAATGGGCCACATGGATGTCCTGGGTGAAAGAATCCAGGTGTCTGAGCAGGTTAAGTCCTGGGGTCCCAGTAGTTTTGTTTGATGCGTGTGTTTGGGAAGATGTCACTTATCACGATTTCAGCCGTGAGTAACAGCATTCAGGACCTGAACTGGCTTCAGTGAGTGGGAACCATGCCATCTCCCCTCCCCGTTGTCCCAGGGAAACAGGGTTTCAGGTGTGGCTGATTCGGCCACTCTTCCCTTACAGATGACCCAGATTCTTTCCAGTCTCCCCTCAGTCACCCTCGGGGCTGGCCTCATCCTCAGAATGGTGCCGTGACAAAGGAGAGAGAGCACTGGGGGCCCGTCATTCTCGTTAAAGAGCTTAGGTTTCCCGGAAATCCCAAGCAGATTTCTCATCACCTCCTATTGGCTGTCTTGGGGTCATGTGCCCATTCTGAACCATTCCCTGATTGGCGAGTGCAATTACTCACCGGCCAATCAGATTCATTCCTTGTGCTGGGGGCTGGGTTCAGTCTCCTGAGGTTCTTGGCTGGGTCAGGAGGGGAACAGATCCAAGGTGGGGTCAGGAAGGGTAAGGACGAGGCCGGAGCCCTCAGTATGGAAGAGTGGAAGGCACAGCTTCAGGTCCGACGTCTTTGAGATGCCACCCTGATGGAAGACACCACTGACAGGACCACTGCAATGGCCTTCAATTTCCCATCATCCTCTCTTCTGCTCCACAATCCATTCTTTTATGGCATAAGGAGTCACATTTTTCAAAAGTGCATCTGATCTTCCCAACAGCTCTCCAGGGCTCCTGTAGCTCTCAAGAACAAGTCCAGCATTGGCACTAATTTAAATCTGCCTGCGTGACCTGGCCCTGCCAACCACCCCACTACTGCCTTGGGTCAGTTTCTTCCCTCCCTTCCCAGCCTCATCTTTAGGCCTTGAACTTTGCTCCTTCACCTGCCCTGAGCCTTGAAGAAGTTCCTTCACTTCTTGGTGACTTTACATATTCCTTCTCCCCGCCCACTGTCTGCTTCGCCAACTCTTCTCCTTGCACCTAACCTTTTCATATCCAAAGTTAGCCCACTTCTTCTGAAATTTTGTTCTCACAGTTCTCACTCCTTCACCACATTTGTTACCATTGTAATTACAAAGTTTGTTGTGTAGTAAATATTCGACCTCCAGACCCCCTTGCTAAACTGCAATCACCAAGAGAACAGAGACTAGGATTTTTTTTTTTTAAACTGCATCCCACAGAACTTGGCATGCAGCAGGTACTCAATGAATAATGCAATTACACAAGACTTTTGGAATTGCAAATGACTCACTATATTATTTAGAATGCAATTCACTATATATTATTTAGAATTAAGTTATTTAGACTATAACTCACTATATATATTATATTATTTAGGATATAGCTTCAGCAACTATACCAGAGACTCAGAATAACAGAGTCTTCATAAAATAGGAGATATTTTCCTCTGGCATGTAATGGTCTCTGTGTAAGCATTACTGGGCTGACACAGCCGTCCCATGGTGTTGGGACCCAGGTTCTTCTGAGCTTGTCACTCTATCATGCTTTGCCCTCATCTTTTTGATGCAAGATCATCACCATGTTGACACTGCTCTCAGCAGGGTGGGGCAAGGTGGGAATGAGCAGGAGAAGATCCACCCCTTTTGGTTCAAGGATACAACTCAGCTCTCTGCTTACATAGAGTTGGTCAAAATTTAGTCACATCATCGTCCCACTGTAAGCACTTGGTAAGAAAATACAGTCTTCATTTTGGGTAACCACATAGATAATTAAAAGCCACAGGTATAAAATGTATGCTAGGAGAAAACTCAGTACTACCTGGAACAAGTTTTGCATCATCCCTAAAATATGGCTTACAATCAAACTTCATGAGGGGCAGAGGCAGTCCTCAGGAACAAGGAAAACTGAGAAAGGTGTTCCCTCTATCTTCATCTCAGTTCCTTGTTACCTGTCAGCATTTTCTCAGTGTGACAGCTGCTGAATTATACATCTCATAATGCCCGAACTTGGACAGCATCTCGCCCTCTCTCTCAATTCCTGGGAAAATCCAAAGCCTCCTTTAGAATAAGCAACTGTGCTCAGGGAGACAGGGCCCTGTAAGAATATTCTACTAAAACCAAGGAGACAGGAAGACAGATTGAATGAATGAATAAATGAATTTGAACATCAGTACCTATCATCATGTATTTCTGGCTAATATTTCACATGTCAACTCCTTGAAGGCCAAAGCAAGCCCATGTCTGATATCTCCATGTGACTCTATTCCTGTTGTCCCGGACACACCGAGATCATTCGATGAAACTTTGTTGAGACAGAGTCAAAGAATCAATATTTGACATTAATCTTAGTACCATAAAAATGAACAGTGAACTAAATACATGGAGAACTTGAGAGTAAGGAAACTTAGCAAACATACAATGGAAAAGGTAACTGAGGATTTGGAAAAGCCCCAGAGCTGTGGTCTACTGAGCTGGCTCTTTGTATCCAGCTGATAGGAGATCCTCAGGGTGCAATAAGGGCAGCACGTGCTAATTGAGGCCAGAAATTGTCTTCATTACCACAGTGTTTCTGTTATCCTTTATATCTAAATGAGACCCAGTGGGGTAAGTTTGGAACATGATTATCAGGGATTTTGCAATGTGGCTTATTAACATAATTCCCCTAATTAGACACCAAAGAAGCTCTTGTTCAAAATTTTCCACTAAATATTACAGGGACATAATTCCTGCATCATTTGGTGCCAGCTCTGAATTCTAATTTCAAGCCTCTCACTGTGATCTGTGAGGGGCTCAGATCTGGAGGACTTTGTTTCATTGAATTGTTATTTACTGAGCCCCTGCGTGTTGGGTACTGGGTTAGGTGTTGAAGAGAAAGAGAGACGGTGAAATCCTTGACCTTAAGGAGCTCACAGTCTAACAGGAGAGACAGATGAGCTGACAGATAATTGCAATGAAAGATAGATGGGGTTGAGAGAGAGAGAGAGGAAGAAGGAGAAGGAAGAAGAGGAAGAGGAGGAGGAGGAGGAGGAAGAGGAGGAGGAAAAATATGAGCAAAATGAAAGATGCTTTGGGAACTCCTAATAGCTCCTCAGCTAGGTGGAGGGTAGAGATAGGGGAGGAGACTCAGGGAAACGTTTCTGAATGAAGCAATATATTAACAATTTTTGGGGTCAGGGGGTAAAGATGGGAAGAATTCTGACTCGAGAACTACATATACAAAAGAACAGGACCATGAGAGACAGCAGCAAGTCCCTGGATACTCCTGAATGTCTGGAACTTAAGAGGGAAAAACAGGGGGGAGAGGCAGGCATATCTATATTGGCAGGTGGGAGTCAGATCACAGCATGGCTTGGAAATCACGGTCAAGAGCATTTTTAAAAGCTAAGAGAAGAGCCAGGTGGGTGGCACATGCCTGGAATCCTAGCAGCTCGGGAGGCTGAGGCAGGAGGATTGCAGGTTTGAGACCAGCCTCAGCAACTTCGTGTAGCGCTAAGCAACTTAGCAAGACCTTGCCTCAAAATATAAAATAAAAAGGGCTGGGCATGTGGCTCAGGGGTTAAATGCCCCTGGATTTAATATCCAGTACCCCTGCCCTCCCCCACCAAAAAAAAGGGGGGGCAAAGAGAGAGGTCACTGGTCAAAAAGATTTTCTATTTGTTGCTACAGGATTATCCTCCCAAAAAAAGCCCCTTCATCTTACCCTATAAACCTTTCCACCCACGTGCCAATCTTTGCCATGTTAAAGAGACTGTATCCGAGCAATTAGGTTTCAACTTGACCTTGCCGGTTGTCTGTATCTGATTGGTTTAGAGAAAGATCATCTGATTCAAGCTGGACCGGTTAGGCTTCAGCAAGGTTCTGAAGATGGCGGTAAAATACTGTGTGCAGTCTAGGGAATCAGAGAGGTCTTGACTATCTCAGTCCATCCAAGAGCATACTGGAGTTCTCTAGAGAAATAGAATAAGAGCTGTGCAGACAGGTGAGGGCATTTATTATGAGAACTGGGAATTTCGGAGGCCAGGAAGTTCCATGATGCTCTCTCTGCGAGCTGGAGAACTGGGGAAGGAGGTGGTTTAATGCAGTCTGAGGTCAAAGTCCCGAGAACCTGGAAGGTCTGATGCCCAAAGGCACGACATGGATGTTCCAGCTTCAGAAGAGAGAGCAAATTAGCCTTTCTGGGACTTCTGGGGATGCCCATCCATGTTGGTGAGGAAGCACCTTCTTTTCTCAGTCTCCTGATTCAAATGCAGGTCATTTTGGAAAACACCTTCACAGTCAAACCCCCAAAATGATGCTCGACCAGTTATGGGGTGTCCCCTAACCCAATCAAGTGGACACATAAAATTAGGTTGGTCCCACCCCTCAATGTCCTAAGGTGTGAGTTTGGGTGGGGGTCACTTTCCTTGGATGACATGGCAAGGTTCCCAGGGCCACAGTGTTCCCAATCACTGGAGGGAAGAGAATAGTTTTCCAAAGCATAAACTACCCTGGAGCCCTCTGCTACAAATTTTCTACGGGATTTAACATTATTTCAGACCTGCCTCTCCCTCACTTATTTTTGTCTAACACGATTCAGTATCTATCTTGTGAGAAAGGGTGAAATGGACTATGATAAATATATTGCTTAAGTGAAGAGAGTTGACAGGAATATAAATACAGGGCATGATATATAAAACCCCACACATCCCAATGGCCTCATTTATTAGAATCTTGCCATGCTAAATTTACGAAGCATATTCATCTCTGTATGTGACCTCATAAAATGCCGCTTTTGCAGTTGCTCAGATTGAAACCCTCCCCAATTTGGCTATTAGCTGACCTTTTCTCTGCATAAACCTCAAGGACAGGCTAATGTCCACGAGGGGCTCGACATTTAGGTGTATCGGGGTAGGATTTAGATTTGGAATAAAGTGGAAATATGATGCTGTGGTGAAGATGCAGGGTGAAGAGGGAATTTCTCCAAGAAGGGTGCTCTCCGGGTTACCCTTACCACTAATTGCCCATTTCATTAACTCTGAGCCAGCTCGAAAGTGATCATTCACTTCTCTAATGAATATTTATTGAACACCTACTATGTTCTCAGTGTGAGACAGAGAGGAAGGAGTCACGTCTCTTGCCTTGAAAGTACTCACAGTAGAATGAGTGACATAAATGCACAAATATATAGTACTGACACTTTGTGACAAGTGGGGAGGCTGGGAAGGCAAAGAAGAAGTTGGGCATAAGATGATAGCATTGAAAGGTACAGGCTCTGGAGTCAGATGAAACTGGCTTAGAATTCATACCCTTCTACTCCTTGGCTGTGTGACCTGAATATATATATTGAACCTCCCTGGGCTTCACAGTGCTCAGGAGAACTCTGGTAGGGGGTGTTCACTTTCTCTCAAGTATTAAGTGAGAATAATGTAAGGCATTCTGCACAGAATCTCATTTGTAACAATCACTCAAGAAATGCCACTGTCCACTATTATTGTACATAATTTTTATAATTAAAAATTATTGCTAGCCAGGCGTGGTGGCATATGCCTGTCATCCCAGTGGCTGGGGAGGCTGAGGCAGGAAGATCTTCAGTTCAAAGCCAGCCTCAGCAAAAGCCAGGCACTAAGCAGCTCAGGGAGACCCTGACTCTAAATAAAATACAAAATAGGGCTGGGGGTGTGGCTCAGTGGTGGAGTGCCCCTGATTTCAATCCCTGGTACCCGCTCCACCCCAAAAAATTCTTTCTTAAAAAACACCTCAAAGCTACATGCCCATTTATATTGAGAACTCAGGACCAGACTCTGTTGCTAGCATCATTTTCCTGCCCTGTTCCCCCTTGCAACACAGGATTTATCTATGCTGGAAATTGCCACTGTGTCCCAAATGTCCCTGTGCCACACACACACACACACATCCAATCAATGAGCTAAGCTCCGTCTTCCTCACGGCCCTCATCTGCTGGCCCTAATTGACCAGGACGAGGCATGCTCAGGAGGTCCCTGGCTCACGTGCTAATTGACTGTACCCCCACTTAATGGGGAACTCCCCAATTCCCCAAGCCCAGGCAGGCTCCCTGCTCCCTCCTCCTCCCGGTGCATTCTGGGAGCCCATGAAGGAGGGGAGGTCAGCATCTGGTCGGTTAATTAGGAGCACGGCGAGAGCTCTCACTGCCAGCCCAACTAACCAACCGCTTCATTAGAGCATCCTCAGCCTCCATCCCAGTCCCCCACCGGAAAGTCTCCCCCAGCCCACCATCCTGTCTGCTGATGGGAAGACCTGATCCTTGCAGGGTCTGGCCAAGGCGGACAGCCCCTCCCCCTTCCTGCTCCTCATTTTTTTTTAAGTTTATTTTATTTTTAATTAGAGGTTGGGAAGAGCCTATTCCTCACTTCTGAGCTGGGGGAGAAAAGAAAAAGGCCCAGAAAATGTTCTTTGAGAGCACCTGAGAAGAAAAATGGCCTAACTTCCTCAAAAGGAAGGGGATTAAAGGAAATAATAGAAAGTAGAATGAAGTTTTTCCAGGGGAAACCCCTCAGCCAGCCCTGCATCAGCAGAGCCCGCCTACCTCATCCTGGGGGTGAGGGGGAGCCCTGTTTCTGTGCAAGTCATCCTCGCATGCCACTAAAATAAAAGGTCTTTCCCAGGCTCCCTTGAGCAGGAAGTGGCCATGGAACACTTCCATCCACTGAGACATTGGAAGCAGACCTCAGGGAAGGTGACCTAGGACAAGTAATAATGTGGGGCTCACAGAGGAGGCAGATTTTGCCTCCGATTTTGGCCCTTCTCCTTTTTCTTCTCTTGAAGACAAATGCAATGGCTGGATGTAAAGCAACCATTTTGTGACCTTAAAGGATTAAAAAAAATATATCTCTAAGGAGGACTGCGGTGAATATGGAAGGCGTCTGGATTTCCAATGGTGTCAGGAAGAGCCCTAGCAGCCAAGGCCTTCTCTCTGAATTTTTTGTTATATGAGAAATAAAATAAGTAAAGATTCGGTGGAATCACAGTGATCAACTCTGACCTGCAGCTAGACACACTGCTAACTGATACAGATGCTGACATTAGCCTGATGAATAAGTAGCTGGATCAATGCGTGATGGTAACAATGAAAACAACAACAACAATAATGAGCATGTCTACTGCAGAGTATGTTGGCCAGCTTTCCATTACTATTACAAAATGCCTAAGATAATCAGCTTATAAGTATAAAAAGGTTATTTTCATTCACAGTTTTGGAGGTTAAGGCTCATGACCACAAGGCCCCACTCTTTTTGCCTGTGGCCATACAGTGCCTCAGGGGAGGAGTGCGTGGCAGTGGATGAGCCCTATGCCTCATGACCCATAAATGAAAACGAAAGAAAATAAGATTGGCAACCCAGACTCCCCTTCAAGGACACACCCCCAAAGACCTAACCCCCCTACAGTAACCCCACCTCTTAAAGGATCCACAACCTCCCAAAGCACCAAGCTGAGGATTTAGTCTTTTAACTCGTGGCCTTTGGGAGATCATCCCAGATCTACCCTATTGCACTCAGGATTATTGGAAGGATTACCTGAGATAAAGTGTTTAAAACTCTTAGTTCCGTGGCAGGCACAGGGCAGCATACGTGAATCCTGTCTTTTGTTAAAACTTGAGGTTGGGAGAGTTTGGAAGACTTATAAAGAAGAAACAGAAGAAAAATGGGGAGGGGGAACCAACTCCAAGATCTGGGGAGTTACAGAAGAAATGAAAGCATCCACCCTGGACTTGGAAACCTGCCCCATCAGTGGAGATCCTGGACCCGCCTCTTCTCTGCCACGTGACCGCAGCAGACTGCTTACCCTCGAACCTCAGTTTCTTCCTCTGAACACAAATGGGGCCATTGTGAAGATTCAGTCAGACATGCCCAGTTGAAGGGTGGGGCAGGCAGGCTCAGCACACAGGTGGCCATTTCCACCAGAAGATGGCTGGGGACCTCACAGGAGAGAGCCCCTCAGAGCTCGGGGTCAGGTCGCAGAAGGGGACACCCCAGTCTTCCTGTGAAGGTGTTTTCTGGAAGCCCCCCCATAAAGCAGGAAGGGAGGCCCTCAGCGTATTCCTCACTTTGATAAAAATCTCTGAGAGGTGATAAATGATCCGATCCTTGTTTCAGCTAAATCAAACATTCCACGGATTTCATTGGCATTTAACTGATATCACAGCCCCCAGGAATAACAATGAAAGTAATTAAGTTTAATGATTCTAAGGAACCCAATATGCTTGATTGCAGTGTGTGGGCCTAATTATTGTCCTGTGTCTGTGTGTGTGTGTGTGTGTGTGTGCGCGCGCGCACTGTGTGTGCACTTGGTACAAATAAGACCTATTGGGGGGAGAAAAAGGCTCTAATTTTAAAGATGTATTAGGGAGAGATGCATCTGTGGTACCTTTTGAAGGGCTTCTTCACTCACTTCAAATCCTGAGAGGGGAGACAGTCACTTGGCTCATCAAAATCCCTTGGCCCAGCAGGGAAGACGCCATGCTTGGGTCTCTAAGCTGTGTGACAAGAGCACAGAGGTGGAACGGAGGAGGCCCGAGGCCCTAGGCCTCCACCTCCTCTCCACACCAGGGAAAGGAGAACAGAGAGGAAGCTGAGGGTGGAGGCAAACCCCAGCCTGGGGGTGGGGAAGCTCTGGCCACTGCCCTCAGGCACAGTCCCCTCCCCTCTCCTGGGATCCGAAGCATCTCTGGCTTCCATTACCCGACATCTCCCCAAATCTGCATTCTCTGCAGCCAGACTTCCCATCCCTTCCACTTAAAGGATAGCAAGTACTTCCCCACCCTGCTGTTGTTTGAACCCTGTTGGGTTTGAACATGCAACTTGCTTTGGATAAAAGAATGAGGTGAGCTGGGCAGTGGCACACGCCTGTCATCCCAGTGGCTCTGGAGGCTGAGGCAGGAGGATCTCGAGTTCAAAGCCAGCCTCAGCAAAAGTGAGGTACTAAGCACTCAATGGGGCCCTGTCTCTAAATAAAATACAAATGGGGCTTGGGGTATAGCTCAGGGGTCATGTGCCCTTGAGTTCAATCCCTGGTACCCCCCCGCCCCCAACAAAGAATGAGGTGTAAGTGGCAGGGTTCCAGCTAAGCCTGGAGTCTAACAGCCAGAGTGCTCCCAGGGGCCATCTGCGCTCCCACCATCACCGTGTGCCCGTGGCTGGGCCAGCCTGCCAGTCTCAGGTGCAGAAAGGACAACAGCAACAGACACGGAGTCAGACCCAGCCCAGATCAGCCGGTCCCCGCCAGGCCACAGACACAGGAATTAATCATGTCCTTACTGTGCACCGACTGAGTAGGTGCCACTGGGATTTTTGTTTGGTTCAATTTTTCCATGTGGCTTAAGGGGCTTTGATAATAACTGTAAAAACCTTGAAATGTTTTTTGAATTTTGTGATGGTCAGTGATTTTCTAGGGAAATGATTCTCCAGTTCTTTGAGGATTTTTTTAAACTACATCTAATCCAAGAATCAGGAGGCCTGCGGCAGTTAACGCAGCTAGCGTGCTCACAAGGTGGTGAGAGCTCTCGAGGTTTCTGTGACTTTTCTTCTCGGGCTCCCCCCTGCCTGCTCCTGACTCCCATTCGGTGGTGCCACACTAGTAACTTGGAGCTGGCCCTTTGGGGAAAATTTATACCTCATGAGTGGGGCAACCCCAACTCTGCACTCCACCTTCCCTTTTCAACAGAGGTGAGGCAAAGAACCTCACCCCCCCACCACCACCCCCCCACCCCCCCGCTGGTACAAAGACCTCTCCACAGGTGTGGCTGTATACTGGACCGGTAGTCAGTGACGGGTAAGATCCAATTGCAATGGTACCAACCTAAGGACCATATGTACTATTGGACAACCTAAGGCAGGCACGGTCCCTAAGCCACATGCTTGTTGTTTAAACAGAGAGGGGGAGATGTTGAGAGCCACAGCCGAAGGGGCCCCAGCAAACTTCCAGCTGCCAGCAAACTTCCAGCTGCCGGCTGATGATTGGCTCACAGCGGCCCCAGCAACATCTAGCTGATTGGCTCCTCTGCGGTGATGCTCATTGGGCTGTTTCCCTGCCCTTTCAGACCACGGAGCTGCTCATTGGGGGACTTTTATGGCTCCGCCCACGTGACCCAGCCAATCGGCCTCAAGAGCAGGAGGATTGTGGGAGGTGGAGAGAAGCGTGTGGGGGAGAGAGAGGCTTGTGGAAAGCCGGTGGTGGCAGTTGAGGCTCTGAGGGTTTTTCCTGAGGAGCGGTTTTGTTTGGCGTGTGTGGTTCTAAAAATAAAGTTAGTTTCTTTTGACAAGTGGCTCCTGATTGTGCCCAGCCAGACTGCGGCACCCTGCCTCAGTGTCCCCAACATGGGCTGGTCGAGTCCTGTTGATCCCCCTCAGCTGCATCTCCAGCCAGGTGGCCCTCGACTCCATCTGGACAAGGCCATTCTCATTGCCTTGCATGGCAAGTGGCCCGGAGCTGCCCAGAGCCAAGCGATCTATGTTCAAATGCAAGCTTGGCCACTTTGCCGTTGTGTGATTCTAGAAAGTTCCCTCAACTTTCTCAGCCTCGTTCTGCACATCCATAAAATGGAAATACCAAAGCGGTATCTAACTCTGTGCCATCAGGAGGAGTGTATGAAATGGCTCCAATACAGTGGGTAGCGCTCTGCCTGGCGCCTGCCAAGCAGACCCGAGGTGATGGTGCCCATGGCGTGGCTCGAGTTCACACCATCTTTCCTTGGTTGTTTGCAGCCCCTTCTAACTGGCCCCCGCCTGTTGATCTTCCTTCCTTCGCTCTGTCTTAGCCAAACGTGATTGTATCCTCCGTTGCTCCAAACTCTGACTCCCCTTGGCCTTCAGGAGAGAGTCCCGTTTTATAAATGGGGAAACCAGAGCTTGGAGAGGTCAGGAAATTTGCTCAAAGTCACACAAAGGGTAAATGAAACGAGGTTTGAACAAAGGCTTTAACTCCCTACGTTCTCCCCTCTTAACCACTGAGCTGTACTGAGGGTGAAAGGATCGGGGTTCAGAAGGGAATGGGTGAATGAGCAGATGGGATTGCAAAAGCGTGGGTGGGAGAGTCCAGGGTGAAGGACCGGGCGGCCGGATGAATGGAGGGGAGGAAGGGTCGAAGAGAAAGAGAAAGTCGAGTGGCCTGCAATTGGAAAGGCAGAGGGTCTCTCCTCGCTGACCGTCTCCTTCCCTCTGGCCTTTCCTTTCCTAAGAGCTCTGCCCTGGGTGCTACCTGAGATGAATACTAAGAAGGCAGCAAATCTTGAGGATCATTCTACTTCCTGCCTCCAATTTCCTCTCCCTCCTCTCAGCTCAAGACCCATACATCCCCCAGCGAGTCTCTCTTGGTGACCTGGGAACTGACCATGTGTGACGTGTGACTTCTTCCAGAAGTTCACCCTTCCCATAGCCAGTGACCACTTTTGCTTCTTAATAACTAACATTCATTAGGCACTTACTGTATGCCAATTATGAAATGCTCTCATTTAACCCTCACAGCAGCCTTATAAGGTAGGTATTGTGATTCCATTTGGAAGATGAATAGCAGAGTCACAGGAAGCTTATATTATTTGTCCCAATTTACGAAATACCAAGTGGGGGATCCAGGATTAAACTCAAAGGGAATCAGCCCCCAGGGTCTGCACTCAAAATGCCCACACTCTACTGTTTTCCCTTCCGAGCTTACCTCAGCTGTTAGCTCCAATCCCTGTCTTCAGACGGATAAGTTATTAGCCATGAGAAGTGGATTCACATGATTCCCTCTGATCTTAAGGACTCTCTCCTACACCTGCCAACGTGTGCTGAACCACACTCAGGAACCCCACTGAGTACAAGTTACAGAAAGTATCACCGCTACCAAACCACAGTCACCAGCGTCCCAAGGACTCCTCGCAGGTGGGGTAAAGGGCCACTGGTGTCTTGCCTGGGGAACACCTTCCTAAAGTCACCTAGCCTAGTTGGGGACAAAAGATCCATGGAGTTTTGATGAGCAAAGTCTAGAGCAATCATGTCACTCAATTTGATTGACAACAGGCTAGGGTGGGTTTTTTAAATCTGGCACCCCTAGCTTCTAGCCCCAGTGAGTGGATTTTAATAAAGTTATATTTTAAAAATGTGTAACCTTAGCCGATACATTACATTTCTTTTTTTTTTCTTTAAATTGACTTTATTAGGGTACAAGTCACACATAATAAAGTGTGGTTTGATGAGTTTGACAAATGTATACATTTAAAAAACAACATCAAAATCAAAATACAGAATTTTTTCATTATCCCAAAAAGTGCCCCTCTTTATTCAACCAAAAAAACAAACAAACAAAAAAAACAAACCTGACCCCAGGCAGCTATTGATTTGCTGTCACTATAGATTAACTTTGCCTGTTCTAAAATTTCACATATATGTAGAGTATATACTTTCATGTTTGGCCTCTTACCCTTACCATATGTAATGGTTTTGAGATTCACACAGCTTACTGCAAATAATAGTTCATTCTTTTTCCTCCTTCTTTTTTTTTTTAATTTTTTTAAATTTTTTATTGTGGGTTGTTCAAAACATTACAAATTTCTTGACCTATCATATTCGACACTTTGATTCAAGTGGGTTATGACCTCCCACCTTCACCCCATACACAGATTGCAGAATCACATCAGTTACACATCCATTGATTTACAAATTGCCATACTAGTGTCTGTTGTGCTCCGCTGCCTTTCCCATCCTCCACCCTCCCCC
>NW_026000185.1:13839465-13860863 GCF_001458135.2 Marmota marmota marmota | reverse complement strand
GGTCCAGGGAAGTTCCGGGAGCCGGAACTCGGCCGCTCCATGCTCGGTGTAAGCTCCTATAAGTGTAAGCTCCAAGAAGCAGTCCCCGCGGGCTCAGTTCTGGGAGCCGGAATTCGGCTGCTTAGTGCTTGTTGTATGCTCTGATAGGAGCAGGGTCCAAGAAGCAGCCTCCGCAGGCTCCGCGGGATGGTTCCGGGAGCCGGAACTCGGCCGCCCCGCGCTCGGTGTTCGCTCCGATAAGCTCAGGTTCTAAGAAGCACCCAGGCGCTGAACCCTAGCAATCTGTCTGCAAGCCGCAGGCGAATTGCAGCCTGAAATTACCTGATCTATGGCTGAATGAGCTGCGGTCAGTCGAAAACAGGGAAGGTGACGTCAGTTTACCAACATGGTGGCTGCTGGCCTCCTCTGTGGTCTGACCGGTGTGGAGAACCGAGATGGACCGCTTCCTTCCCCCGTCTCGAACCCAGAATTCAGCCCTGAGTACGGTGCTTGCACGGCTGGCAGAAACTGCAGCGCTGTAACCCTGCGTCTCTATCCCAGCGCGCACTGCAGACTCTAGCCGCGGGGCGATTTGCTGAATAAGCAGTGTTACCCTCCGTGCGACAAACCTCTCGCGTTTGAGTCCCCGTAGCCGATCCTCGTGCGATGGAAATCCTTCCTCCAGGTTCCGGAGCACCCCACTATTGCTGGAAATTCCTAACAAGATATCCTTTAGCCGTCCTGACTTGTCATACTCCCACACAGTGAAGCAGCACACGGGGGCAATGCACTCCCCTCGCCGCCATCTTCCCCCTATTCGATACTTTACATTTCTGAACCTCAAACAAGATGCAAAACGGGGAGAATAATAACAGCTAATATAAATAGGTGTGGAAATTGAAGGAAATAGGGACTGGGGTTGTGGCTCAGTGGCAGAGCACTTTCCTAGCACGTGTGAGGCACTGGGTTCGATCCTCAGCACCACATAAAAATAAATAAACAAAATAAAGTTATTGTGTCCAACTACAACTAAAACTATTTTTTCAAAAAAAACTGAAGGAAATAATATGTATGCAAGGCTGACGATTAGAAATGAACGATCGATCTTTATTATAGTGGGGATTATTATATCCTGACTGGAACAGCCCTTTTCTGGGCAGATAATCTGCCTGCATATTTTCTAAACTGTGCTAGGGTTTAGATAAACCTCTCTTTACCACGAAGACACATGGTGGAGCATAAATACCTCGGGGGAAAAAATACGTTTCAGAATGAATCAGACAGAACTTTTCCTATGTGCATATAGGAATGCACAACCAGTAAAACTCATCATGTGCAACCACAAGAAGGGGATCCTAACTAGAAGTTAGACTCCATGCGTGTATAATATAATGCACTCGATTATCATGTATATCTAAAAAGAGCAAATAAAAAATTAGACACTTAAAAAAAGACATTTCTTCAGTGTATGTGTGTGTGAGTGTGTGTGTGTGTGTGTGTGTGTGTGCCTTCTCTGCTCTTTCCCCCTTCCCCAAAGCTCCCAAAATCTCCCCCAAGTCCTCCTGACAGAGGACACTGGAGGGAACAAATCTTCCAGCCTGATGAGCTTCCCCTTGTTAAGTGACAGGCTACAAAGCAATTTAATTTCATTGGGAGGAACTAGTTTGGAAATCAAGGTCATTCAATTTCTGAAAGGCAAGTGAAGGGCTTCCTTCCCTAAATGATCCTTCTGCCATTTCTCACCCCCCACCCACCCAAACAATGAAAAGCTCGGTGGCTCACACAGTGGCTTCAAGGTCAGATTAGACCCCCTTTCCAAGGCAGGGGAGAATTCTTCCTACAGGATTTTAATTAGGTCAAGTACAACTAATTCTTCCTTGGGTACTTATTCCATTTCCTTTCTTTTCTGTAATTACCGCCAGCATAATGCTCCTCACACACACAGACGGAGCTCCAGAAAGCCCTGCGATTATCCTTTATTCCTCCTTCAGGCAAGAAAAGAGGGGGTGATCAGCCGCATTCAGTCTGTAAATGGGAGGATGATGGTCCCGATATCCTACCCCACGTGAGCGAGCGTTAGCATCACTGTAGAAGGGGGGGTGGGGTCCCCAGACCGTGACACTCTTAGTCTCCCCTTCACTTTGTCTGCAGAGGATGAATCCGCATTCGGATAAAGCACATCAACCGCTGCACACGGTGGCAATCAATAGGAGGGAATGAAGGGCCAGCCAGAGACTCGGTAGGGTGTGAGGTGCACAGGGACGCAGCTTGAGGAAGAGACAAAGCTCTGTTAGGTTTGGCAAAATGTGCAATTAGCAGACAATAAATTCTAGGGCCTGACTTGATCCTAGAAGAACAAAGGTCCCAGGTGTGGTGGTGATAACAGGGGAGACTTTACAGAGGAGGAGGGGAGGCTGGAGTCGGTTTTGGAAGAACCAGAGAATCCAGATCATTCGCCACTAGATCATTCGCTACTTAAAAATAAAGTATTTGCTGAGGGACGGATCGTCTAAGCACTTTGTGGGCAATATTTCATTTGGTCGTCACTTCACTCCTCAAATATAGATATAAAAAAGATGTTTTCTTAACTGAAATGTCAAGCAGACTACTCCAACACATAACAGCAGCAGAGTCAGGTTTTTCTTACTCCAGAACCTGAGACAAAAAGGAAGAGAAGAATAGAACCCACTGGGGCAGGGAGAGGTCATGAGGTCATCTGGACAGGGGGAAAAATGGAACCAAGCTTTTATTATGTACCCTGAAGCCAGGCTCCGTGGAAAGTGTGTTTCCTCGAGTACCTGCCACATCCCTTTAGTCTCGTCATAGCGGTTCTCACTACCTGCAATTTTCTTGCTTTGATTATTTACTTATCAGCCTCCTCCTCCCTCTAAAACATGAACGCCAAGAGCAGAAGGCCATCTCTGGCTTGAAGACTGCAGAGGACACAGCCCCTGGGCCCCTGCCAGGCAGATAGTAGGTGATCAATTAGTAAGTACCTGTGAGATCCAGGACTGAGCTTCATTCCCTATGAGCCGCCAGGAGGTCCCACTGTATCGCCAGCACCTTGGACAGCACCCGCAGCGCCTAGCAGCTACTGAAGACTGTAGACTACAGAAGGGAAGGCCAAGCTGATCGCCGGATCAGAAGGATACTCTCCAGCAAAGTAGAGTATAGTGAAGTCCCTATTCCACTCTGCTGATGGACAGCACCACACTGTTAAACACGGAGCCAGAGAAAACTCACTGCCCTGGGTCCATCCCCAAGAAGATCCAAAGGCCTGGCTGGTCCACACTACCCAGGATCTCCTCTGGGCACACCACCCTGACCTGGGCCCAGAGCTCAATGCCCACCTGGATCTTCTCATTAATTCATGTTTACCTAAGGAATATTTATTCAGGTAGTCTGTGTTTGGGCAATTACTGAAATCATGTCTAATTATGTGCTGATGGTAAATAATAATAATCACCTAGCTACAACAGGCACTGTTTCTATTACGAGTGAGGATTTTGTGTAATTTGCAAAGAAATGTTGTCATGCAGGAGCGCTGATTAGGAAGAAGAGAGACTGTTGTTTTGAATTATTTGGTTGAGTTAAAGATATTTCTCCCCAACTGCTAAGCAAGAAAGGGCCCCCCCTCCAGCCTCTCTCTTTTTTATCCAGCCTTGAGACTGTACTCTCTGGGTATTATTACCGTAATTACTATTAATGATAGTTACTCTTCATTCAGCTCTTACGATGTGCCAGATCCACCTTAAATCCAAATTAAAATTCATTGAAACCTGAATGGCTTCGGAGACCAAGCGAGCATGGTCAATGACCACAGCAGGTGGGTTGGGGACCCACTGGGGAGGAGGGGGAGTCTGCAGAACTGCAGCTTTCACAGCCCGTCCATGGGAGACACTGGCCACTAACATAAAGCCAAATAGTGCCGCGTGGAAATGTGGGGATGCTGCTGCCAGTTCTGATTTTTTTTTTCAAAAGTCAGGAATATGGATTTTAATGTGAAATTTTCAGATTTTTAACCACGTTGTGTGCCAACAGTCTCCAGGCTGCCTGTGTGGACCCCTCGACCTCAGGCATCCCTCTTCAAAACCCTCTGGGGGAAACTGGCCTGTGAATAGAGACTGTGTCAACTGTGTTGACGGTGACATGGGGGAAGGGAAGGAAAAATTGCAAAGAGCCATTGTGAACCGTTCAAAGCCCATTTCTCATTTGTATGTAAAATCTCCTGGAGGTCATTTCAGAGAACAATGGTATATGTCAGAAGCCTGGCTGGGGAGGGACCCAGAGGAGAGTGATATAGCTCCTGGCTCACAGATAAGGGAGGCGTAAAGAGGCAAGCCAGACTCCCGAATAAGCCACCCTCCTCCCTTGGGGGTCAGGGATGCTACAGCCCCTGGGAGTGGCCAAGTCAGGGATCTGCAGAGAAAGGGTGTCAGGCTGCCCAAGGCAGAGCCCTAGACCAGCAGGACCAGAAAGAGGCTGGACCTGGCTTCTCTACCATGGGACACGGAGGGCTTAGGCTTCTCGTCCCCAGTGTCAATGCTGTAGCTCAGGGAAGTCCAACGGCCAAGTTCTAACTCGGGACTTGATATTCTCTCCAGATAATACCCTTGATTTCCCCACTGTACATCCATTTCACGTGGGATTATCTATTTATGTCAGAACCACTCGCCCTCAAAAACATGAGAGGGGGGATTTTATCTGTCTGGTTCACCTCTGTATCCCTAACACCCCTACTGCCTGACACACAGTAGGGACTGTTTGGGTCAGGTTTTTTTTGTTGTTGTTGTTTTTTGTTTTTTTCCCACAGTGACCAACAGGCCCAACAAGAACAATTTTATTGGAGGAAGAGTTTCAAACAGTAGCTCTAATGCAAATCTTTAACTCAACTGATTGGCCAGGCTGGTGACTCCTGGTGTCTTACAGGTAAAGCATGAACATTAGTGCTGCCCCGGGCCACTTTTACTACACAAGTTTTCATGGTTGGAAACTGGATCTGATGGTATCAGTGAAGTTAATGAACATGATTGGCCTCTCTCAAACCTCTGTTGCCTGTAATAGGAAGGAACACAGGGATTGGAAAAGAGAAGTTGTACATTATAAGGCAATAGGTGCCTTGTGGAGCAGTCATCTGCTGTCCCCAGCTGGGTGTTCCTACACCATGTATAACTGTTCTTCTCTTTGGTTGCTACTTATTGTGTTGCTCATGGAAGCTTCAAAATATCCTGCTGCCATGAATTCTAATGCACGTGGTGATCTGGACTTGGGGATTCTAATTGCAGCCAAAGTTGAGAATCATTGTTTAAAAAAAATGTCCAGGTCATACCACAGACAAATTCAGTCAGAATCACCTGGGCATCAGAGCTCTCCTGGTGATCTAATGTGCTGCCAGGGTTGGGAGGCACCATATTGGACACTCGTTGACTGGAGACCAATCTCAAGTGCTGTTAAAGATTTGTTCAGTGATGTCTAGGTTCATTCTGGTCAGTTCAATGGCTTGTAATTACAAAGTAAATGCACCTACTTTTAAAAAGAAGACCAACTTTGTAACTGAAAAATTTCCCCCAGATCGCTATGAATTTGGCTTTGCAAGTCTGACATTGTTCAGGGCCCTCAAACCATCGAGTTATAATGTGATCTTTGAAAATGTGAGATTTCTTAAGATCACAAACCTCATCTTGGTAAGCAATTCTAAGATAGGCACCTGATCATTTTCTGGCCAATAACAGTTGAGCTCAAGTTCAAATGCCGGGGAAGAACAGGTTTTATCTCAGCAGAATGGGCAGCTGAGAAGGTGTGGGGTCCGGAGCTATTGAGAGTGAGCAGCCAGCCCAAAAACGAAGCCCCCATACAGAGGAGGGTCACAAGAGTGGTGGGGCACTCTGTCTTGGTGACATTGTAGAATCCCTGGAACCAACAGGGTCAAACAGCTCTCCACTTAACCGCTCTTACCCGAGTTAATGAATTCTCTTTTGGTAAAAGCTATTTTGAACTGAAGTTTTCACTTAACTACTATAAAGAATCTAACAGAATAAACAGAACAGAGAATTTAAATAGCCCAATTGAGCTTTTCAAAGTAAGTTTTCGGCTACTTCACTTGGTCTTGGCAGCAGTCCTACGGAACCAGAGTGCTAGACTGTATGCCCGTGGCGACAGGAGGCAGGGCGCTCTGCCCCATCTCCCTGTCACCTGGCCTCACTCCGGTGGCCACTCGATAAATGATCGCTGAGAGGCTAAGTTAATTCAAAGTTTCTGCAGTGTGGATCTAGCCTTACTCACTGTTATCTTACCTGATCCCATCATCATTCTCTGAGTTGACTTGCTATCAGGGGACTTTCCTGCGGTATTTTCATAGAATGCTTTCTCTGCTTCTCCTGCCTTCCAGATTCTCATCTATCCTTCAAGACCCAGAATAAATGCACCTCCTTTGTGAAACTTGCTTTGGTTCCCACCAGTTTGTTGACTTTCCATGACTGGAACAAATGCCCGACATAATGAACTTTAACAAAAAGAAAAGCGATATTTTTGGTCACATTTCTGGAGGCTTCAATCCATGGTCTGCCGGCCCTGATGCTTTCGGGCCTGTGGCAAAGCGTCACTTCATGGAGAGAGGGAGTGGCAGAGCAGAGCCACCTCCCCTCCCACGGCTGAAAAAATGTCCGAGAAGAGAAATAGGCGGGGGTCCACTTATCCTTCAAGGCCACACCTCCAGTGACCTGGACACCTCTCCTGGGCCCCACCTCTTACCTCTTCCACTACCACCAGTGGTCATGAGCTGGGGACCAAGCTATTAACACATGAGTCTTTGGGGGACAGTCTAGATCCAGATTATAGAAATGGCTTTCTCCCTTTTCCTGTGGGGGAGGTGATGGAGACTCAGACAGTCCTGGGTGGGAACCCCCATTGTGCCACTTCCTCACTCTGTGACCTTGGGCAAATCATGCATCTGCAAACTGGGGTTTCCTCAGTAAAAAGTAGGAGTAAAAATACTCATGGCCAGGAGCAGTGGTGCATGCCTATCATCCCAGTGGCTCTGGAGGCTGAGGCAGGAGGATCGCAAGTTAGAAGCCAGCCTCAGCAATGGTGAGGCCCTAAGCAACTCAGTGAGACCCTGTCTCTAAATAAAATACAAAATGGGGCTGGGGATGTGGCTCAGTGGTCAAGTGCCCCTGAATTCAATCCCTGGGGTAGTGGTAGTAGTAGTAGTAGTAGTAGTAGTAGTAGTAATAATACTCATGTGCCTATTGTAGAGAACAGATAAAATACAATCTTCCCATGGTGTTCACTGAGGATTGGTCCCAGGACTCCTCATGGATATGACAACCCACAGGTGCTCAATCCTTTATATAACGTGGCATGCTGTTTGCAAAGAACCTATGCTATCCTCCTGTGTACTTCAAATCATCTTTAGGTTACTTAAAATACTTCATGCAATGCAAATACCATGTTGTTGAACTATTGTTTGTGCAATAATGACCCACAAAAAAATGTCTGTGTTCAGTATAGATTCAGGGCTTTCAGGATATTTTTGACCCACGGTTGGTAGAATCCTCAGATGCAGATAGAACCTGGGGTTAGAAAGGCCAGTTGTGCATAGTGTTTGTGTTTCTGGTGGGCGCTGGCAGAGAGAAGACAGCAGTTATAAGAGGTACCACTGCTGCTCCTGCTTCTTGGGCAGGGCCTTGTACAATGAAGTCTCTCCTGCCTTAGGATGAAGGACTATTCACTCCCTTTTCCTTTACAGCATTTTGTTGTTGTTGTTGTTGTCAATGGACCTTTTTAAAAATTTATTTATTGATACGTGGTGCTGAGAAATTTATTTATTGATACGTGGCGCCTCACACATGCTAAGCAAGCGCTTTGCCACTAAGCTACAACCCCAACCCTATATTGAGTTCCTGTTATGGTTTAGATATGAAGTGTCTCCAAAAAAAAGAAAGAAAAACCCCTCATATGCAAGACAATGCAAGATCTTTCTGGAGGAGAGATGATGAGATGATGAGATGTGTGACCCAATTGGGGGGTTCACCCACTGATGGGGATTAAGTGGGTGGTGACTGTAGGCAGGGAGGGTGTGGCTGGAGGAGGTGGGTCACTGCAATGCGCCTTTGGTGTGTGTATTCTGCTCCTCCTGGTGAGCAGAGCTCTCTCTGCTTCCCGATTGCTGTGTCTCAAGCCGCTTCCCTTCCACCAGACCCTTCCGCCATGATGTTCTACCTTCCATCAGGCCCAGAGCTACGGAGTCAGCTGACGGTGGACTGAGGCCTCTGAAATCATGAGCCAAATAACTTTTTTGTACCAGGTATGAGTGGGCCAGACATGACTTTAAATCTTCAGAACGACCCTCTGCATTATCACAGATGAGGAGACCTTGCCACAGAGGATCTCAGTAACTGGCCCAAGATCCCATAAGAACTAAATTGGGTGAGTCAATATTTCAGCCTAAGCTGCTTGGTTTCCAAATGTGGGAGGAAGTCATTCTAGAAGCTAAAGGGAATGTTCCATCCATCTCTTTTTATGGCCACCCTAAAGAGAGCAGGCAGAGCTGGAAGGCGGCTTCCTCTGTGCTCTCATTAGAGACAGTGGTTGGTGGCCTGTGGGCTGGTGGCCTTTCAGATAAGTTCCATGGGCTCCCCTGCCTTTTATTTGCTGGCTCAAATGATTTGATGGTTACAAGAGTCTCCAGGGAGTAGTGGGGAGGGAGGAGGACTAGTCAACACCCTCTGCCTCATCGTCTTCTCTCTCTCCACCTTCCCCTGGTGAACAGTAGCCTTAGCTTCAGTCCTCAGCTCGCGATCTTCCTGCCCTCTGAGCAACTTCCCCTTTTGAATTCCTTCCCATTCCTGAAAGAACGATCTTGGAGAAAATGCCCGTTTATTGAGGAACAGCTCTGCATATTTATAGAGCAGGGGGTGGTTTGACAGTTGGCATGGGGTGCTTTTTTATTGGTGCGTAAGGATCAGGTGAGCCAGCAGGACTAGTCTGATTGGTGGGTAAGGATCATGTGAGCCAGCAGGGCTAATCTGATTGGTGGGTAAGGATCATGTGAGCCAGCAGGGCTAGTCTGATTGGTGGGTAAGGATCATGTGAGCCAGCAGGGCTAGTCTGATTGGTGGGTAAGGATCATGTGAGCCAGCACGGCTCACCATTGGACGGCTCTTCTTGGGGGATGGGGAAGTTATCCTGTGGAGCTGGGGCAACTCCCAACATCGCCCACATGAAGTATGGAGACAGAGTCAGTGTTTTTGCTGCTGTGATGAGAAGACCCCACCAGCACAACTGGAGAGGAGGAAAAGTTTATTTGGAGGCTCACAGTTTCAGAGGTCCCAGTCCATGGACAGCTGGCTCCATTTCTTGGGGCTCGAGGTGAGGCAGAACAACATGGCAGAAGAGTGTGGCAGAGGGAAGTGGCTCACAGGATGATCAGGAAGCAGAGAGAGACTCTATTCTCCAGATACAAAATACATACCCCTAAGCCACGCCCCCCATTCCCACCTCCTCCAGCCACAAACTACAACTTCAGTTATCACTCAGTTAATCCCTACCAGGGGATTAATTCACTAATTGGGTTAAGACTCTCACAACCCAGTCATTTCTCCTCTGAACCTTCTTGCATGGTCTCACATGTGAGCTTTGGGGGGATACCTCACAACCAAACCATAACAGAGACAACGATTCTCAGATTAAGAGTTGAGATTTGGGGAGGGGGCTGCACACTTTCAGCAATGCCACCATGATGAGCAATTTGGGTCATGGAAGGACACATCCCAGAGTTTGGAAGACTTAAAACATCTGCCCTGAATGCCTCTGAATAACAATGCAGGAGGAATTTGGATGAGAGAAATGCAGAGATGTGTAAGGGTGGGGGACAGTGTCTTGGCTGCAGAACAGGAGCTGTGAGGAGTAACGTCAGATAATGAGAAGTTCTCCCAGACCCTGGCAAGTCTAGCAAAAGCACCTTAGAATGATGATACCTAGTGGTTCATCTTAGGCCACAGGCCGGGCTACAGGTCAACCTCTTTATTAGCTCTCTCAACCAAAAAGAAAAATTATTCAGTGAATCTTGACTTTGTGCACCTTCTTCAGCTGACTGACATTCTGGAGAGGCGAGGGGAAGAGGCTCTGCAGCCTATTTGGACTGATAAAGAGAGGACAGAAGAGCCCAGCACAGAAAGCAAGAGACCAATGCAGCTAATGGTAAAGGAAGTTAGAGCTGCAGATATGAATGTGAACCACAGGGTTTTGGAAAGTCTTGGGGAAGCCTGATCCAGTCACAGGAGCTGCGGCTGGAAGATGAGCCGATGTTTTTTAGTTCTTCAGAGATAAGGCAAATCCTGCTATTATTTAATTACACAGTTTTGGGTTTTTGTTTTGTTTTGTTTTTTGCTTTGTTTTTTTTGAATGATGGCCTCTCAAAGGCACTCACCTCTCCTGGACAAATTTTCAGCATGAGACAGGAATCCTTAATAAACAACTTTTTAAACAGCCATGATTCTGGCTGTACGGAACCATTTTTCTTTTTCATTTGTTTTGTTTTGGTACCAGGAACTGAACCCAGGGGTGCTCAGACACTAAGCCCCATCCCCAGCCCGTTTTTGCATTTTATTTAGAGACAGGGTCTCACTGAGTTGCTTGGGGCCTTGCTGTTGCTGAGGCTGGCTTTGAACTCAGGATCCTCCTGCCTCGGCCTCCCATGCCTCTGGGATTTCAGGTGTGCGCCACCTGCCTGGCATGTATGGAACCATTTTATTCTCCTGAAACACACTTGCCCATCGTCTTTGTCTACTTTGATTTCTATTATTCTTTCAGATCTCAACTGGAGCTGTCAATTCCTCTGATGGAGTAGTGAGGGTGCTTTAGATTGCCAGCAGAAAAACTAAATCTAACCCAAAATAGCTTCAACTGTATGCGTTGACTATTGCATGAGACACCTCTCAACTTCCACAGCCGAACTCCATGCTGGGTTCTTCATGCCAGTTGGCGAGCAGCCAAAGAAAGGGATCGCAAGGCTCATGGGCTCCGATGATGCTCAGCACATGAAGAGCTGGGGCCGCCACTACAGAATGGAGGCAGGGGAGTTGCTTCCATGCCCTGGGATCACAGACATCTGTGGATTGGTCAGGTGATTTTGTTTGTTTGTTGTGCCCTGGGTTGAACTCAGGGGTGCTTAATCACTGAGCCACATCCTCAGCACCCCCTTTTTGATTTTTTTTTTGAGAGTTCACCTGGCTCCCAACTTTGAGGAGGACTCACCAATGGATCCCACGGGCGCTATTTCTCTCTAGGAAGAAGCAATGGCATCTTGATGCAGGGGTGGGCGGTACCAGACGTCAGATCACCCGACCCAGTGTCGCCACCACTGAGATTGCACCAGGAGTAGGTGCCCTCCGCCTGCACCCCAACTCCTCCCCTTCAAAGGCTCGTCCTGTTGACGCCAAGCTGTTGGACACTCACGCAGGTGAAGCCCAGAGTCTGAAGCAATGAGTCACCACAGGCAAGAGCTGGAGCCCCAGGGGACTGGAGCAGACAGAATCATCCTCCTCCTCTCTCCTCTGTGCCCTGGACACATCAGCAGTTGCATGACTTCCTGGAGAACAACCACACTTAGGATATGGTCCCTCGAACAAGAGGCACGTGAGCTCTTCACCCCAGAACCTTGTTTTTTGTTTGTTTAATTAAAAAAAAATTGTTTTTGTAATTTAAAAAATTGTTTGTTTAATTAAAAAAATTGTTTTTGTAATTAAAAAATTTGTTTTGTAATTAAAAAAAATTTTGTTTGTTTAATGTAAAAAAAAAAAAAAACTGAGCACAACAGCATGCATAGCAAAAGATAGGAAGGCAGCAAGATGGATGGATGGATGCTTTTTGATCCTTCCAGTCTTCCATCTCCAATGCGTTGGGTTTTGTCTTAACACATCCTTTCGGGATCACAGTGACTCCAAGCACCAGAAGGTCAAACACAAATCCAAGTTCTGAAAGAGGAGGACACTTGCTTCCTCTCACAGGATAAAGACATCGCCCACAAATTCTTCTGAAAGACACCTTCTCCCGTCCTACCGTCCCGAACTCCATCTCATTCTCCAAGGGGCAATTTCTTAGTGCGATCAGAGTCCGTCCTTTGGGACTGTAGACGACACATCCTTCCCCAGAATCACAGAGCAGTGAGGGTGCTTTAGATTGCCAATAGAAAAACAAAATCTAACCCAAATGCAAGGTTACTTTGGTTTGTTTTTGAGACAGGGTTGTGCTGTGTGGCCCAAGCTGCTGTTGAACTCCTGGGCTCAGGCCATCCTCGCACCTCAGCCTCCTGAGTGGCTGGGACAGTAAGTGTGAGCACCCCACCCGGCTTCCAAGGCAAGGTTCTGTTACCAAGAAAGAAATGAGGAATTTAGGCACAGACACAGCTGGAGTCGTTCTCAGTGCCCTTCGCTTAGGCCCATTTCCTATTCTAGAGGCTAAAAAAGAAAGACATTCCTTTCCAACTTTTCTTGCAGCTAGAGGTAGACTATGGTCTCTATCCAGACCTGTGCACGTAAGGCAAAGTCTCCTATGGACCCTTTTCTTCTTCGATAAAAAGAGAATGACTTCACATGAGTTCTCTCTTTCTCTCTCTCCTTCCCTCTCTCATCCTGGTTGTGCTTCTGATTCCTATCTTTTGACTAGCTCATGTGGAGACATGATTTTCAGAGCTTTAGCAGCCATTTTTCAACCATGAGGCAAGAAGAGAGAATTCGACAAGGGCAACACAGAATGATAAAACCAACCTGCATCTTTAATTAATTCTCAAGCAACCGAAGAAGTGCTGGGATTGCCATTCTGTGACTTTTTTGTTATAGTTGATCATTCTCTTGCTTCTTTAGCCTCATTATTTGAGTATTACATTGCACTCAGCTAAAAGCCTTTCTAATGGATAAAGCCATCAACAATGACTGCCACTTCCAGGAAGTACAGATTGTAGTAGCCATTCCTTTCCTGGACACGCAGGCTTTCTGTGATTGTGGTAATTGTTATAGGGAGCCACTGGAATCAACTCTAAGTTTGAATTTAAACGCAAGAGAGCTTTATTTACCTGGCCGGGGACTGTCACCTGTAGAGACTGATGCTCTGTGGGAGAACAGCAATTTCCAGGCCTGTGTCTTAGGAATTTAAGGACAAAAACCACAGCTCAGGGACTTCCCTTAGCATCCTGCAAGCAAGCCAATCACAGAAGCTGAAAGCAGTTAGCAGAGCAACTCAGACAACCACATCTTGGGTCTAAGCAGGTGTTAGACAACGTATCCTGGGTTCGAGCAGGTGGTTAATGGGAGCGAAAATCTATTTCAAAGCCATACAGACCACCAGGACCAACGTGTCTTGGGCACATCTTGTGGGGTACAAAGTACAGAAAAACAATTTTTTTTATAAGAAAACAGCTTTCATTTTATTTTATTTATTTTTTTTTTTTCAGAAATAGGTCGACCAGCAGCCTTCCCACGGGAGCAATAACAGGAAAAGCCAAGGTGGGATCTAGAACAGCCAAGACGGGGTCTCTGCGTCCATATCTGTTTGTTCATGGACAGATGTAGTGACTCCATCTTTGCTGCTCCAAGTGGCCAACCAGTTTTACCACGACGATTGCTTTATACAACTAGTTTTGGTAACTTACGTAAAGCTCACTTAGGACTGTAGTTAACCTATGGGCCTACACACACATTTACTTCTCATCTTACTGCTAACATCCTAAAGACCTTATGTCTCCATCTTATGCACAGCCATGGTTATGCCAATACAATTGTCTGTGGCCATATTGGTTTAATCTTATCTATGCCCCTGTCAACCTTTTGACCTACGTTTATCTATGACTGTTTCAGCCTATTAACTTATACTTATCACTTTGCATTACCTTATCTTATTTCTTATGGCTTAAATCCCATGTCTTACTGTCTTACTTTATCTTGCTTATCAAAATCCTATCTCTATAGTCTAGGACCTTTAATCTATATCTTTTACTAATCTATAACCTATAACGCATACTTTTCTTGGCTTTATCGATTAGTCCACACCACAACAGTCATCATGCACTCAGTTTTCATTGTTCAATTAAGCCGAGTGTTTTGAAGTACATTAGGTATGCAGGAAAAGGCTGAGCCGTGGTCATGGAGATGGTACAGTCTAAAATTCCTGCTCGGGGCAGTGTCTTGAACAAAGTGTTCCCCAGAGTCTCCTAGAATGCTGAAATCTACCACCCCAATTATTTTAATATAAATAAACAGGAAAAAATGCTTTGCTAACCACTGACACAGACGATAGTTTGAACTCCCTTGGGTTGTTCAGTGTGGTGACCCTGGAGCCAGGATTTGAATATGTGTCTAGTTGAGCTCTGAGTGAGCATTTTTCTTCCGTGCAGAATAGCTAGGAAGATTTATGTCTTTTTACTTACATTGTATCTGGCAAACTGCCAAACTGTGGTGTTGACTAGGGAAAGCCAATACAAAAAAATGACTTGTTTGTGATGTGGAGAATTTCTAGCTACGTTTCCACTTTGCAGATGATTTGGGTTCTTTGGCTATTCTGAGCAGGCCTGTCTCCATTCTCCTTCAGGAATACAGAAAGTGCATATGAAAAATAACCAGGTGTCCACATTCCTTTCATATTGAAATGATATTCATAAAGTATTCTCTGTAGTTATGGCTAATAAGTTACTTGTTTCCATTCTAAAATTCTGATCAATATGCCCCTCAAAAAGCTTAAAACTCAAAAGCTGTTCATGTAATGTGGTTTTTAGTTAGTTTCCTGTTACTAGAACAAAGCACCTGAGATAACCAACTTATAAAGAGAAAAGGTTTATTTTTCTCACAGTTCTAGTTCTAGTCCATGATCAGTTGCCTCCATTGCATTGGTTGTAGGGTGAGGCAGCACACTGTGGTGGGATCATGTGGCAGAGCAAAACCACTGATATCATAAGCCAGTGTCATAGACCCTACCTCTCAAAGGTCCCACCATCTCCCGAGGGTGTCACCCTGGAGACTGAGCCTTTAACACAGGGTCTTTGTGGACATTCAGTATAGTACTGGTATTTATCATCGTAGTTCATCACAGTCTATAAGTAACAGAGGAATTGTCTTTGGAAAAAGAACATAAAATGGAAGATAAAAACGAATCAAATGTCTACCTGCAAACAGAAACCTTTTCATAGGGTAGTAACAACGCTCTGAGTTTTGGAAATACTTTTTGTTTATAAAATGCCCCTGATATTTTTTTCTTTCTCTTCACTGAATGCCTTCTGGGTGGTCAATGAGAAAGAAGAGGAGAACAGAACTGTCCTGTTCCCTGGGTGCTGTGTCCTCAGTGAGTCCCTGTAGAGGTACCGTCTAAGTAAATGATTCTTTTCATTTCAAAAGCACTTTTTAAATTATATAAGTAATGCACGCTCATTATAAAACGTTTAAATAATTGTAGGGCATAAAAATTAAGAAGTTAAGGTTCCTCTTCACCCCTAAGCCACTGACTTCCTAGAGAGAATTTCTGTATTTCTTGAGGTATATCCATCCTGACTGCCTTCCTAAGCATTTTCGTAAATAGACATACTCTTAACTCTTACATGAATATACAAACAAACTATGTTTTACCTTTATATATATATACCAGAGAGTAAACCTAGGGGCGATTCACCACTGAGCTACATATCCAGTGCTTAGTTCTTTTTTTGTTTTGTTTTTGTTTTGTTTTTACTTTGAGACAGGATCTCACTAAGTGGCTGAGGCTGGCTTTGAACTTACCATCCTCCTGCCTCAGCCTCCTGAGTCGCTGAGATGCGTGCACCACTGCACCCCATTCCTTGTTTCTTTTATTCTCAGATCCATTTTTTTTTTCACTTAAAAATCTCTGAAATAAAAATGCATCATATAATTAAAATCACTGTGTGGTAGCTGCTTTCTTTCCTTCTCATGAACACATAAAATAACGGTGCATCTTCCAGTAAGTGGCACTTCAGAGTAACAAATGCAGCAACCCAGAGCACAGACAGGTGTAGGGATGCATAACTGTGTAACCTGCTATGGACAGCTGCCGCCCACCTGGGCCACCTCATTCATATCAATGCCTAATGCCATCTTGCACCATGGACACACACTCCTTTATTTAGCCGTATACCTTTTAGATGGATTTTCAGATTCTTTCCAAATATTCCCAGTAGAAATAGGGTTGCAAAGACCATCCTTGTCCCCAGATCTTTGATCCCATGCATGGAAACTTGTGAAGGAAAGACTCCTAGCTCATGGTTCTCAGAGCTACCTTTTGGGGTGGGAAGAAGTCGATTGCTCAGAGGTCAACTAGACAGATGTTCAAATCCTGGCTCCAGGGCCGCCATGTTGAAACTCCAGAGAGTTGAAATTAACCTCTAGATTGGGGTCACCAAACTTTTTTTTCTGTAGAGCTAAATAGTCATGTTTTTTTTTCCCCCAGATTTGTGGGCCTTTCTGTCTCTATTGCAACAACTAAACTTTATTTGATCAGCGCACAGCAGCCATAGGCAGGTATGTGTGGAATCAATTTGTCCCAGTAAAACCCAATGACAAAGACGGTTCATACAATGAATGTTGGTGAGGATTTGGGGGAAAAGGCACACTCATGCATTGCTGGTGGGACTGCAAATTAATGCAACCACTCTGGAGAGCAGTATGGAGATTCCTCAGAAAACTTGGAATGGAACCATCATTTGACCCAGCTATCCCACTCCTCCTCAGTTTATACCCAAAGGCTTAAAATCTGCATACTACAGTGACACCATCACATTAATGTTTACAGTAGCTCAGTTCACAATAACTGAACTATGGAACCAACCTAGATGCCCTTCAAGAGATGAAAGGATAAAGAAAATGTGGCATATACACAATGGAATATTACTCAGCAATAAAGAAGAATGAAATCATGGCATTTGCCAATAAATGGATAGAACTGGAGACTCTCAGGCTGAGCGAAACAAGCCAATCCCCCCAAAAATCAAAGGCCAAATGTTCTCTCTGACATGTGGATGCTAGCATACAATAAGGGGGGGGGGGTTGGGGGGTATAGAAGTTCATTGGATTACACATAAAGGGAATGAAGGGAAGGGAGGGGCGATAGGAATAGGAAAGACAGTGGAATGAACTGGACATAACCTCCCTATGTTCACCTATGAATATACGACCAGTGTAACTCCACATCGTGCCCAACCCCAAGAATGGAATGTTACACTCCATGTATGTAAGATACGTCAAAATACACTCTACTGTCATGTATAGCTAAAAAGAAAAAAAGAAAAATTCTTGCCAAAAAAAAAAAATTTAAAAGCAGTTCAGAGGCGGGCTCTGTGCCCCAGGCTCTAGGCTGCTGACCTCTGGTCAGGTGCCGAGGTCTTCTCAGCAGCCCTGCCTGGCGGATCACCTCCACGGACCCAGCTAGAAAAAGGGTTGCCGCCTTTCCAAGCTTGAGGTTTTCATCTTTAATTATGGAATATGATATATAATTATAGAAATATTTAAAAATGGGTTGTTGAATTAAAGCCAATGTCTGAGTATGTGCTGGTGACTCAGTTTCCCTTGCTACTCTTATTAAGAACATCAATCTGTCAAGCCTGTGAGAGGACACATGTGATGCTGCACATAGGACATCTGCAAGTACCCTCAGCCATCAGTGTCCTCGGGGACTGAATCTGCAAATCAACCAACCTGAGGTAGAGATTATTTGTAAAAAAAATCACATCTATATGGAACACGTCGAGACTCTTCTCTTGTCATTACTCCCTAAACACTATAGCACAACCACCATTTACAGTGTTTGCACAGTAGGAGGTATTGCAAGCAATGTAGAGATGATTTAAAGCATACAGCACGATGTGCAGAAGTGATATGCAAATACTACACCACTTTATAGGAGAGACATAAGCATCCGCAAATTTCGGTAGCCTCAGGGGTCCTGGAACCAATTCTCCATGGATGCTAGTCAAGTGCTGTGGTTTTAAGACATATTTGTTTGCTTGCTTGTTTTTGCAATGCTAGGGATTGAACCCAAGATGTCACACAGACTAGCCACATGGTCCACCACTGAGCTGCACACCCCATTCCAAAGCCACGGCTCTTTGAAAAGCCTTTGTCTGGTTAACTGATGAGGAAATTCATAGTTACTAATGCACAGAACTACAGCATGAACCAGGTCACTGCAAAACCTGTACCACGCCTAAACACTTGCTGTCTCAGAAGAAAGAGTCGCTACATAGACAATCTGAACCCACAGAAGCTCGAAAAATGGATAAATTCCACCTTATCAGGAGAGAACATAATAATGGGGCCGGGGTTGCAGAGAATCCAGCCGAAACACTGCCCACAAGAAGAGGCGGCTTCTGCACCATCACAGCCCCGGACTCGCCAAGGTCCCAGGCAGAGGATTTTCCTGTTATTTATGCCGATTCAATTTGATCACAGTTCTATTACCTGGATGGAAATGCAGCCACTGAGGTGTTGATAAAGCTGTCACAGCAAGATGGAGATAGTAAGTCTCATTAATATGAAGAAAAGAACAAACCCATAAATAAGAGATTATCAAGCAAAATAAGATAGTCTCTCTTCCAACTTCTAACAAATCTCGTGTGCAAAACCATGTCATTTCCCCTTGCGTCCTCCCCGCCAGCCAGATGTATAGACTATGAATCCTGCAGGGGAGGGGAATTGGTATGCAGAACAGGAAGTCGGCAAAATAATTAGAGCCCTGAAGCTCTCTGGCTCTTTGTGTTTTATTTGACAAGTCACCAAATGCGGAACTGCAGGGTCCAGGCCACACCGAGTGGGTAACATCACAGTCCTTGTACATAACCTGGAGTGGCAGACACAGAGATGGGTCAGTCCCCTGAGGATGAATGGCAGAGCCAGGACTGACCAGGGTCAGCTAGGGGCCACCTTCGTAGGTGGTAAGAACAGGTGATGCCCCTTTGCTGCACTACCGTGCCCAGTACGGTCACTGTCCCCAGCCACTCTGCTCTCGGAGGTAACCTGCCCCTGCCTCCTCCCTTTCTGTGGCTCAGTCACACTGACCCCTCCCAGGGTGACCACACTCAAGGCCACATACAGATTGAGGCTGATTGGAAAAAAAATCAACTTTTTATTAACTTGCTAAAATGTGATGGATAAAGCGCCATAAAGCAGACAGTGACCATTGGGGTCTCTATCCCTGTGGGGGCTCCCAGCAGAAAGCCTGGCTGGTGATGGGGATCTAGAGATGCTGATTGATTGGCATTGACTGGAGCCACTCAGGGCAGAGAGGAGATGAAGGGGCGGGACCTGGGGCAGACCGTTTGTACCCAGGGAGAAGAGGCAGAGGATGGACTGATGGAGGTCACAGCAAGAGGACCGAGAAAGGGGCCACATGGGATGCAAAAGGACAGATGGACACAGGAGTGGTCGGACCCCAACTCACTGACACAGATACAAGAGAGGATATAGCCAAGTCCTGAGGAAAGACCCAGGGGACCAAAGAATTCCCGTCTCCCAGGAGAACCCCCGTTTCCTCTCAGCACAGTTCGTTCCCCTTGGCTGGCTCCTTCCTTAGAGAGAAATGGATCAGGAGAAAAGGTCTTTCTGGAGGAAGCATCACCCAAGATGATTCTGGGGACCTGTGGCTGGGAAGGCGGGACCTGGTCTTTATCTCTGGCTCCCTGCTAGTTCCCCAACGGTGTCGGGGACTCGGGTGCCTCTGAACCTCAGCAAGCTGAGGGGGAAGGAGGAAGGACTGACCCTCTCTGGGCTCCAGGATCCTAGTGCGCCCGGCTGGGACCAGAGCAAACTGCACCCACCTTCAGGGAACAGCTGAAAAGACCGTGGAAACAAGGCCATGAAAATGGCCCTCCAAGAGCATCCCAGGCCAGGTGGAGCCGTGCACGCCTGTCATCCCAGTGGCTAGGGAGGCTGAGGCAGGAGGATCGCGAGTTCAAAGCCAGCCTTAGCCAAAGCCAGGCACTCAGCAACTCAGTGAGACCCTGTCTCTAAATAAAATACAAAGTAGGGCTGGGGATGGGGCTCAGTGGTCAAGTGCCCCTGAGTTCCATCCCTGGTACCCCCTCCCCCCAAAATAAAGAGCATCCCAGGATGAAGGGAGAGGTCAGTGTGGTTTCCATGAACTTACTGGTTCTCATTCTTCCCTCCCCTCCTCCTCCCCTCCTTCCTCCCTCCCTCTCTCCCTCTCCTCTCTTTACTTTCCTCCCCTTTCCAATCCACCCCCACGGCACCTTCACATTTGATTTCTATTCCAAAGAGACCTTGACTCCAGCCCTCAGGTCATGAAATATTCAATCCACTTGGACACTTTTTAATTAATCTGGGGTTCGACTCAGGCCACAGCGCCTTGACGCCTGCCTCCACACCCGCTCCTGGATCCAATTAGCCAGGCCGGAGCACTGCCTGGGACAGACGGGAGCACCTGCCCCGAGGACCAGGTCAGCCCAGAGGTCTGCCACCGCACCCTCCCCGCGTGCCTGCAAAAGGTCGCAAGCAGGATAGGATCTGCCTGAAGGGGGGTCGGAGGTGAATTTGGAAGGATGAGAAGAAGAAACCCACGACTGAAAAGCAACGGACAGCCCAGGAGGCAGCTATCCGGGTGGTCAAGAGGCCGGCTGGACCACAGATCCAGGTGTTCTATCAGAATCCCGGGACTGTCCTCTGCTGGCTGCCCCCGGTGTCCCCACCACCACCACCACAACTCAGTCATTAGAAGAGTCATTTGCACTTGTTAACATTTTGCTCTGTCCAAATAAAAAAAGGAGGTTTTTCGTGGCTATTATTGATTGTGCTGGCAAATTCTGACTCTCGGGTTGAGTATAAATAAACGACTAAATGAAGGTTTTGGGCACCAGTTCCAGGCTTGGGTGGAAACAACGGGAACTCTGATGACCTGTGGTCATAGTCTTTGTCATCCTGTTTATTTTAGGGACAGACGCCGTTTTCTGTCCTACCTGTAATGAACCACCCCATACCCAGCCAGCGTTCGGCGGTTCTTAATGAAGTTGGCCAGGCGGCCTCGGACCATTTTTGACATGAAGTTTAGGATTCCTAGGCAGTCCCACCTGTCCCACCGTACTCCCCCCTCTTTAGTAAACCCCCATTCAGTCACCCAACTGGTATTTACCAGGCACCTACCGAATGCCAGGTACCATGCCAGACGTAGGGATCTCCCGGTAGGCAGGACAATAATGCTTCTTGCCCTCAAAAAGCTTGTACTATGCTAAGCCACTGCTTTAGTCGGTTTTAGGAGAGGATGACTTTATCTGGGGGCTCACAGTTTCAGAGGTCTCAGTTCATAGACAGCAGGTTCCATTCCTCAGGGATCGAGGCGAGGCTGACCATCATGGCAGAAGAGTATGGCAGAGGGAGGCAGCTCACATGGCCATCACAAGGGGGAGAGGGGGAGAG
>NW_026000185.1:13709000-13839072 GCF_001458135.2 Marmota marmota marmota | reverse complement strand
AGAGGGGGAGAGGGGGAGAGGGGGAGAGGGGGAGAGAAACTCCACTCTCCAGATACAAATATATATGTATTATATATGTATAGACTGGGGCCCAGAAAGAGAGATTAATCCACATGAAGCCACACAGCAATAAATAGCAGAGCTGAGATTTTAACCAAGCAGTTTGACTCCAGGGTCCACATGACTGACCCACCGCACTATGTGCCTCATCTGGTACATGCTGGGTCTTTTTGTTAGCAAATCTTGTTTATTTCTGTGGATCTGAGAAGCAACTTCTAACATTCCATAGCACAGCAGAATAACTGTGGTTGACAACGACTCATTGAATATGTCAAAGTAGCTATAAGAAGACTGAATATTCCCAACACAAAGAGATAGCATATGTCTGAGGTGACAGATATGCCAATTAACTGATCTGATCATTATGTCTTTTATGCATGGATTGAAATGTCACACTGAATCCCATAAATATGCACGATTACTGTGCATCACCTTAAAATATAGATGAATTTTCAGCCTACGGCAGTGACACAGCCACATCAATGTTTATAGCAGCTCAATTCACAGTCGCTAAACTATGGAATTGGACTAGGCGCCCTTCAACAGATGAGTGGACAAAGAAATTGTGGTATATATACACAATGGAATATTACCCAGCCTTAAAGAAAATGAAATCATGGCATTTGCCAGTAAATGGATGAAACCTGAGAATGTCATTCTAAGCAAAAAAACAAACAAACAAAAAAAACAATCCCAAAGAACCAAAGGCCAAATGTTTTTTTCTAAACTATGGAAATGGGGGCATAGGAGAAGAGAGGTACTTTGGATTAGGTAGAGGGGAGGGAAGGGAGGGAAGGAGGCATCGGGGTAGGAAGGCCAGTAGAATGGAAGTGTGCATATATGATACATGACCTGTGTGACTGGGCATCATGTACAACCAGATGAATGACAAGTTATACCCACGATGTGTGATGTGTCAAAACGCATTCTACTGTCATATACAACTAATTAGAACAATAAAAAAATAATTTAGGGCTGGGGCTGTAGCTCAGTGGCAGAGCGCTTGCCTAGTGAGGCACTGGGTTCTATCCTTAGCACCACATTAAAAAAAAAAAAAAACAAAGGCATGCTGTCCATCTACAACTGCAAAAATATTTTTTAAAAATAGACGATTTTGTAAAAGTTCTGAAATCAGCTGGTGATGATGTCGCAAACCATGGTGAAAGTACTTAACACCACTGAGATGTGTATTTTAAAGTGGTTAAAATGGCGAATTTATGTTATGACAACCTTCCCCCCTCCCAGGTATTTTAAGTCCCAGAGTGCCGGGCTCTCTTCCTCCCCGTGCCCCGGCAGGGCCTGGGACGCAGCCCACAGGGCTCGGGGGCTGACTGGTTGCTAGCGCTGTTAGAAGGGGAACTCGCCTGATGTTTGATCATCCTGCAACCATGAAAGGCCGAAGCTCTCTGGGAATGCAGGAGGTCCTCGTCCCTAGGAAAGCAGCGGGGTCACCGGGGATTCTAAGGACAGGGTGCAGGTGTCTGGCCCCTGGGTGTCGGGAGCCACAGGCTAGTCCAGGAAAGTGCTTCCCAGGACCCAGGGACACCACAGGGCGAGGCAACATCGGGCTGGACTCCAAGCCAGAGGAGCAGCTCTAGCTGCTAGGGGCCAACAGAGCTGAAAACAGAAGATGAATTAGGGGCTGACAGAATCTCAAGGCTTTCCGAAAAGAGACTGATAATAACATCATGAAAACAGCAATAATAGTAATGCAAACCCTGCCAGAGAGAGCTTTCCACGTGCCAGATACTGTTTCAAGCGACTTTATCTATTAACTCATTTGTTCATTATTATTGTTGCTGCTACCCTGCTTTTGTAGATAAAGAAATGAAAGCACAGAGAAGTTAAGTGACTTACAGAAGGTCACACAGCTAGCAAGTATCAGAACCTAGATTTCAAGGTAAGTGGTCAGGAGCCAGAGATTGATTTCTTAACCATATGCAGTAAGAAGTTAATCTAGAATTAAGATCCTGGTCTTGCTAAGGGCAAACAGCTGGATTAATTTGAGATTAATGCTTAAAATAAAGCCTGGAGCTCACGTCTCCAGACTCACAAAGCAGGGGGTCAGTTACCAACATTGAAAGGTACAAAAGAGCAGTGGCTAGGCACATGGTCTGGACTAGAAGCTTGGGCTGGATCCCAGCTCCTCCACTTAGCAGCCGGGAAACCTTGGGCAGAGAATCCATCCCACTCTGCCTCACATTGCTCATCTCTAAAATGGGGACACGGTGACACCAGTCTTCAGAGCTGCTGTGCCAAGAAAGTGAGTTGGTTCAGACAGAGCGTGGCGGACGACACCTGGCACACAGCACACGGGCTGCAAAGGCTGAACCCGGCCCATCAGAGACAAGAGCCATAACTTGGTGCATCTTGAGTGCAGAGCTGGGGTCTTCCCTGCCCCGACACCTCAACAGGCAAAGGAGCTGGTGGCTGGTGTCAAAATGCACCACACCCACGTCTCCAGTCACCCACCTACGGGAGCCGGCAGGTGGCTGCTCCCTCTCCCCAGCCACAGGTCAGGCAGGGCAGGGGCTGCAGGCCCTGCTGCCTCCAGCCGCCCTGGCATTGATATTTAATTAATCTTTTCATTTGATCCTCAGGTTGGCTCCGTGGCTTCCTTTCCTTGATGTTCCCTGGGGTTTGAATACAGTAAAATTCAGTCCTAATTAAAATGGTTGAAACACCAAGAAGTCTCCATTAATAAAACATCATAATAAGACTGGATTTTTTTAAAGAGACTTTTCTCAAAAAAAAACTCTTGAGAGGGCGGGCAGAGTGAGCCCAGATAGGGAAGAAGAAAGTTTAAAAAAACTCTTTTTCTGTCCCCAGGCGTATGAGGACAGTGTTTCTAATTGTTCCCGTAATGGCCCAGTGGCCAATCATCTTTAGCAGAGAGCGTTCTAGCGTCTTTGTCCAGAGACTGGACACCATGAACCTCCCTTGTGAGGCCTCAGGTTGTCACACCTCCTCTTGGAGTCTCGAGATTTTTCTTTCTCAGTTTTTATATCTGCAAAGCGGGGACACCAGGACAGATCCAAAAACACCCAGCTGACAAGCTCTTGGATCTGTTTGGAGCTTATGTCACCGTCCCAATGGCCAGAGGTGGTCCCTCCACTTTTCAGGGCTCTGGGTCACGTAAAGCACCCTCCAGGGACAAGGGACTGCCGCAGAGATCAGAGGCCACCGTAGGCAGATCTGCCAGTCCTTCCCAGGGGCCCGTGAGGTCCTCCATGCTGGGCGGGTGGACAACCCAGCCAGATCTCCTCTCCTGGGGGAACTTAGCGTGTGCCTCTCCCTGAGCAGAAGGGAGGAGAAGCAGGGGACACTTCAGCCGTGGCTGCCTGTGTGGACCTGGGAGCCAGACACACATGGGGTTCAAATCCCCAGGTCCCTCATGGCCTGGGCCAGTTATATGACTGGATATGTCTGTGCCTGACCCTCGGTTTCCTTTACATAAATGGGGTGATAAGTCCCTTCTAACCAGGGCTCCATGAAGACTGATGGAGGACTCTGGTCAATGACCCAGCATGGGCCCGACACACGCCAGCCCCCAGTTCTGGGTGTGTGTCGCTGTTGCTGATGGCGGTGGGTGAAGACACAGGAGATGGGGAGGTGCATCGCCAGCCCCTTCTTTTGCTGAGGTTTGCCCACACCCCTGGAATCAACACCCCGGGCAGAGGCCACCAGAGCCTTTCCACCCTGGTTCCCGGAGTCAGAGATGGTGGCGTCCCACTGTTCCGTCTGACTTAGAGTTTGCAGTGTGCAGTCATCGGCATGGCCAAGGTTAAATGCTCTGGGTGAGACCTAGAATTAATAGCAGCGATGGAGTCCCCCTGCTAGTTAATAGAATGATTCATTTGAACTGCTTCCCCCTTCATTGATGGCGAGGGGCCTGCTTCTCCCCCCGCCAGCCCACCCCTTTCTAGGAAAAGATAAGCAAGGCTTATTGAATTCGAATGCATCATCCTGGCAGGGGCGTCAACAGAGCGAGACAGATGTGAGGACGGGACGCAGAGCCCCTGGTCATCCCTGGCAGTACCCTCCCCCCCGCCCCTTCTTCCCTTCCTGGCAAATCTACTCCGCACCCCCAGGGAGGCTGAGAGTTCATTATGAACAGCAGCCAAGAGTCAATAAATCCGTGGCTGAGATTTCAGTCACCTACTGTGGCTGTCCTCACCACCGACAACGTAATTGCATGGCCCCAGACTGGGCAGGGGAGGCTTCTGGGGCAGGGACAAGTGGCGGGGAGCTCAAAGGCGCTCTGTCACCAGAATGATCTTTTTAGAAAGCAAATTTGATCGTGTCAAACATCTCCACCTCGTTTAAAACTCGACAGTGCTCCCCACGGCTTCTGGGATAAAGACCCATACGCTTACTGTGGCTTGCAAGGTTCAGTAGTCTGGCCCCAGCTGACCTCTCTGATCTCATGTCCAAATGTGACCCCTCCCCCCTTCTCAACCACCCCAGGCCCCCTGATCCGCTTTCATTCTTTCAGCTGCTTAGTGGGTCTCCAGGGCTCAAACCGAATCTCACCTCCTCATTCTGGAGCAAATCCTACGGTAATCTAGGGTTACTGTCCTTCATAATGGTCTCTCTTGCATTTCTCCTTACCTGCAATTTTAAATGTGTGAATAGATAGACAGACAGACAGACAGACATGATACTCTCTCTACCTACCGTTATGTAGTCCCCTGTGCTGCTCATCAACCAATTCGCAGCACAATGCCTGGCACAGAACAGGAAATCAGTAGATACTTGCTGAAGGAATGTGTGAAGGAATACATTACAAAGTAGGATGTATTCCAAGAACTGGAAGCCACTCAGTTAGACTAAAGCTGAGAACGTGTGGGGCAGAGTGAGATAAGGGGTGGGGGCGGAGAGACCGATGGAGCACATCGTAGAGCAACCATTACTTACACCAGGTACCGATCTAGGCTCGGGAGGATGCAGAGCTTATGTTTAAGGCTGCTCCCCTCTGACACTGCAGGGCACCCGTAGAGCAGTCGACCTTCTGGGATATCTCCATTTGTAGTGCTATTTTCTAAATCCCAACAAAAAATAAATTGGAAACATGACCGGGTGTGAGGGGCCTCCCGTGGGCAATTGCTGAGATGGGCCTGCACCCCGAAGAGGAGACCCAAGAAAACATGTCAACACCTGTCTGCCCACAAATCCACCTGTGCCTTGTTCCTAAGAGGTAGCCGGTTTCCTCTGGACAGGTGGAGGGAGACGAAAGGATGGTTCAACTGTATCCCATGCAGGTGAAACACCACTATTCCCCCCCATTAAGTGCGCTGCCATTCCCTCAGCCCCTCCCCCCACCAGCCCCTCCATGCTTTCCCCTCCCCCCTCCCCTACCTCTCAAAATCCCTTCTCTCCTGACCAAGTTAGCCCTCATCTCCAGCTTGCAAACCCACCTAATGATAGCATCTATCATTTCCCAAATACGCTCCTTGGGGGTCTTAGTTTGTGCTTCCATATAAACACTGATCAAATTTGGTGACCTTCTTATGAAGGGCTTGAATTCACCGGTGGGCCGCAGCCCACTGTGTGGGGATGGCCGTTACACGGGGCCTCGTTCCTCATGCTAAGGATCTTGGCGTTTGCTCAAGAGGCCATGTTGAACACGGGAGGTTTTCAGCAGAGGAGAGAACCCGGGGCAGAATCTGCCCCACACCTGAGCTGTTTTGCCTCTGCTGCCAGGAGGAATCCAAATGCAGCTGCAGGTGTCCTTCCGGCAGCATTAATTAAAGTTTCATCCTGGGCCCAGCTGCAGAGAAGCGTGTAGGGTGGATCATGGAGGGAGCAGCTGCTGCTACACAGAGTCTGCAGGTGGTTCTGCGCATCTCAGACCCCCCAGATCCAGGCGTCTCCCTGCCAGAAGCAGTGCTGGGGAGATGACATCTCTAACCTAAAGCCAGAAGGTCTGCTTCCCATAGAAGAGGGAGATAGTTGTGTCCTTGGATAAAAGTCTATAAAGTGCAACTGTCCTTAGGATTCCTCTGTCTGATGGCCTCTCAGGACTGACACCTCTTTCTAACACTAGGAAGTCCCTCCACTGAGCTTCCCAGCATTATGAAGCTGGGACATGAGGTTGTCCACGTGACAGCCCTGCCTCCTACCTCTAGAGCTAACCTCCTCCTCGGGCCAGGGCCAGGAGGCCTAGGGAGTTGTCTAGTAATAATCACAATTATTAACAATTGCAGCTTCCATTCACTGAGAACTCACCAATGCAATCACTTAGCATACACTGTCTTTAATTAAGGCTCACAACAGTCTGGCTGGGTGGGAATCACTCTCACCCTTGGACAGATGAGGAAACCGAGGCTTAGATCACCTTTCAAGCCCTTGACTTCCATTGAAAAGCTGTGTGATGTTGAGCGAGTTACTTAACCTTTCCACTTCAATAGCTTTTATTGAATTGAGATACATGCAAAGTCTTCCTCTGAAGCACATGCCCATCCTTACCCCAAGCCTCCCATCCAACCTCAGGGGACTCTCTGGTCACTCTCTGGGAAAGGGCAGCAGCTGTGGTCTAAGTCATCAGGAATTCTGGGAAAATGAGAGGCATTGCCCCCCTCTGGAAAGTGAGGCTCTGAGGCTTAGGCAACAATGCAGGGCCTCACAGAAGCCTCTATGCCCGTGCCTGGATGCTGAGAGTTCAACTCTGCATTGGATAAAAACCTACAGGGATCCCCCAGTGAGCATCCTAAAAAGAAAATCTGACTCCATCTCCCTTCACCTGATTAAAACCACCACCCACTCCATTCATTTGTGGTCAGCAATAAAAATGAAATACAGCAAACCTTAGAAGAGTGTGAGGTCAGAGGGAACTTATGAGAGTTTGAGGGAGCCAATGAGAATTCCTGGTAGCAGGAATGGGGAGAAAAAAAAGGCACTGAACTCAATGAGCCTAGTCCCCAAAGAGCAAGTTAGTGGGCCATATAAAGAAATCGCCAAAGCGTGGGGTAGAGTGTTACAGCCTCATCAATGCTTACAGCAGCTCAATTCACAATAGGTAAACTGTGGAACCAACCCAGGTGCCCTTCAACAGAAGACATATATACACAATGGAATATTACTCAGCCTTAAAGAAGAATGAAACTATGGCTTTGCAGGTAAATGGATAAAACTAGAGGATATCATGTTAAGTGAAATAAGCCCATCAGAAAAAAACAAAAGCCAAATGTTCTCTCTGATTAGTGGATGCTGATCCATAGTGGGGTGGGGAGATAGGGAAGAATGAAGGAACTTTGTATTATGTAGAGGGAAGTGGGGGGCCTATGTGGATGGGAAGGGTGGTAGAATGAGACGAACATTATCGCCCTATATGTATGATGTCTACACTACTGGAGAGACTTTGCATCATGTACAACCAGAGGAAGGAGAAGTTGTGCTCCATTTGTGTACCATATGTCGAAATGCATTCTACTGTAAAATCAATCAATCGATCCATCAATCGAGGAGAAAAATAAATAGGAGTGGTGAGAGTGAAAAAACAAAGCATGGGGTAGATACTTGTAATGGTAATCTGAATTGTCAACTTGATAGGATTAATAGATGCCAGAATTAAGAGGTTTACGGGTGTGTCCATGAGGGTGTGACTAGGAATGATTGGCATGTGGTATAGCCAACTGAAATGGAGACCCTCCCTGAGCGTGGGCAGCACTGACCAATAGGATGGTGGCTTGGATGGAATAAAAATTGAAAGACCAAAGCAGCAGCAGCAGCAGATGCAAGCTCTGTTCTTCTTAAATTGGTTCTTGATTGCTGCTGTGATCACACGAGGAGATCAGACTCTTGCTTCTTTGCTCTTCCAAAGTGGACTCTGCCAGTGATTCTCCAGTGATTCTCCAGAAGCCTTTGGTCTCGGACTAGAGTAGCACCTTGATCCCTCCTGTCCTGGGGCTTCAGCCTCTTGGACAGCGCAGCTCCTGATTCCTCCAGCTCTCCAGCCTGCAGATGGCCACTGGGGACTACCCAGCTTCTGGTTGCAGAAGCCAACCTGATAAGTCCCCTTTTTACAATTCTACCTCCTGTGGGTTCTGTTCCTCTAGAGAACCCTAATACAGCTGCCTTCAGGTAGCACTGGATCCAGGAGCTTAAATAACGTTTGCCCTCTCCTGCTCTCATTTTTCTCTCTCTGAGGAGGGTCACGGTCATTTCCCACACTCTCCTGGGTCTTTGCCCAGTGGTGGTGGCAGCTCCACTTGTACCAAATTCACTGGAGTGAATGATAAGAGAGAAGAGGTGAGCTCTCCTGCTGTGGGTTGAGTTGGAGAATTTGCACAGACGGACGGCACCCCGCCTACCGCCTTCCCAAAAGCCACCTACGCGAATCAGGGTGGATACAGGTCCACTGACAAAACAGAGTCCCAACACGACAGTGGCTTAACAAATTAACTCTTTTCCTCTCATAAATAGATGTCAACAGGCCAGGGCTGGTGAGATGAGTCTGTTCGTCCAGGAGCCCGGCTTCTACCATGATTGTGCTCTGCCATGCCTAGGTCATGGCCTAAGAACGGTCACCTGCCATCCTTATGGCCAGCTGCCTTCCTGCCGGGAGAAAGAGGGAAGAAGCAATTCTTTACTTTAAGGATGCAACTCAGAAATCGTGCATGTCAGGTCCACTCGCAGCCCCTTGGCCGGCATGCAGGTCCAGGGCCACACAAGGCTTCCAGGGAAGCTGGGAAGTGCATCTGTGATCTCATATCCACACTCACAATTCCCACGCTGATCACTCAGGGTTCCTGCTGCTTGAGAAAGAGCCTGCACATCTGAGGTCACCGGCATTTCTCCCACAGCCACCCAAGTCCTCGGAAACAGAGACCAGAGAGGTGCCTGGAACTCAGGACACATTCCATCTCTGTCCCTCTGCTCTGCTTCTTTGGGGTGTCTACTTCCTGGTTCCCGTCTCAGTTTTCTGAGTCTCTTCATGCCGGGGCACTTGGACCACAGCTATCTCACCACTTCTCGTGTTTTATACGTGGGTTAGTAAAACAGGGCAGCGAGTCCTCCAGCACAAATGGAACTTGAGATGAGCATCCCCTGCCATCTGAGGTGGATCCATGATCTGACTCTTGGCGAGAAAAGGGCCAATCAGAACACAGTAAGGCCAGGGTGGGGGGCTCACAGAAGGAACTGTAAAGTCACCTTCATAGGAGGAATATCAAATTCCCGTGCAGAGCAGAAGGAGGTGGATGTGGCAGGGTGTATGGAGACAATCAGTTAACTCTTGGAGTGATGTGATGAGATCAGTTTCGTCTTAAATACTCTAGGGGAAAAAATCAGCCACAGAAACCCAGGAGGAGAGATGCTCCAATCTATCCAAAAGGTCGGGGGGGATAAAAAGTCCTCAAAGGCCAGCCAGGTGTCCCTGGGTTGGAACTAACCTGTGCAGGCTTCTGTCGTGAAGGTGCAAGAGGAGAGCCAGTCAGGACCTGGAGGTGGTGGAGATGGAGTCTTTGTTATCTTGAAGTAGGATGTGGATGAACGATGGGTGGGGAGACAGCAGGATGGGGGTACCCCGGAGGAAAGGGGTTAAATAGAGAGGGCTAAGAAAAGGTAGGAGAGAAAGAGCAGCCCTGGGCAAGGGGGAACATCCACGTGGTACCCAGGGTCCAGGTGATCAGAGGAAGGGCCCGACTGTCCCCAACACCTGAACCCTAAATTTTTAGGCAAAGACCTTCCCTCCCGCTCAGAGCCCAGCATGCATGCACGCAGGTTGGGAATAGCGGTATTTTCAGAACAGACAGGGAGGTGCCTCCTGCTCCTCTACCAGGCATCTGGACATTGCCGCTGTGGGCTTTGCGGTGACAGAGAGGAGTCACCTACAGACAGACCACAAGCCAGGTGTGCGGGTTCCAACGCGTGCTAGACCCACTGTGCTGGTTTGCTGGGGCTGCCACAGCCAAGCACCAGAGTGGCAAGAACAACAGGAATTCATTTTCTTATAACTCTGGAAGTTAATTCAGGATTTAGGTATTGGAAGAGTTGGCTTCTTCTAGGATCTCTTTCTTTGGGGCCTTTACATGGTCTCCTTCTCCCTGTATCCTCACACAGTCACCCCTCTGTGTGTTTCCGTGTCCCAATCTCCTCTTCTTCTAAGGTGACCAGTCATACTGGATTAGGACCCACCCTAAAGGTCTCATCTTGATTTTATTATGGTTTTCAAGACCCAAGCTCCAAAGGCATCCTGAGGTTAGGACAGGAGGGTGAGATTTTGAAAAGACACAATTCAGTCTATGATGCCCCAAAGACGGAGTCCAAATGGGCACTCACCAGGGAATTTCCTCTGTCAGGTGTCAGCCGCAAGAAGAGACTTACTCAGCTCTCAACTTCGAATACAATCTCGGGAGAGAAGACTCGGGTGGGTCCAGTTTGGGGTGGATGTCCATCGCCGGTCCTGTCAAAGGTGCCCAAAGTTGTGGGCTCATCCTGGGTGCGCGGGGCTGCCAGGACTCCCCCTGAGGACGGTGGTGTCAGGCTCCCTGTTATCTGCTGGCTCCACCTTGCCCAACTCAACTCCCCAGCAGGACACACAGAGTCCTCCCTCCCTCGCCCTCCCCTTCCCCACCCCCCAGCCTCATCCCTGCTGCTCCTAGTGTCTGTGTCCCCGCCAGACACACCTGGCCCCTGGTTCAGGCTTTGTGGAGGTCTTCCCTCCACCTGGAGACCTTTCCTCCCGTCTCCTTTGTCTACCTGACAAGGTACCACTTATATCTCAGAGTCCAGCTGCAGCGTTCCCTGTTGTGGCCTGTGGAACGGGTCTTCCTCCTTTGCTCAGTCTTGCCTTGTGTTTACCACTGGGACATGGCCCTGGTTTCTGCTAGGTGGCTTTTCCTGTGGATTCCCGGCGGGCAGAGGAAACTCTGCCTGCTCTGAGGTCTGGAGCACAGGGCTTGCTCGGTTCACCACGAACACTTGGACCACGGCGAATGCACAGTGAGTCTCGTGCCTGCTGACACAGGAGGCACACAGTTTATGAATGAAACACAAACCCCTGCGCTCTGGGAACCTCTGGTGGGCGGTGACTCAGAAAGTGATCATCTGGGATGGGAAGTCACAAGGGAGGCAAATGCAATGTGCTTGGTAAAGACTTTATGGAGAAAGCACTCTGGAAGGAAGAAATGAATTTCCCCAAGAGCCACAGGTTGGATGATTGTTCTAATTAGAATAGATAGGTGATCATCTAGGACGTGGGTGAAGAAAACGCCCCCTGCATCTCGTTGGGCACACATCTCCTGTGTTGGGTGCATTTCTTTGTGTCCTGATGGACTTCAGTGTCATGGAGATGACTGGCATCAGCTTCTAGACTGAACTGCTAAGAGTGACTCCCGCATCAGCACAGCAGAACTGAGTACCAAAGGAATCTCGCTCCCAGCCAAACAAGGAAGCCACCCACCCACCGAGCTAGGAATTTGCAAACTATAGGTCCAACTCTCTGCTATGGACACTACCAGCCAAAAAGGTGAATCCGTCCTTAAGTAACTTCGTGCTGAGCTAAGCTTCAGGGGCATTTTTCCGGAAACCTCTCTGGAAGATACAATTTCCAGAAATAATAGTATTTTGGAAGGAAGCAGGAATGAAGTTGGATTGATCTGATCCCACAGTCTTCCTCAGGGGAGACGGATTTAGTTGTAAATCTGTGACCAACTAGATCCTGTAGCTAAACTGAATCCTGCCAATCACCATCAGGATACATGGGGGTAGGAGCTCTCTTTATAAAAGCCTGGCTGAGGGTGCTAATGTGTGCTCATGACCTGGTCATTCCAGGGCCCAACAGCTGTACACACAGGTGTAGATAAGAGCTGTACCTCCAAAGCTCGTGTGCGACACAACGCAAGAAGGTCAGAGGTGAGATAAGATTATGAGAGGTGGAACCTAAGGAATTGGATTAATCCACTGATGGGTTCACTGGGTGGTAACTGTAGGCAGGTAGAGTGTGGCCGGAGAAAGTAGGTCACTGGAGGTGTGCCTTTGGGCATCATATTTTGTCCCCTGGTGAGCTGCTTCCTGGTGGCCATGTCCTGAGCCTCCTCCTCTGCCATGATGTGCCTCACCTCGGGCCCAAAGCCATGGAGTCAGCTGTCTAGGGACTGAGCCTTCTGAAACTGTGAGACAGGATCACTTTTCCTCCTCTATGTTGTTATCAGGTCTTTTGGTCACAGTAGTAAAAGCTGATTAAAATACCAAGACATAATTTCTGTAGCTAGGAATCAGGAAGTTGTGTTTTTTTTTAAAGTCCTGTGTTAATCCCTCTGATCAGTTTGATTTGGGACCATTGAGAAAAACTAATTCATACCGAATAATTTAGTCAATCCTCCCAGGAATATGTGCCTCTCACCGGAAGGCAATTTCTTATAACTCAGAGGAGTGGGTGTCCCAAGGTCAGATCGGAGCTTTTTAGTTTCAAACCAGGTGGGCACCCCCCATTTCACCCAAGTGTGGGCAGATCTTCCTGTAGAGGTAGAACTTTCCCTTCATTTAAATAAGGAGTGACAATCCTGCCAGAAACTACCTGGAGAGGTACAAAGTTGGACCCCAGGAACTGGAATCAGACACACATCAAATAGAATAAAGAGAGTCCCTGGCCTCATAATGCCCAGGGCAGCACCGAGACGCATCTCCCTCAGCCCATGGCCTATGGGAATAGTGCCTAGCTGAGCTCCGAAGGAGGAGGTGGCCAGACCCAGAGACCAGGGCCAGGGACGAGTGTTCCTTGTGAAGGGACCCACAGGTACAAAGGCCTGGAGTCCTCAAGGAACCCAGTCCCTTTGGAGAACTGAACTGCGCTCAGCACGGCTGGAGCACAGAAAATCAAATTACTGCTTCTGAAAGTGGAGATTCTGTACAAAGAGGAAGCTAGCCCTTTCAAAGAGGTCACATCAGCAGAAACCCTGGAAGGACAGAGAGACCCAGCACAGACTGTCCCAGGAATGAACACAGCAGCCTCCACACAGAATAAACAATAAATAGCAAATCCGATGGGGCTGGCATGAAGAAGCTGTCCCAGGTCCCTTCTAGAGGAAAATACAAAGCAGCACAAGCCTTCAGGGGCTTGAAGGAGGGGCCCCGAACATAATTCTCATCACCACCGAATCTTCTGTCTAGAGGTGCCCAGAGCACATTGTGTCCTCGCACCAGGCATGCTGGGAACACAGCTCATCCATGGACACTGTGTGCTGCCTTCAGTCTCCAGGCGCCTTCCTGACTCCGATCCAGGTGACAGGGGAAGCCAGAAAGGTGAGTTCAGGGTGCTCGTGCAGAAGCACACGCACAAACACACACACACTCACACACGCTCGTGCACACACATTCACACTCGTGTACACATGCGCACACAGACACATACTAACTCACACACTCACACATGCACACACATGCACACATACACACGTGCACACACGTGAAGAAACATGCATATATGCGCACACACAAACATGCACAAGCACACACATGCACACTCACACATACGCATACATGCACACACACACATAAGCACATACACACACTCATGTGCACACATGTACACACGCACAGGCTGGGTCTGAAAGCCCGGCTCTGACCATTCCTGCCCCTGAGCTCCGCCTGTGTCCAGCCCTCCTCGCTCCTGACCCCCCGGCTAGCCCTCCTGTTGTCAGCTCACCTGACCTTCGGCACTCAGCCCACCTTCTCAGTCACTGCTGGGTCACCTCTCAGTCATGAATGGAATCTTCCTTCTGATGAGGCCGCCCTGAAAGTTACTTTGAGAGACACCTTCTTCAGTTGGACCCACGAAGTGTTTTGTGATGAAAAAAAAAAAATGACAGTTCTGGAGCCTTGCTTTGAAGCTTGGCTTGACCTGTTTGGGGCTGTATGACCTTGGGCAAGGGAGGCAACCTCCTGGAGCCTCAGTTTCCTCACCTGTGAAAGGGGAAGAACAGCACCCATCTCAACACTGCAGTAAGATGAGACAGGAGAACCACAGAATGGACCTACTGCAGCACCACACACGCGGGAAATGCTCCTCGAGTCAAACTTGTTCTCAATCCTCTCCCCTCTCCAAAAGGAGCGTTAGTATCACGGCCGCTGGTCTTAAATTAAGTAATTTTTGTGATGATCATGGGGTGTTTTTTTTTAAAGCAAAAATCAGATAAATAGAACTTGTTTAGATTTTTTGGCATTTTTTAGTAGTACTGAGAATAATCTCTAAAGCATTAATAGCATCACAGATTTTATTTTTGCCAGGCTTACTCTCAGAAAGCAAATGATCGTGTGGTGGTTGTTGGGGGGATGGTTTCTTTGGTTTACAGAGTTTCCTGCTGCCCCTGTTAAGAATTACCTTTAAATGATCACGGTGACAATGATGAATTAAATGTAGGTCCAGAGAGTTGGAGTGACTGGGATCACTCAGCAAAGTCATGACTGTAGCCGTAGCCTGATGGTCATCCATCCCAGATGGGAGGGGCTGGCTCGCAGGACAATCTGTAACGGGCAGGGCGACCCAGCCCCAGTGCCTGCATGTCATGTTGAGAGACACTAGATGAAGCCCCAGGAAGCCACACGGAAAAACCCTGGGAGGGCTGCCCCGGGTCACGACTACTTCCGTTCACAGCGGGTTTCCAATTTTTTCCTTACATCCTTAAACATGTAAAATAGATAGATATAAATTTAGCTCCTATTCTGAAAACCAAAAGGGCAAAAACACCAGAATACTTTATTTTCTGTAAATCAAATTTCACTCCAAGCCTCATCCTGTTGGTCGGGCAAGAAATCGAATCCTAGTCATTATCAGAACTTCTTCCCATTCTCGAGCACCGGAAAGAGCCCGAGGGTTTTAGAGACAGAATAATATTCTGGACGGTCCCAAGCCAGGTCATCTGCTGCAAACAGGCTGCTCAACTACTGCGTGGGTGTGGGAGCCCCCGAGGATGCTGGAATCCCACCATGGTCCACCTTCGCCATGCACCCTGAGCTCTTGATACCCAAGGCCCCACGAGGAGCCAGCCTCTCACAGAACTTGCCCACCACGGGGCTTCAGGTCGCTCTTCTCTCTGCCCTACTTGCTTCTATTCCCTCTCAAAAGAACTCACATCCGCCTTCCCTACTTTTTCAAGGCCCACCTAGCGTTATCTCCTTAATAAACTTGGGCTTTTCAAAAGCAAAAGCCAGAAAGGAGATTCACCTTCCAGACAGAAACATCCAAAGGCCTGGCTACCATCTTGGAAAACACCCCATTTTATCCTATCTGGGCTGCACGTCTCTCCTGCCTTCTAACATCTCTGATCTTGTAGAGCATTTTCACATTGATGGTGTCTTAAGAAGGCTGTTGGTCATGGGAGTCAAGACATCTCATCTCCTGCACATGCCCAATTTTGGATTTTGTTCCTGGTGATGTGACCAGGCACCTGAGATTCCTTGACCTTTCAACCAACAACTGAGGGACACTTGAAGAAAAGGATATAAGTCTTGGTCATTATCTTAAAACCTCTTTACAACATCCTGGTCAGAGGGAGAGAAGATGTCAACATCAAAATTGAGTGTTAGAGATCTGAAATGAAATCCAGAAACAACCATGAATCAGAGAGAAGCCATGTCACCAACATCCTGAACAGGACTGAGGCTGATACTGTGTGAGAAACATAAATACCAATGAGCACAGATGACTCCAAGTGTAAAAGTGATTCCCCAGGAGTTGTGCAATGAGTGTGAATAATCCTAAGCATTCTTTGCTTAAATGTTCCTTTTTAGATCTCCTCAGGAGTGATCACATTCAAATCTATTTTTCAATCTATTTTCACGAAAATAAAATTAAAATTCTAATTAATAAGAAGCCATGTATCATTGCTTAGTTTGTTTTTTCTTGGTGAAATGTAAAATAATGGAAGATCTTAAATGCAAAGAGTAGGACACCAGGAGAACAGAGCTCAAAGCTTCAGGAGATGAGCCAGGTACATCCTGCCTAGCTGGGACCCACTTGGAATGAGATGCTGCTTTTGGAAACCCTGGGGATCACCTCTGCCTGGCTCCCTAAAATGCATGATCTGCCTTTCCTAACCCTGGTGCAGCAGAAGGGGCCCAGGCTCCAGAGGGGACATGGGCAGCCCTGCGTCGACACCCAACACCCTCAGGGATTAGTCAGATGTTGTGAACAAACGGCTTCATCACCTTGGGACTGGGTCCCCTTCCCTTCTTTCTTTTACTCCTCTCCCCCCTCCTCCTATCTCCAGCTCCCTCTCACCCATGCAGCACAGTACATCACAAACTGCCCTAAATACTTTACAAAATTAACTCATGAATCCTCAGAACAAAATATAAAGTAGATCCTACCATTTGCAACATCCTCATTTGCAGAAACCCTACCCATCTTCTGGATTATTGTAATGCTTAAACGTTATACGCAACATCCCTGCACACAGTAGGGCTTTCATAAATGACAGTCATAACTCTATTCCCTGAGATGTTAGTTTTTCAATATATAGAGAGTGGCAATAAATTCGACTTGTTTTGCTTTATAAGTTTAGGAAATGAATTTAACTAATTCACCTGGTTGATCCTTATAACATTTTGCTGTCTTTTTTTTTTTTTAAAGGCCAAGATTCAGAGCTTGGAAAGTGAGGACAGCTGACTCAGCACCCAAGAGTCACACTGACGAGGCCCCCCCCAGAGACCAGGAGAGTCAACTGCCGGAACACCTGGCGTTATGANGTTTTTTTTTTTTTTTTTTTTTTTTTACTATAATAATGTTAAGATACAGTACTTTCCATGCCCTGGGCACTATCCTATGAGACTTATGTATTTAGTCCTAACTCAGTCTTATAGCTCTGTGAGGCATTATTATATCCATATTACTGGTCCAAAGAGGTCAAGTAATAGGCCCAAGGTCACAGTTAGTAAGGAATGGGATGGAACCCAGAGAGTCTGATTTTGTTCTAATCCTTCACTCTGTAGGATCCATGAATAAAGCAATTAAAGCTCATAAACTCTGTGTGTGTGTGTGTGTGTGTGTGTGTGTGTGTGTGTGTGAGCACGCGTGCATGCACCTTCCCCGCATAAACTGGAAGTCCCTGAGAGCACAGCCTGCAGGTTGTGCCTCTTCACATACTTGACAAATTATACTAAGTTGACCACATGTAAATGCTAATTTTTGACCACATTTGACCTACACAAGTGGAAATTTCATATGGTCCAATCTAATACGTGCTCATTAAACACAAGTATATTTGCTATCATGCAGTCCATGAATTCCTGGAAAAACTCATGCTCTACAGCCTGCTGTTCTATCGGAAGGGTCAGCCAAATTTTTCTGTAAAGGGTCACATAAGTCTCTGATCCAACTATTCAACTCTGCCATTGTCACATGAACGCACCATAGACAATTTATAAACGAATGAGTATGGTGATGTTCCAGTAAAACTCCATTTATGAAAACACACCAGGCTCAGGAAGAAAGGGGGAATCTGCATAGATTTATAAGTAGTAAGATTGAATCAGCAAACATTTCCCATAAGGGAAAGCTTAAGATCACAGGACCATCCTGGTGAATTCTACCAAACACTTAAAGAACTGACATGGTTTTCCCACAAGCATTTCCAGAAAATAGAATAAAAAGGAGCAATTCTCAATTCACTTTATGAAGCCGATATCACATTGATACCAATAACAAAGAAACCTATACACCAAAGTCTCCTAAGAATATAAATATAAAAGTCCTCAAAACACACTAGCAAATTAAATCCACCAATGAATAAAAAGAATTATAAACCATGAACTAATGGGGTTTATTCCAGAAATGCAAGGTTGGTGTAACCCCTGAAACTCAAATAATGTAACACGCCACATTGTAGAACAAGGAACAAAACCACACGATCAACAGAACAGACCACAGGAAAAAAACACTTAACAAGATTCAGCACCCTTTTTTAATAAAAAAAAGTACAACAAACTAGGAATGGAATTGAACTTCCTCAAGCTGAAAAAGAGAATCTGCATGAAACACTGTCAACTTTGTATTTCTTAATAGTGAAAGACGGAATGTTTTCCCCCAAAGATCATGAACAGGACAAGGGTGACCACTCTCCATTCTTCTAGTTAACATCGCACTCAAGGCTCTGGCTGGGGCAATTAGGCATATGACTTCTAAGACTCAAGAAATAAACCCAAGAATCAAGAAGTGAGATGCCTTAAATTAGAAAGCTTCTGCACAACCAAGGAAACAACTAACAATGTGAAGAGAGAGCCCACAGAATGGGGGAAATATTTGCCAGTTATTCTCCCAACAGGAGATTAATATCGACTATGTGAAGAACTCAACAAACTTATCACCAAAAAACCAAGTAACTCAATCAATAAATGGGCCAAAGGTCTAAACAGACAATTCTCAAAAGAAGGAATATAAATGGCCAACAAATGTATGAAAAAATATTCCACAACTTTAGCAAAAAATGGAAATCAAAACTACACTGTGATTTCATATCCCTCCAATTAAAATGGCAATCATCAAGAATATAAAAAACAATGATTGCTGGTGAAGATGTTGGAAAAACCAGATACTCATGCATTGGTGGTGGGACTATAAGTTAGTATAACCACTCTGCAAAGCAGCGTAGAGGTTCCTCAAAAGACTAGAAATGGAATCCTCCTATGACCCAGCTACCTTGCTCCTCAGTATTTATTCAAAAGAACTAAAATCAGCATACCACAGGGACACGTGCATACAAATGTTGACAGCAGCACAACTCACAATAGCCACAATAAGGAACCTGCCCAGGTGCCTGTCAAGAGACGAATGGATAAAGAAAATGTGGCACATAGACACAATTAAGTTTTACTCAGCTGTAAAGAAGAATGGAATTGTAGCATTTCCTGGTAAATGGGTGGAACTGGAGAATAGGGAACATCCTGTTAAGTGAAATAAGCCAGACTCAGAAAGTCAAGAGTTGAATGTTTTCTAGAAAAAGTAAGGGATTGTGTTTAAAAAGAGGATCTCATGAAAATAGAAAGGAGAACAGTAGATCAGGGGAAAGGAATTGAGGGAAAATGAGGAAGAGGGGGAAAGAGAAGAAAATGTGAAATGAAATCGACCAAAGTATGCTATGTAACATGTGTGGATATATCACAATGAATTCCACCTTAATCTATAATTATAATGCACCAGTTTTAAAATCATTAAATAAGTGGAAGACCAGTAAAGAAAGGGAATCAGGGGAGAGAGGAGGAGGGAGGGAGGAAGGGAAATTTCAATCTCCTACTGGAGATTGAAATGTAGAAAATTACATTAGATGCATTTATGAATATGTCAAAATGAACCCCACGATTATATATAAATATAATGCAAAAATAAAAAGATTTAAAAGATTTCATGCACTAATGAAAAAAGAAATATGAAATAAAAGCATCCACATTAGAAAGGAAAAAGTGAAATTATTTCTGCTGGCAGATGACATGATCTTGTATAGGAAATCCTAAAAAAAAATTTTACTAAAAATTATTAGATCAACAAACAAGCTCAGTAAGGTTGCAGGATACAAGGTCAATATACAAGCATATTGTATGTCTATACACTAGGAACTAACAATCTGAAAACGAAATTAAGAGAACAATTGCATTGACAGTAGCATCAATAAAGTCCTTGGGAATAAATTTAACAAAATAAGCAAAGCTGCAAAATGTAGTTGAAAGGAATTAAAGAAGAGCTAAATAAATGGAAAGACATCCCATGTTCCTGGACTAGAAGACTTAATGTTGTTAAGATGGCAATATTCCCCAAATTCATCCACAGCCAAAGCAATCTGTCAGTGCAGAATGCCAAGAAGCAGATAAGTAGAAGTTGAAGCATAACAGAAGGGACGTCTTGGGTGGACCAAAAAAGCAACCACTTTCTTAGCCACATTCAACAAAAGCTAATGAACAATTTAGAATCATAAATTAATATTCATAATCATTATCTATAATCTTATGATAATTGAACAACAAACTGTGTACAAATCTCATTCCAAAATTAGAACTCAGTCTTCCCAAGTGACCTTACTTCTCATATTCATAAAGTACAGAGTTAACCCTTTTGGTTTGGGGGTATGACCTGAGATAGCCATAGAATTGAGTGGACCCTCACTGGCAATTACAATCACTATTTCTGAACCAAAGTGGGCAGATAGCCCATGTTTCAATAGTGCCTTAGCTCATTTCCATCTGGGAAAGCTAACCATTAGTCGCACAGGAGTGGTCATATGGGTAATGATCATCACTAGCACAGAAACAATTTAGTTTGTTATCTAGCTGGTGCCACACACTCAGCTAGGCACCAGCCATAGTCAAGGACAAGCCTGAATTTTGGCTCTAACCCTAGAATGTGTAATTCCAGTTTAGATTATATCTATTTCATTTATTTTCAAACTGGGGTGATGTTACATGGCAGGACACTGGACAGTATTTAGGGACATGGTTGATCACAATTAGGGGAATGCTACTGGCATCTACTGACCACCTATTGAAGTCAGGGATGCTCTAAACATTCTGCAGTACCCAGGACAGCCTCTATCGACAAAGAATCATCCAATCCACAATGTCAATAGTGCCCCTATGGAGGAACCTGATCAATCTCAATCTCCTCATTTTACAGAAGTAACTGAGGCCCCTGTAGTAACACACCCAGGATCACCAAGCACCCGATGTCATGGTTCAATCATACATTCAATGGATTTCCATTTCCCTGTTTTGAACTGATCTCAAGGGCCCTTTTTCCTCCTCCTAGAAGCAATGAGCTCTGCAGGGCCACCCTGATGTTTCCACCCACAATTAAAAGACACTCACATTCCATCTTCATGCTTGCTGCAGGGGACGGGCACCAGACCCGAGTGACAACTGCCTTGTCCTGGTGGGTACAGTCTCTAGACTTTGAAAGTAAAGATGCTGTGAAGAAAGATAGGGGCTCAGAGGTGCCATTTCTACATTCTTTCTTCTTCTTGTTCATTCACAGATTCAATGAAAGCACACTGAGTCTCTACAGCTAAAGCCTGGAGGCCTGACCGAGAACACATGAGCCCATATACCCGCAAGACACATACCCGCAAACAAGGCATTAGCACACACAGAGAGAGAGGGGCTGCTGGGGGCAAGCATGGGGTGGAATAGGAGTGGGCCCACCAGGGTGACCGGTTGCAAGCAACAGAAATTGTGACTTAATTGAGCAGAAAAAGAATTTACTAAGAAAAAAAAATACCAGAGAGCTCACAGAAACAGGAACTAAAGGACAGGTTTTGGAAAACAGGCAGGAAAAGGAAGGCTCAGAAGCAGCTGGTACCACAGTCTCAAAGCGGCCATGGTGAAGTCTCTGCAGCCACAGCTGGGGAACACCAGCATTACAGGAATTAAACTCCGCAACTCAAGTGCTGGACACGGCAAACCGCTCTGGACTTCTGCCCTCATTCCTGGAACCAGCGCGTTGCTGCCACAGAGGTACCAGGATGGCTTCTCCATTGTCCCAACTTCTTTAGATCTCCAGGTCGCAGGGCAAGGCTTTGGGATTGGACTATCCTAGGTCACCCATTCCTCCTCCAGCTGCAAGGAATGCTGGGAAGGCAAGCATGTTGCCTGAGTTTCTCCCCCACCCAAACTCTTATGGACAGTTTTCCTTCCAGGCTTTGCTCGAATGTGACCTTCTCCGTGAGACCGCCTAGTTAATAGTCTGATACTCTTTTTTATCCCCATGAGACATGCTCCCCCCGTGGCTCTTACACTCTAGGTCTATTTATTCATATGCTTGATTATCTCTTTCTTCTCAAATATAAGCTACAGAGGGAAGAAAATTGCATATGGCTTATTTGCTGCTGTGTCCCAGTGCCCAGAACACAGCAGGCCCTCAGTACAGAGCTGTTGAACAAATGAGAAAGCAAAGGAACTTGGCAAACACAGGAGGATCAAAGATCCCGAGAAACGCAGATCACGGCAAATGTTCACCACAAAGAGCCCACGGGGAAGAACAGGTAACGAAACCCAGCCTAGGGAGAACAGCAGGTCTCCCTGAAAGAGGCTGAGTCCCCAGAAGGCCTAACACAGACACAAAGAGATCAGGGTAGCACGACTTAAGCAATTATACGACATTCCAAGAATGTTCTGTTTCATGTTCACATAGATCTGAAAAGGATGCTCCCACACCTTTTCCTGATGAAGGCGGTACAGGTCTGGGCTAGTGTAGCTTCATACTGACCACCAAAAGCCAAGATTCAGAAATCCTGTCATTGATGGCCACGTGGATGAGCCTGGAGAATATTCTATGAGGTGAACTAGACTAGGCACAGACAGATAGCCCATGTTCTCACTCCTGTGCAGAAACCAAAGAAGATTCCATGGGAGTTGAGAACAGAAAAGTGGTTTCCAGAGGCTGGGAAGGAGTTGATTAATGGGTCCAAAATACCATTAGGCAGGAGGAATAAGACCTAGTGTTCTACAGACAGCAGGGTGACTACAGTTAACAATAATCTGTTGCATATTTCAAAATAGCTACAAGAGAGGATTTCAAATGCTTCCAATAGAAAGAAATACTAAGTATCTAAGGTGACGGATATGCTAATTGTCCTGATTTGATCACGATGCATTGCATACGTGTATCAAAATATCCCACTGTACCCGCAAATACGTATAAATATTACCTATCTTTTTTTTTTTTTAAAGGCCAAGATTCAGAGCTTGGAAAGTGAGGACAGCTGACTCAGCACCCAAGAGTCACACTGACGAGGCCCCCCCCAGAGACCAGGAGAGTCAACTGCCGGAACACCTGGCGTTATGAAAAGGGGGGGCTGTTCCTCTGAACATTATTTTGGAGAAAGGCAATCACAGGGAGGGAATAAATAATGATCAGGCCTACGAGGCAAATGAGTTTCTCTCCAGTTTAAAAGTGCTTACTACCTGCATAGCTTTTTGTTTAAGTGATTATGCTGCCATAGAACTTTCTGTAATTCATCAAAATTCATAGGACATGAAAGGCCAGGGGAAAAAAAAAGAAAAAGAAAAAGAGTAGGTGGCAGGGATCTGAAGTGAAATGCAATTCAATAAATATAATTTATTTTTCTATGGAGTCCTTTATATAAAATATTGCCGGCGGCTCTACAGTCCAACAATGCTGTTTGAATGACTGGAGTTACGTGCTTTTAGACCAAATGGACTTGGTTTATGAACGTTTGCACCCCACCCCGCCCCGTACTAAATGAAGTGATCTACAGCGATGCTCTAAATAATTTCTGTCACCGCCATTATCTTTTCTCGCTTCAGTTCTTCTGCAGAGCTCCGGAATGACAGAAAGTGGTAATTGCTGCAGGATTTTCCTCACAGAGGGGAACGATTTTGCTTCTTCTGGTTGATCACTCCAGGACAGCCTTCTGCAAGAAGCCCGTGCAAGGGGCGAGGAAGGGAGGTGACCAGGACAAGGCCCTAGGATGGCCCCACGGCTCCCTGGACTACCAAAGCCAGTGGATCCAACCACAGCTGTCAAGCAGGCAGAAACTCCAGACCCTGCGGATGCTAATGTGACCCACATAGAGCCTTGTCACCTTGCACCTTACCTCATCTCCTTATGACACTCAAATAAATAGTAATGGAAAGGCAATTTACATCTTTGCCGAAATTTCTGCTGAAAATGACAAGGGGGAGAGACCCGCAGAACACACAGCAAGACTCAAAGCCTCTCCCCAGTCTCTCTCTCCTTCCTCACTCCACACTCCCTAAAACTCCTTCATAAATCAAGACTCGCTGCCTCTCTATCTCCCTGTTCTCCCTCAGCTCTCTGGCTCCTTCCATTTTTCTTTCTCTACCATCATCTAGACACTGTGCAAGGAGAAAGGGAGAAAGGTGGGTCTGGGGCAGGAAAAGATTGCAAAGATTTATAACTTAATGCATTTTTTCCCTTCTGAGAGTGCCCCGTCTGAGCACAGTTGTGTGTTAGTTACACTCAGAATGAAAGTATTGTGTTATTGCCAGTATTTCTGGTCTATTTACAAGTAAACCTTATAATTGGACAGAGAGAGAGAGAGAGAGAGAGAGAGAGAGAGAGAGAGAACAATTGTGTATAATTTAACATGAGCACAAACAGAAGACTTAATTACCTCAAATGTGATCCAGGAACACCTCCTGTGCATAGAGAAAATCCCAGAAGAAACAGACTTGATTTTCCCCAATTCCCATAACCAATGACAGGTCCTTTAAAATAAACCTGGGAGTCAATGTGACACTTTAAAAAATTGTGACAACCAATGACGATTTTAAAAAATAAATAAATATATAATGAAAATTGTGAAAAATGAGCCTAACATAAAAGTATCAATCTTAACCATTTCGAGGGTACCATTCAGTGGTGCTAAGGACATTCACGATGTTGGGCAACCATTTCCACTATCCTTGATGGTGTTTCCCATTATCCCAAAGTGGAACTGTCCCCATTAAACAATTCCCCTTGGGCTTCTCCCCCAGACCTTGGAAACCACCTTTCCATCCTATAAACTTGACCACTCTAGATACCTCATATAAGTGGAATCATATGATATTTATTCTTTTATACTTTACCTGCCATATAACATCACGTCCTCAAGATTCATCCATGTTGAAGCATGTATCAAAATTTTTCTTCTCTTCAAGTTAGAATAACATTCCCCCTGCACAGTAGCACCTTTTATTTACCCATTCATTGGTTAATGGACATCTCAATTGTTTCCACCTTTGAACTAGTGAATCTAATGCTGAATACATGGGTGTACTCAAGTTACCATATTGTTCAACACTAAAGTCTGGAGTCCATTTTATTCCTTCTGGATTTTTACTGGGAAGAGAAACAGCAGCATTCCGTGTTCCAACCCTTTGCTCAGTCACCGAAGTTGATGTTCAGAGGCACTCACCAGACCCTGTCCTGGTTCTTCAAGAACTAGGACGATTGACTCAGCTCTTTCTATTATAAGTGACTCCACCCCTCTCTGGACTCAGCTGATTGGATGAGAAATAAGCCTGGCCGGGGAGAGCCAAGTCATTGGCTGAGGTAAGCCAATTAAATTTTTCTCATTGGGGCTGGGACTGTGGCTCAGCGGTAGCACACTTGCCTTGCATGTGTGAGGCCCTGGATTCCGTTCTCAGCACCATATAAAAACAAATAAATAAAATAAAGATATTTTGTCCAACTACAACTAAAAATAAGTATAAAAATTGTTTAAAAATTGTTTTTTTTCTCATCAGTCTGGAATTAGCACTTGTTGGGAGACTGGGTTTGCTATCTTTGGGTGCTGGGTTTATACAGTATGTAAGTTCAGGGTGCATGTGGGGGATGCTGGGCCAGTCATCCTGTCCTCCAAGACAGAAAATGGAGAAAGAGAATCTCTGAGGACAGCAGGAAAGCCTTAGTACAGAGAAAAGAAACAAGTGATATCCCCTGTCCTGGAGCCAAACAGAGGAAGGTGATGTCCCCAAAGAAAGACACAGATGCTAAAGTCAAAAGCAGTTGGTGTCTCTAGCTTCCCTGGTGCTGAAGGAGTGCATTTCCCATTCCTGGGTTCCATGAGATGCCCTTGGATCCTTCCAAAGTAGCTCCTAATTTGCTTAAGCTATTTTGAGTGACTTCTCTTCTCTGTAACCCAGGGTGTCAAGATAATCTATTGAGATATTAATTTCTGTCTTGATTTTCAGCTAGAGGAGAGAAAGATGAAAAGGTAATTTTTCTCTTTCCCTCCACCTCCTTGAAGAACAGCCACATTTTTTGTTTTCTTGAAAAATTTCACCGTCCAATATGGTAGCCACTGGCCATATGCAGCTATTGAGTGCTTGACATGTAGTTTATGCAAATACAATGTGCTCCAAATGTGAAATACACATTGAATTTCAATGACTTAGTACCAATAAATGGATGTAAAATGTCTCACAAATAATGTTACATTGGCTGCACGTTAAAGTGGTAATATTCTGAATATATTGAGTTAAATAAAAATATATTCATATAAATTTCAACCATTCTGTTTTACCATTTTAATGTGGTTGCTAGAAGGTTTTAAATTACACCTGTGTCTCTGAAATGGAGCCAACTGAAAGTCTACCCCAGTCTTAGGGGGATAAGTAGTAGTCAGGGCTCTTCTGAGTTACAGAGATCCTTCTGAACAAAGTCTCCACCCAGTCTTGCAGTTTGCTGGCCAGACTGACCGTGGAACTAGGCTAAAGTTGCTGCAGAAGGGCTGGTTCTCTGAGTAGAGGAGAAACTAGTGCCACCCTGGAGAGAGGATGGACACAGGCTCCCACCCATATCCTGCATGAGCGGTGGAAATGGGGTTCCCCTCGGTGAAATGGGCTGGCTGAGAAATAAAAGCTAGGAGACATAGAATGATGAACAAAATCACAGGACACAGAAAGTAGCTTCAAAAGCAGGGGCAGGATGGACAAGCTGATCAGATAGATCGAGCTTCTAGACTTTGGCCAAAATGGAGCCCGCACCTGCTTTATTTATATCAGGAAACATCCAAGGACTTCTATAGAACATTCTTCACCAAAAAAGGTTAAAGGTGAGCTGTCCAGTTCCCAACAGGTTACGCCCATTTCTGGAGCTACTAGGAGGGATCTCCCTAGCAGAGCAGAGATAAAGGTCACGTGTATTGGGCAATCTATTGCCAGGGGAGAGCCACGGACAGTTCCCAAGGCCAAACCTAAATCTCCCCGGCTTCCATGCTGAGAGAAGATCCTCGTGTAATTCAAAGAGGGCTTCCTGCAAGAGGCAGACTCCTGGAGTGCTGGAAGCCTGTGTCCTTCTCTGTTGCTGTTCTTGGAGGGAAACAATCCTCAGATGTGGCCATGTCTGGGTCCTAGGGGTGGTTATGAGGATCCATGACCTTGAAGGCTGTACCCAGGCCCCTGGAACTAAGTCACAGCTCAACTCAGCCTCCATGGGGAGCATCTCCCCAAACAGACAGCCGAGGACCAAGCCTCCGCTGGCACCAGAGTAAGCTCCAAGATTTGGTGCAATGCCAGGGGGTGGGGAAGCTGCCCAGTGGTGACAGATCTTGTCCATCCCATCAGTCATAAGGGTGGGGACTCAGAATCAGATTTAATGAGATTTAGAAAAATGAGAAAATATGAAGTTTCCTGCACCCTAGCACCGTGAAGCAAATTCATGCCTGTTTCACAAATAATCTTTGGCTACGGAAGCCAGGCACCTGCATGTCTTCAAAAATGTATTCTTGGCATCTGAAGCCAAAAGCCTGGCCTCTGTGTATCTGGCTGGCCACAGCCTTTTCTCCCACAGCCTTCAGCCTGGAGCATGAGAATGTACATGTTCTCCAGTTGGCCGTGTCTTCTTAGGAATATATTAAGAAGCTACCAGGGCTAGAAGCCAAGAAAATGACTAGTATTGCAGAAGCCTATCACAAAACCTCTGAGTTCAGAGGGATCTTAGGGATACTCGAGTGAAGCTCCTTTGTTCTGCTGGGAAGAACAAAGCTGGTTGGGAGGTAAACAGGACTTGCTCAGGGTTACACAGGTGGGGCTCAGACTTCTAACTGGAAGACACCCTGTTTCCATTCTCCTAGGCGTCTCCAATGGTCCTCCTACAGCTGAGTTCCCAAGAGTGCAACCTAAGGTCTTCCACTCTCCAAAAAAGCCACACAATTTATATGACTCCAGGCAGAGCCTCTCTAGCTAGATAACGGGCAGGTGTCTAATTTGAGACATTTGAACTTTACAGGGAGGAAATGGACTTTATCCAAACTATGCACATGCACACACTGTGTGAAATTTGACTTAATATAGCGGCTGTAGCTGCTATAACCAAGACCCTCAAGAAGGTGGTTTAAATAAGAAGTTCATTATTAGCTCACGAGACAACTTCATAGCCAGTTCAAGGCTAATTGCTAAGGAGGTCCCGAGTGCTGGTGGCCCAGGATCCTTCCGTCTTGTTGCTCTGCACACCTAAGCTTTCGCCATCCACGCTCTGGTCCAACCTGGCTCCTCTTCATGCTGCATTCCAGCCAGTGGAAGTGGAGGGAAGGGAAGAAGGCAGACAGCTCATCCCTGCCTTTGAAGGCATGGCCCAGCCTTGGCTCACATCACTTCTGTTCATACCCCTTGAACAGAACTTAAGTCCCATGGCCATTCCTCACGGAAAGGGAGACAAGAAAGCAATCTGTGGGAAGCTTTGCATCTAGCACAAAGTCTCTTATCAGAGAAAAACTGAATGATGAAGACAGGGACAAGTAGCAGTGTTTTCTTCGTACTCCTGAGTGCAGCTGCTCATGTGCCCAGAGTTAAGCCAACAAGCTCGAATGGAGACACACACTGCTGTATCAATCCACGTGCATGGTACCCACCCTCACGTAGATCCACCCCCACATTCAAACGTGCATGGACTCCACTGCAATCCCTTCATATGTTGGTTCATAGGCGTACACTCAGGCACACACCCCAGTACAGTTATGTCACTAACACACGTAGACACCTGCACATGTACATGGAGAGGGACAGAGAGGCAGAGAGATCCTTCAAACCTCTTCACTTCTCTCCACTCATGGAGGTCACCCCTTGCTGTGCGTTAAGGACAAATTCTTCATTCCTGCTTGGAACGGCACCTTGAATAAGCTCAAGGGTGTGCAAACCAACACTATGCAAAATACAAGGGGATAAAATGAAAGTGCTTATAAAGAGTTCCTTAGCCATAACCACCAGGGGAGCGGACACCTCACTATCTCTATCGGCGGCAGGGTAGTTGCATATTTGGGTCGGCCCGCACACCAGGAGGACATGTAGAGTCTGAGCACCAAGACTAAGAGGACTTCTAAGACCAAGTGTATGGGAAAGAGGAAAAACTAGAAGCAATCCCAGTTTCTTGTAAAATACCCAAAATAAGTTACCACAATTTACCTGACGGGTGGTAAGTACTCAGGTAACGCATGTTGGGTGGGTGAACACATGCGTAGGAGAAGCATAGAACATTCTGCATCCCACCCCCACTGCACTCCGACAACTCCACCCCTGGCAAGAACCAGGCACCTACTAGGTGCTTTCACAATAGCGAAGCCAACTGACTGACTGATGGGATGGATGGATCAACAATTCAGAAGCTTTCCATTCTTTTTGAGATGTAAGTGTTTGCCCAAGAAACATTTTGAAATAAGTAGATCAAGGCATGGGGGAGGGGAGGAAGCAGCATTTGTTGGTATTTACTAAGCTTCAGTCTGGACACATGCTTGGCTGTCACATCTAATTCTCAAAAGAAGCCCAGGAGGTGGGCTCTATTGATACCTTCCTTATTTTACAGTCTGTGATGGCTAACTTCATGTGTCCACTTGACTGGGCTAAGAGGTGCCCAGATAGCTGGCAAACATTATTTCTGGTGCCTCCGTGAATGCATTTCTAGAATAGATCTGCATTGAATCAGCAGGCTGTGTAAACTAGAAGACCCGCCCAGGGAGGCCCTCCGTTGAAGGCCTGAATAGGAAAAAAATAATTAGCAGAGGAAGGACAAATCCACACTCCTCCTTCTTGAGCTGGAACTCTCTCTCTTCTTCCCACAGACATCAGAGGTTCTCATTCTTGGATCTTCAGACTCAGACTAGGATTCACACCACTGCTTCTGATGTCTTCAGGGGTGGACGGGACCTAGCCACTGGCTCTCCTGGGTCTCTGGATTGCATTTGGCAGATGTGGGACTTTTTCCACAGCCGTGTGAGTCAATCCATCACAATAAATCTCTGCATTCCTATATCTAGCCTATGGGTCCTTTTAATGGATAACCCTGATCAACACACAGTTGATGAAACAAGGCATAAACATATTAACTGTCTTGCCCCAGGCCACTTGCTCATGCTAGTACATGGGGAACAGGGATTTGAACAGGGCTGTCTGACTCCTGCTTGCAACCGTGCTGTACTGCAGAAATCTCTGCCCAACTGCAATGTGATATGGAGCCAGGACACACGCCCAGCCGAGGAGGAGCAGCTACGGCTGTGCTGACTCAGGATCCCAGAGGTCTCTGCTGCAACTGTCACCCTCAGATCACCCCCAAAGACACCTCTGAGGACCCCGAGAACTCCATGGAGCATGACGTAGAGTGATGTGAAGGCCACGGCTCTGTGGGATTCTCCAGGGCTCTTCCTGACCCTGTGCTAAGAGGCCTCCTAGTCTACCAGACAAAATTACTTACCCCAAAACTTCCAACAAACATGGGTTAGAGCTGAGGGAATAACACTGTGAAAAGGAGCCAGACAAGCCTGGCCTTCAGGGACCTTGCCGTTTTCCTCAGATGGGAAATGGGCGTACTGACATCAACTTCATAGGAATGATGTTGGGATGAAATGGAATCCTGAGTGACGTGCTTAGCTCTGTACATGAACATAGAACAAATAAAAGCCAGCTGATGGTTCTAGTGGTGGAGGCCATGCCAAAAATTCTAGTTTTCTAGACCCAACGGAAGGAATTCCATTCTTTGTCTCTTATGGAAGCAAGAAGTGATAAAACAAACAAACAGAATAATTAGATTTAGATGAAAATGCAAAATCTGCTGTGTGACCCTCGTAAGTCTCTCAACCTCTCTGAGCTTCTATTTCTACTTACTGAAATGTAGAGAATGTTTTCTAACTTGTGAGAATCAAATGAGATAAAGGATTAAAAAAGAAAGAAAAAACATGGTACCCCAAAAGGAGCACCTCAGCATTTGCCTTCCCTTTGTGTTGCTCAGGCTTGGGGGGGGTTCAGAATGAGAGTTGATTGCCTCATAAGAAATCCACAGTGTTCCTTGAGATGCAGACCTCCAGTGACTCCCCCCCATCCCTGTACACCCTTCTCTCCCCGTGGAGCTAGAAGATGCTGGCTTCAGTTAGCCTGCAATGTGACAACTCCCTCTGTATTATTTATTTCTCTCCACACCACAGGGAGGAAGAGCGGCTGGCCCTGGCCTAGGAAATACTAATCGCTCCTGTCTCTCGCCCAGACAAAGAGTCCTGGGTGAAGGGGGCTGCCAACCCCTGCTCTACACCCGTGGCCCAGGGACGAGGAGGACACAGCAGCTCTGTCATCAGCTGGCACATGAGTCGCCGGGTTTCCTGGATAAACGACCCGGGAGAGGAGGCTCTTCAGAGCCAGCAAGCTGATTTACCAGTCCACTGTACCCTCTGACTGGCAGTGCCCGGATGTCCTCCTGACACCTCCATCATCTTACGCAAAGGATCTTCGAGAAGGGAGGCCGCCCGGGCAGAATCCATAACGGCCAGAGGTAATTAGCTGTCGCAGCTGCATCTCCACAACTTGGGCGCTGAACGCCTCTCCCCCTCTGGGCTTCTCACTCCAGAGCATGTGGGAGAGTGGGGGGTGACGGAGACGTGAGGCTCCAAGCTCAACAGGCAGGAGAGGAACGACCCGAGGTGAGGTTTCCCACTACCCTCTAGATGGCCAAGTTTTCTTCCCAAGGTTTCTGCAAGAATGACTCACACAATGCTCAGAGCAATTCTAGGAGGTGCGTTCTCCTGTTGTACCCGTTGACAGCTGTGGAAATCAGATGAGAGCACAGGAAGCCCTCCTTCCCCCAAGTCACACAGCAGGATGTGTGGCTGCAGAGCTTGTGTGCCCCAGGACTACTCAAGAGAATGACTTTCAGGACCCGTCTGGAGCCTAAGTTCCCTTAGGTACTAAGATCCAACCCAGCAAGCAAGTGCGCCTTCCACCTGCCTGACTCTCACACAAAGGTGCCTGGAGCATCTGCACCCAGCTGGGCACAGCGGTTATACTGAGTCAGATCAGGTTGCTGCACAGATTGTCATCGGAAGGACTAGACACCTACACCAATGTCATAACGTAATAGCCACTGTGTGGGGCACAGTGCATTAACTGGCTTGGGCTGCACTGTCACCTCGTGAAGCAGGTGCGATTCTCTGTTTCGCAAATGAGAACAGTGAGATGCAAAAGTCCAGTGATTTGCCCAAGATCACTACCAGCCGTGGCAGAGGCGGAAATGGAAGGAAACCAGGCCATGAGCTGCACCCAGCCCCTCCCCGCCATTCCACATAGGGCTGAATGTAATGAGGCCACATGAGTATCCAGACGGAGTGCTACAAAGGGGCCCCAGGATGCCCTCCCAGATCCAGCACTGCCCCGGAGGCCCTGAGGATGGGGGGATTTGGACAGAGGGGAAGAAGCAGGGTGAGCGTCCAGGTGCATGAAATAGCACGAGCAGATGGACAGACAGGGGTGTCCTGTGGGCTCAGAAAGCAGGCAGGGTGCAGCCCGGCCTCACTGACCGGTGGAGAGGGTGCCAGCAGAGAAGGCTGGCGAGAGTGGGCTCAAGCACCAGGCTGAGGTCATTAGACTCTGAGCCATGAGCAGGTTCAGGGTCCCTGGGTTTCAGAGCAGGGGAAAGAGCTGCTTGGATCTGTGCTTTGGGGTTGGGGGAGTGTGTTCGTCAGCTTTTTACTGTTGTGACCAAAATTGTGACCAAGAACAATGAAGCCCACAGAGGAAAGAGGGAAGGAGAGAGAGAGAGAGAGAGAGAGAGAGAGAGAGAGAGAGAGAGAGGGAGGGAGGGAGGGAGGGAGAGGCGAACCCTGAGAAAAAGGAGAGACTGGTAAAGAAAGAGCAAGGAGAAGGCAGGCAGAGGGAGAGGGCCCTGCAGGTGTCTCAGGCACATCCTCCCCTTGGAGCTCCCCTAAGCCCAGGGCTCAGGAATCTGGTGGCCACTACTCACCGGAGAGGACCCGAGGGAACCCCGTCCATGAGACTGAGCAGGCTGCATCTCCTAGGAAGAAGCTCTCTCCACTCCTGCTCACACCAGAGGGCGCGTCCACGTGAGCTCACAAGTCTTGGCCCACCCTCGGTGCGTGACAGAGCAGGCCTTGGGCTCACAGCCCTCCATAGGCCACGGGAAACAGCCCCACCAGAGAAGGTCACCTGTTTTCATTCCTACTCTGGAGTCAGATCCAGAAAAACCCACAAAGTTAGTGCCCAAATGACCACGCGGTGATTTCCCACCCGCCCCCCAGCTGTGCCTTAGAGTCATCTGGGAACTTTAAAACCTACGGATGGGGATCCATCCACTGCAGGGGATCCCAGGGAAAGGGGCTGAGATGGGGCCAAGGTGGCAGGCTCCCTGGGCGATGGTAAAGAGCAGCAGTGTCACTTGCCTGTGGCTACTTGTGATGGAGACAAAATTCCCTGCCTCATGCCATTGAGAGGACTGATGAGGGGATCTGTCCCCCGTTTTCACATCAACCCCTGGGAGGCTGGGCCCCGGCCCAGGATCATAACAAAAGTCCTCCAGGGGCCTCTGCCTCGATAAAGATGGCACCAGTGTTAACCCACGTGAGCTCTGAAGACCTTTCCACCCCAAGTCGGGTTGCCAGGTGCCCAAGGCCCCGGTTCTGCCAACATGACAATTCAAACGGGTTTGCTGAGGAGCCTGGGGAATCCTGTGTCCTCTTCCCAGCCCAGCCCAGGCCTTCCATCCCCAGTTGGAAGCCGGCGTGTGGTGTTCTTTTAATTAAGTGCCACGTCAGTGCCAAGCCCTCCCAGAGACAGAGTGTAGGAGGAGTCTCTGAAGGACGGACGAGGCAGGTTGACAAGGTGGGGGTCGTGATGGAGCTCTCCACCCCACAGCCAGTTTGCTCTGATGACTGTGATCCAGACAGCATCCATCCAGGCTTGGCGGAGCTCCGGGCTGCATTTGTTTTCTTTGCAAACCACAAGTGACTTTTCACCCGGGGGAGGTCGGTTCCTGAGGACGCCGTTCTCAGAGACGCATTAGTGTGCAGATCAGGAACTGCAACCTCAGATGCTTGCAGGAGCCGCATGAGAAACGTTAAGTGGGGGAAGCACACAAGAACAGGGGTGCAGCACACAGGACTGTGGCAAAGTGGAAGCACAGGCCTTAGGGGACGGGAGTCTAGACTCCTCTGGCTCTGGGGAATCAGGGCCCAGTGTTACTCCAGTCTTTGGGCTTTTTAGGAAAGCAGGATTCCCACTCCACTAGAAGTCATGATCCTGACAACAGCTTACAAAACCCTCCCGGACCTATCCCCCGTCCCATGCTACCATCTTTTCTTTGAGGGTTGGGGGTAGATGGGTACCAGGGATTGAACTCAGGGGCACTCGACCACTGAGCCCCATCCCCAGCCCTATTTTGTATTTTATTTAGAGACAGGGTCTCACTGAGTTGCTGAGGGCCTCACTTTTGTGGAGGCTGGCTTTGAACTTGCAATCCTCCTGCCTCAGCCTCCCGAGCTGCTGGGATGACAGAAGTGTGCCATCACACCTGGTTGGGCCCCTGTGACCATCTTGAGGCCTCACTTCCTACCACTCCCACCCCACCGGGCTCTGCTCCAGCTGCTCTGGGCGTCCTGCTAAGGAACCATTTACACCCCAGCCACATGCCCATCAGGGCCTGTGTCCTGCTTCTCCTTCTCTCTGTCCCAGGTGTCCCATGACTTATTCGCTCACCACAGTCAAATCTCTGCTCTAACTTCCACCTTCCCAATGAGACCCAAAGTAACCGGCCACTGTCCACCGCCATCTCCCTCACCCCTCCTCCAGGCCCTCCAGAATTCCTTCCCTGCCTTCATTTTTATTGTCTCCCAAGGCACTTTTCATTTTAGCCCCACAGAGAGAAGGTCAGTTTTATTTACCCATGTATCCTTAGAACCTGGGATTGTGTGTTGTGTCTAAGTGTTCAAAAAAACATCTGTTCAGTGGCTAACTGAAATCCGGTGTCCTAGACTAAATTATGACTCCCTCTACAAATTCACAGTGAAACCCTGACCTATAAGATGACAGTCTTCAGAGATAGATCCTTTTAAGGAGATAATTAAGGTTAAATGGGATCACAAGGGTGGACCCTGATCCAATCATATTGGCATCCTAATAGGAAGAGGAAGAAGTGCACCCATAGAGAAGGCCCCATGAGGATGCAGAGAGAGGGCAGCTGTCTGCACCCAAGGACGGGCCTCAGGAGAAACCGGCCTGCCAGGACCTCCATCTTGGACCTTCAGCCTCTAGAACCTTGAGAAAATAAGCATCCGGGGTACTGTGTCCTGGAGACGGTGGCAGAATAATACGTCTGGACATCTAGAACCTCCTAATCCAGAAACGCTGGCCACTGCTTCAGAACTTTAAAAAAAAAACAAATTCAAGAGGTCTTCCTGCAGACCAAACAGGGCATGTTTACAAACTAGGTGAAGGTCACGGCCCCCAGTGTGTGATGTCAGGATTCTTAGCAGCCGTACACCTGAAGGAGGGTTCCTGTTCTGCTTTAGATCACCTGCCCTCACAAGTGTCACTCAGCCAGGAAAAGGTGGGCACTGTCATTGGCCTCCGCCAACCCTGCCCCTGTGCAGAGCCACAACTTCTCTTTCAGGAGGAACTACCCTTGTGCACACTGTGGGTGGTGTGGCAGGAAAGGCGGAGCTCTTCCCTCAGCCATTTCCCTTCCTTGGCATGAAGGGAGACTACATTTCCCAGCCTCCTTTGTTGGGAAGCTGAAACTATGTGAGCAAGTCCTGCCAATGGGGAGCACAGAGAAGTAATCAATGCCACCTCCATGTGTGTGTGTGTGTGCGCGCGCGCACACACACACACACACACACACACGAGCACCCGGGTTCTCTTTTCCCCTTCTAGAACAACCATGTTGAAGATAGCAGGGTCACATAATGGACAGAGCCAGGATCCCAGAGTCACAGCTTGGAAGGCCTCTGCCAGGAGAACTGCCCAGCCTTCACCTGCACTGTGACCTTCACTGTTGACAGATCAGTGTGGGCGGGGAGCAGGGTTACTGTAGACCTTTCCTGATCATCACAGTGCAAGTCCATCCAAGCAACCTGCTGCTCCTATTTGATCCAAACTTGGCCAATGGCTGATCTCTCAGGAAGAAGAGAAATCAAATGCTATTGGCTCTGATTCATCCAGCAGAGGTTCACCAAAGAGACCCCTCCATTTATTCCTGTTCCTTGGAGCCCCAAAGGGTCTCTGAACTCTGCTTTTTGAAAGCTGGGGACCAGGTGACTCTGAATTCTTGATTCCACTGCCCCAACTTTGCATCTTACTCTGATCCATGAAACTTAATCCCCAAACCTAGCGTCTTGGTCCATTTTCTATTGCTATAAAACAATACCCAAGACTGGGAATTTATAAAGAAAATAAATTTCTTAGAGTTCTAGAGACTGAGAAGTCTGGAATCCAAGATCCCCATCTGGTGATGGCTTTCTTGCTGGGGGAGACACTTTACAGAGTCTCAAGTCAGATCAGGGCATTGCATCACCCAGAGAGAGCTCATTTTTAAAACAAAGCCACTCCTCTAATGACACATTAGTCCATGAATGGGTTAGCCCATGGAGAGCCTCATGATCCAATCACTTCCATGCACTGTGAATTTAGGACATTGGGGATTAAGTCCCCAACACTGGGATTCCAGGGGACAAACATTCCAACCCCAGCGCCTGGCTCCTGCCACTGACCTGACAGCCACAACCAGCAGGACCGGACCTGACATCACCCAGGAAGGACACCTCCCTGCCCAGCCCTGGTCACTCATGGTCCATCTCCAGCACTGACCCTGGGAAGGTGCCCTGGCCACACCAGGAAGGCCATGCCAGCACCCAGTCCCTGAGCTATTCAGTAGGGCCACAGAGCACCTTTTTTATCTGTTTTTTCTCCCTTCTGTTTTAGTAAGCATTTTTTTTGTCCCTGTGATCAAAAGACCTGATAAGAACAATGTGTCGGAGGAGATTTATTTGGGCTCACAGTGTCAGAGGTCTCAGTCCGTAGATGGCTCACTCCATAGCTCTGGGCCCAAGGTGAGGCAGACCATCATGGCGGCAGGCACGGCAGAGGGAGGAAGCTCAGGACAAAGCAATCAGGAAGAAGAGAGAGAGCTCTGCTCACCAGAGACAAAACATAGACCCCAAAGGCACGCCCCGGTGACCTACTTTCTCCAACCACAGCCTACCTGCCTATTTACCCCCCAGTTAACCCACCAGTGGATTAATCTACCCATGAGGTTCCAGCTCTCAATATCTAATCATTTCACCTCTGAAGGTTCTCACCATGAGAACCTTCTCACCAGGAGCACCTTCGTGAACTTCTGGGGGATACCTCATATCTAAACCATAACACCTTCCAATTCCACTTACGGGTCCCTAACGGTTTCAGGATGCCAACAGATTCACGTGACCCAGTGGTTGAGAGTCTGGGATCTGGAATCAGCCTGGCTTTATTTAAACCTGATCCTCATTAATCACTAGCAAATGACATAATTTTCAGAGCCCCAATTTATAAAATAGGCCTAAAATCATTCCCTATTTGCAAAATGTTTGCAAAGCTTTAAGGAATTAATAGGTGTGAATTATTTAGAATGGTGTCTGGTACACACCAAGCACTCAATGAACCTAGGCTTTTATCGCTGTGTGCCATATACGAACTACATATTCACACTTAATCTTGTCAAAAATAATATCCTCTTTTCCTTGGTACAGATGAGGAAACAGGGGCTCATGGGGGATAAGCACTGGCCCTGTCAAACAACTTGTCAAAGGTGTCGACAAGAATAAAGCCACAAATGCTCTACTCTTTGTGTCTCCAAACTCAATATTGAAGGGAGGCCAATTTTCTTAAGTACCTGCTATTGCTTTTGAGGATACAGTTTCAATCATCCCATACACACACACACACTTCATGGAGTACGATCCCCAATTAGCACATGAAGACCCTCTCAACAAAGTTAGATAAATCACTGAAAGATCAAATTGCTTGGAAGCCAGGTCAGCTCAACGCCACAAGGTCACTGCACTGTGCCTGGGCCACAAGGTCCCTGCACTGTGCCTGGTTAGCTTTCATAAGATTCAAAGCTATTTGCTGAGCTTCTATTATGTCCCAGGCAAAGTATAACTTTCAGCTCCCTGTGAGACGGGGAGTGTCATCCTCATCTTAGCAACAACTGAGGCTCCCTTAGCTACCTGGTCAGGGAGCGCATAAGGGGCAGAGGTGGGACCAGAGCTCATCTCTGTCACCAACAGTGTTTGTCCTTGCCTGACAGCAAGATTCAGAGCCCGAAGGTCTCCCACAGTGACTGGAATTCTTCTCTTCACCCCACTGGCCACATCATGGCCATGCCATAGCGGCTCATTGATTTGGATGCTTTTACTAGAATTCAAAATTTATGATATTTGGACCAAAACTGAAGTGTCTCTGCATGCTGTAAAGAAAGGATTGAACTAACAAATGAGGGGTGAAAAACAAGATTACCGGATCTTCTTGGCATAGGCTGGGATGGTGTTCTTTAAAATGTTCACGCATCTGAAAATTGCATCCTCTTAAAGGAACGATCCCCAAAAAAATTATTGGGAAAAGACTTCAGTATCTAGCTTCAGCCGGTGATTAATTGCCTGTCAGCTGGTGTCATCAGGAGCTGCTGAGGCTGGTCCAGCTCTGCCCCACGCAGAGGAGATGCTGCCAACATCAAACTCCCTGGTGCCCCTTGGTAGGAAGGTGAAGCTGAGTCCCAGCCAGCCTCCGTCTCTGCTGCCCTGGGGGAGGCCCAGCTCCTCCCTGCAGCCCAAACACGGGCCCTCAAGGGCTCTTGGAGAACCGCTGCTTCCCCACACAATCGATTGCTTGAGCCTTTTCTGCAAAGAGGCAAGGACAAATCACGAAGAGTTAATAAAACAAAGGCAAGATTCACAGGGAGATACACGTTGGCTGGACTTTCCAATTAAAGGAGCCCATGATGCCTCTGGATAGAGAGTGGACACTCAAGTGGGTGCAGAGGGCAAGGCTGAGTTGTTTTCTTCCTGGTGATGCCCCTGTTTCATGGAAACCTTGATGTTCTCTAGAGTGGCACATGCAAAATCAAAAGAGCCCAAGGAAAAGCCTCCTGCTAGTACAGAAACACATAAGGCACACACAAGGCACCCAGAGAGCCTTGATTTTTGCCTTAAGAGGGACCTCCTGTTTTAATTCCTGTTAGCATACTAATTGCCCTTCTGCAGCTGGGTGCTGCTAATTACAAATGAATGGTATTTATTCATTATAGAAGACCAGCAGGAGTCTCTACTTAGCAACACTATGTTAATTTGAGTTTGGCTTTCGAAGGTCATAAAACTGCTTTGGATTAAAAGGTTTTCACAGAAGAGAGCTGACTCCGCGCCCCCCCCCCCCCCTTTACAAGGAGAGTCTGCACAGAGCCTCACATTCTTTTCTTTCTCAGTTTTCAGATTTGCTCCTGCTCTGGTCAGAGAGCCTGTTCTGCATGGTTTGCATCTTCAGTGTCCCCCCAAAGCTTATGTGTTGAAGGCTTGGTCCCCAGGTGAGGGGCTGTTGGGAGGAGGTGGTGGAAACTTCACAAGGTGAGGCCTGGTTGAAAGAAGTCGGGTCACGGGGGCATGTCCTTGGAGGGAATATGGGCCATGCCCACCGGGCTCTGCCCTGTCTGCAGGTGGGATGCACCCTGTCTCTCCTCAGGAATTTCTGTTTCTGCTTCCTTGTGGGTACCTGGAGGGTAAACCTGGCCCATTCTTTTTTATGGGCACACTAGCTACCTCCAAGTGAGGGTTTAAGAGAGTCAGAGGTCCCCATTTGACCTTGGATCTGGGCTGTATTCTAATTCCAGTCTGGACTTGAGCGCCCTGGGCTTGGGAGTCAACGTAGCATCTCGCTCATTGGTCCACTGATGGCTGTACCGAGCGCCCATTGGCTAGAGCTCGGAAGGGAGGGCGGGTAGCACCTTGCATCTCTCCCACAGTCTGGAACCTAGACCTTTCTATAGAACTTCCATTGTGGTCAGCAGAAGTATCACAGATCCACCTGAATGCTTATCTCTCTGTAAAATGACTTGAATTCATTGTTTCCTAACTCTCTGAAAATGACAATAATAGATTCTTATTTAGATATCAGTTCTCATATCTCCCTTCCTCCCCCCCATCTCATTCCCCTCTCCACAATCTTAACTACTATTATCTTCACTTTCTGAATGAAGAAACTAAGCCTCAGAGAGGTCAAACAGCTTGCCCAGAGTCACACAGCTGGTATATCAAAGTAGAAACAGATTATCTCTAACTTCAGAGCTCTGGGTCACTACCGCTCTATAGTGGCCTGTCAATAACTCAATTTAAAAAAATAATCATAAAATTTTAATCTATCAACTCTTGAAGAGTTGGAATTGCTGAGAGGATGAGATATAAGCCTAGAATTTCTGGTAACCATCCTGAGGGAACAGCTTGTCTGAAAATGGAGACCACATTGAGGAAAGATCTGACACAGGAGAAGGAGAAGCCAAGCACTGCCTACACATTCAAGACCCTGGATCTAGTCATACCTGCAGATTCACCTCGTTTCTCAAATTACTTGAATTCATTGTTGTCCAATTCTTCCATGTTCTAGTACTAATAATTTTAAAATCACTTATGAACTGCCAAATCTTCTGAACATCAATTATATGAGCCAATTACATTTTTCTTTAACTCAATAAATTCTGAATTAGGTTTTCTGTCATTTACAACTGCAAGCATCTTCGGTATATATTAGCTTTATATTGTTGTTGTTCTCTTTATTATTAATATTATTATTTTATAGCACATGGTTACATTATGTAACTGTGGATTAAAAAGTCCTGAGTTCACTCAAACTACACTTCATACTCAACACAAAATTAATTCCAGATGGGTCATCGTACACATAAAACTATAAATGTAAAACTCCTCAAACAAAACACAGAATAATATCCTTGAAACAAATATTTCTCAGACAAAGCAGAAAAAAAAACACTATAAGACTAAAATAATGAAATTATTGACAGTCATTTTTCTGGTATTATACCAAAATACCTGAGTTAATCAACTTAAAAGAGAAAAGGGGTTCTTTTGGCTCACAGCTCGGAGTTTTCAGTCCCTGGTCAGTTGGTCCTGTTGCTTTTAGGCCTGGGGGTAGGCAGCATCGTGGCAGACCACCCGTGTTGGAGCAAAGCAGCTGGAAGCAAAAGAAAGAGGAAGAGGAGGAGCCTGGGTCCCAAGGCCACACCCAATGACCTAACTTCCTTCCACTAGGCTCCACCTCTTAAAGGCACCAACACCTGCCAATAGTACCATGGCTGGAAACAAGCCTTTAGGGGACATTTACCCAAATCAAATCAGTCTTCAAAAGACAGCAATTGATCAAAGAAAGAGGCAAGTGACAGATTTACAGACCTCAGAACTTGACACCCACCTCCCATCCTGGCTTGAGGGCCTGCCAGGTGAATGACCTTGAGCAATTTACTTGACCTCTCTGAGCTTCAGTTTCTTCACCTATGCTAATCCTGCCTACTGCACTGGGTTGATGGAGACACACAGTGTTGGGTTGAGTAGTGGCCCCTCAAGAATCCATGTCCACCTCAGAAGGTGACTTTATTTATGAACAAGATCTTTGTAGATATAATTAAGACAAAGATTGAGAAAAGATCATATTGGATGAGAACTGGCCCTAAACCCAAGGATAACGTCCTTATAAGAGATAGAAAGGGACATTCAGAAACAGAGAAGTGATATGACAGTGGAGGTGGACACTGAGTGACGTGTATACAAACCAAGGAACACCAACGACACAGGCTAGGACGGTCTCAAGGTGGTTTCTCCAACCACACTTCAGAAGGAGCCAAGCCTACCAACACCTTGCCTTCTGGCCTCTGAATAATGAGAGGATACACTTCTGTTTGTTTGTTTTTTTTTTTTTTTAGACAGGGTCTCACTAAGTTGCTGAGGCTGGCCTGAAACTTGCAATCCTCCTGCCTCAGCCTCCCAAATCACTGGACGTGCAGGAGTGCACCACCACACCTGGCCCATTCATGTTATTTTAAGCACCCAGTGCTAGCACACTTACACACACGGTAAGGAAGGGCCCATGCTTAATAAATGGATTTGCTTTATTAGTAAGTAATTTTCCCCTATTTTGGAAGAGCAGCAGTCCTGCCCTCTATACCCTTGGATACCGTGAAGTATCTAGCTGATGTCTGTTCACTCAGGCCGCCACAGCAAGCACCACGTATGATGGGTGTTTCTCAAGGCTGGAAGCCCACTATCAAGTTTGTTTCTTCAGAGTCCTGCCCCTGGCCCGGAAATGGCCAGCCCTGCCCATGTCTCCATGTCCTCTCTCCCTTACGTGCCCATTTGCTCTTCTTATGAAGATGCCCAGCACATTGGCTTAGGGTCCACTCTAATAGCCACATTTTAGTAAAACCATCTCTCTCCTTTTTAAAGGTATTGTAGATGGACACAATACCTTTATTTTATTGATTTATTTTTATGTGGTGCTAGGACTCGAACCCAGTGCCTCACACATGCTAGGCAAGTGCTCTACCAGTGAGCCACACCCCGGCCCTGAAATCTTTAAAGACCCAGTTTCCAAATGTAGCCACATTCAGAAATACCAAGGGTTAGGACACCAGCATACAGATTTGAGGGGGACACGACTCAGCCTATACCCATGGTGACAAACGCTTAGCTTGCTGTCCTGAAGCGTCAGAGCACGGAGTCTTCAGCCTGCAAAGACCATTCAGATCCACTGAACAAGGGCTCCTGGATCTCAGCTCCTCCTGCTACTCAGGATTCCCACAGTGGACAGACATCACTCTGGATGTCCCCCCCAGCCTGAAGGAGACTCTTCCAGAGCTACACCATGATCTGAGGCTCTACCAGTCCATCCATCCCTCTCTCCTTCACAGAGGTCCGACCTGCACCATGATTAAGACCTCTCCCTGTCGACTCTTCCATTCCCCCTGGTCCTTCCCCGGAGTTTCTCCCAAACAAACCTCCCCTATCTTGTCATATCCGCTCAGGCTGCTGTGACAAAGTGCCTCAGACTGGGTGGCTGATAAAACACAGTTTGTATCTCACAGTTTGGAGGCTGGAAGTCTCATGGGAGGGGTCTGGAGAGGGTCCTCTCCTGAGTCGCAATGGCCTGACTTCTCGTTGTGTCCTCACATGGCGGAAAGAGAGTGAGAGCACTCTCTGGGGTCCCCTTTATGGGGGAACTAACCCCATTCCGAGGGCTCCCCCCTCACAACCTGATCACCCCCAAAAGCCCCCACCTCCTAGTACCATAACCTCAGGGGTTTGGATTTCCATCTGTGGATTCGGGGATGACATGAACACACCTCTGAGCATCTATTTCTCAGAAGACCTGCGCTGACCACCTCCCCCCCCCCCAACCATGCTGAGAATTTGAGAGTGACACAACCTGGGATTCATCAAAGCCACCCCAAAGCACAAGATCATTGGGTACACAATTTACAGCCAGGTAACTTCATTTCCATCTTATAACAACATAAATTCAGTAGGTGCCAACACTCTCGCCATTTTCATGTTTCTTATATAAAATTCACGGAGAAGTTGGAACTAAGTCTCTTTGCCCCAAAGTCTATAAGTCTGTACTCTTCAGTGCTATGTTCTCAGGGAATCTATATTCAAAAGGCTCAGCCACTGGGCAGGTCGCAGAGTCACGTGAACCAAGCTGAATATAGGGTCCAGGTTGGAATGGGGCTTATGGGGAACTGGAAAAAAGCTTACATTCAAGTTCAAATTTTCAATTAGTCAAATAAAACACTTCTATGGGGCTGGGAACAGGTTAGCTCAGTGGTAGAGTGCTTGCCTATTATGCACAAAAGCCCTTCATCCGATCCCTGGTGCTACAAAAAAGAAAAAAAAAAAAAGATAAGAAAAGTTAAGAACACAAGAGTTTGCAACTCCTGCCTGATTCTTCATTATCATCATTGTCTCCTCATTATCCTCATTATCCTGCCTCTTGTAACTTGAAAAATCTTTTCTTTGATACCCACATGATGAACACCTACTCATCCTGCAAGACCCTAGATAAACGTGTCTCTGTAACAAAATACCAGAGACGGGCTAATTTTATAAAGAAAAGAAGTTTATTTAGCTCACAGTTGTGGGAGCTAAAATCCGAGGTCAGGCAGTCCTAATGGTCTGGCCGCTGGTGAGGGTCTAAGACCATCATGGCAAGAGCATGTGAAGGACTGAGAGATCACACCCCAAAACAGGAAGCCAGAGAATAATCCAGGGATTGCTTTACAGTAACTTGCTTTTCTAAGACCTCAGGGATGCCGTGAGAGCCACCTCAGTCCCCTATCCAGGCAGCTCCCTCAGTGACCTCCTGACCTCCCACTTGGCCTCACCTCCCACAGTGCCACACAAGGGACCAAGCATCCAATATTTGGGGGACAAACCACATCCAAACCACAGCACCTCTTCAGAGCCATCCCTGATTCCCCAAGCAGGGTTGGCTTCTCCCTCCTCTCTGTTCCCATAACATTTCTCTATCCCAGGCTTCTGTCTCCCCTGCTGGATGACGAGCTCCCAAGCTCAGGCCTGGTTCCTCTCCCTTTCCTCCACTTCCTGTGGCAACAGGAAGTGAGCAAACTGAGGGCCTACTGTGCACCAGATATGGTGATGCACACTAAATCTCCACCAACCCTTGCCAAGGCAATTTTCTCTTCCCATTTTTTAAAGAGTTTTTTCTGAGTTCCAGAAAGGTAAAGCCACTTGGCCAAGGTCCCACAATCAACAAAAATGATGGCAGAACCAAAATTCCAACTCGAGTATTCCTGACAGCAAAGATCCACCCTGTTCTCCCACATCACACTGTCCCCCAGGCAGCCAGAGGGGCCACCACCCAACAGAGGCCTGAGGGCACAGAGGAGGGCCCTGGGGACAATCCCTGTCCTTCCTGCATGCGGAGGGGGCTGAACTCGCTGATATTTACCTCCTTTCCTGCACTGACATTTTATTCTAGCAGGTTTGTTATCTCTCCTTTTGACACCGCCTGAACTATTCGCGACAAGTCCCTGCTTTAAAAATAATGATAAAACTGCCTGTCAGTGAAAATAAGCCTCACACACTATCTCACTAACAGAAGCAGGAGAATTTCTGAGATACCTCTGTGGCTTCGTTAGGCATGCAAGATTAAACTTGAATTCATCTGGGCTCAGGCAGACGCGCTCTGAAACTGAATTGCAAGGGACGGAATTTTCGGCCACTGAGCTGGTTCAAGTTCAAGGTGAGGGAGACCTGGACACACGTGCAGAGGGCTGCCCACTGGAAGACAGGGGCCTCTAATTGGCAATGACCTTGGGGACCCTGGCTTATTTGGGTACACTGCATGAAGGGGAAATGTGCAGACTCTTGATCACTTTTGCAAGGCCTGTACCCCCCAGTCTGGCCATCCTGTAGCCTGTATCATCTCACCCCTGGTCAACCACAGTCTCCTCGGGATCAAAAGAAGATGGGCTCCAGGATCCCTCACAGATGCCGATATCTACCCAAATCCATGGATGCCCAAGGCTCTTGTATAAAATGCTGCGGTATTTGCATATGACCTATACACTTCCTCCTGTCTAGATCCTCATGTCTAGATCACGTATTATACCCAATTCAATAGAAGTGCTATGTAAATAATTGTTGCATGGCATTTGGGGAGAAATAACAAGAAAAAGAAACCGTTTGTACGCGCTTGTACTGATGCAATTTTTTTTTCTGAATATTTTCAACCCGCGGTTGGTTGCATCCACAGACACGGAGCCCGCGGATATGGGGCTGACCGTGCCTACAGAACGCCAGGTCACTGCCTGCTCTCTTCCCTTCGTTTCTGCTGTTGTGCATACAAACTCCTATTCCTCCTTCAGAGGTCACCTCCTCTAGGAACCTGCTCCCCTCCCCTCCCCAGGCAGGAAGACTGGATCGGGCTGCAGGAAGGCTCCCTGGGCGGCTGAGGCTGGTCCTACTGGGGCTGGCACTCTAGGGAAACCAGCCTTCGGTTCACCTCACCATCCTGCGAGCACGTAGGAATGTGTGGCTGCCCGCCAGGACCTGTGCTGTTGGTCAGTCCCAGAAAAGGCCAGCATATCCAACTGTCAGGAGGGCCAGCATCCAGGACAATGGACAGAGGAAGCTCCTCTGAGGATCCAAGGGGATCCTCTCTCCTCTTGGCAGCATGATTGGCAGCATTCCCGAGCACTTGGAAACCCCCATCCTGGGAGGGTGTGTTCTTGTCCAGTTAGTTCCTGTAGCCTTGGCCTGTGACATCTCGCATTCTCTCCTGTAATCACATCACCATCACCGGCTTAGACCCCATGGTGCCTGTCTTCTAAGATCCCATGTCACCCTGCATTTTTCCTCTTACTGTCCTTCTCCTGCTATCTATGGCTAGTTCTTCTGGATGTGAATTCCAGTGCCGGTGTTCCATTCCAAGAGTCTCCATTTCCTAGCTGTGTCATCTCAGGAAAGTCACTTCACCTCTCTGAACGTCAGTTTCCTCCTTTGCAAAAGGAGTAAATATGAATACCTCTCTCAAAGTATTGTTGTGAGGGCTGGTGAGTCAACACACGTAAAGCTCTTGGAATACTGCCTCGTACACAGAATGAGCAATGATCTCTGTTTCCCTCCCCACTCCCTCCTGGGTTGTAAGGTCCAAGACACTGGTGGCTTTCTGCATTGTTTGTCTTTTGAGCAGCACAGAATTTAACACAAAGCAGGTACTTGGTATGTATTTGTTGAATGAAGGAAAGGAGGGAGAAAGGGGGGAAAAAAGAGGGGAGGTAAGTAAGGAAGCAAGAGGCAGGGAAGAGAAGACAAGGAAGGGGAACCTTAAAGTTTCTTTAATTATAACACATTAGTAGAAAATCTTCTGTGATTGAGGAAAGCCAGGTAAATAAATTTCCACCTAAGTGGAACTGGTTACTCTTAGTTTGCCAAAACCATGTAATCACCCTCGAGCATTAAATATTCCATAATTCTTTACATTGTGTTGATTGTTATTTTGGGGAGGGCGATTGGGACCCATGAGCAGTTACTTGAGCGCCATATTGAATGTCACAAATGGCTCCCTACAATTGCACCAGGATCCAGCGGGACCCCCAGAAAGATCCAATCCGGATACATCTCAATCCCAGCCATTGCCCATAGGGCCAGGGGACAGCCAGGGGTCACCTGAGTGCTCCTCCTGCCCTCCCACGCGCCAGCTTCTGTCTTGCAGGAGGAATCCCCGACGTTGCCAGCCTACCAAGGAGGGTTCAGTTTTCACTTGCAGATTCACGGTGCCCAAGTTTGCAAGAACGTTTAAAGGCAAAAAAAAAAAAAAGTTAAGTGACTAGTTTTCAAGGCAAAATCGGTATCACACAGATGGGGTTTCTCTAATTCCATGTGACCAGCATTGGCTCTGCCGATCGACAGCCCAATAAAATGTAAAGGTCATCTGATGATCAAATGCTCTGAGCTACAGAACTGAGGAGTCACCTGAATCCGATGCTCCGCAGCATCCAGATAAGATGGGCTGATGTGTTCGCCTCTCCGTAACAGATGGTCTTGCTTCAGACCTCTTCAGTCCCTCAGATGCACCTACATGACTTTTTCAATTATTTACTATCTTGATAAGGGGCTCCTGGATAATCCCGTTCTGGGGAGGGGCTTACAGCCCCCAAAGACCTCTTTAGAGCAAGTTTTTCCCTTAGTCACCAGATAGTTCTCAAATAGTTGTCACCCACAGGTCATCCTTATGTGCAAAATTGCCTTTCCGATTCTTTTTTAAAAATCGTATGAGAATTGAAAGGAGATAACAACTGTAGGTTGAATTGTAAGAGCAGCTTGATTTTCAAATCATAGAATTTTTCATGTCCTGGCTGCCCTACTCTGGAAACTTTGGCTGTCACTTATAAGTTTGGGTAATACTAAGATGATTGATTGACAATCCAGGGACCGAGAAACAATGGGAAGCCCGCCCTGTCCACCCACTACTAGGTCTCTGAGACGCCCCTGAGAGAAGTGCTGATCTTCACTACCTGGACCCACCTGTGTGTTTCCGAGGGACCCCCAGGTTGCTGGAATGGTCAGTGAGGAGGTTTACAACTTACTGCTCTTTTTCCCACTCTTTGCCTGGGGCCTCCCTCTTCCTTCCTCACTAGGTTCTGGAAAGGGGGCCCATCATTAGAATGCACATCTATTTAATTTAGACCTTGCTCATTTGCATTCCCTGTCCTGGTTCGTATGGTGGTGGGGGGTGGGGAACCTTGTTTCTCCCTCCTCTCAGATACTAGAAAGTCAGTCCTCAAACCAACACCTTCACATGACTTGGTAAAGGTCAGCTCTTTTGTGTAGTACTTGAATACCTTTCGTCTTAAAAATAAAACTATTCATTTCTATAATTACTTCTCAGATATAAATAAATGGAAAATCGGTTCCATGTTCCAGAAACAGAAGGCTGAATAAATATAAATAAAATTAGGCAGTAGAGTTAACATCCAATTAGATACCTCAGTTTATGAAAGGTGCTGAAACTGAAATCTCTTCTCTCTTTGTTAAAAAAAAAAAGAAAAATAACATGGACGTGTAAAGAAGTGTTAGAGATGTGCTGGCATCAGACTGGGGCTTTCTTTGATCTAATTGGATGCATTTTTTTTAAAGAACTTTCTGTGAGAAATTAAATTCTACTAGTGGGAAAGTGGAGCCCAGTGTGGTTTGATGTGCTTCTCATATCATCAGAGGACGTGCCCCAATCCTTAGGGACATTCACTGTGCCAAAGGAAACAGAACACTCAACCAGCATGGGCTGTGACCTTCTGAGTCCAGCTCCACATTGCAGATGGTCTTGCTGGTACAAAATTCACAGGTCACCTCCACATGATAAAGGCTACATGAGAAAAACCAACGCTAGCTGACACTCATGGTGAAAGACTAAAACCTTTTCCCTAAGGTCAGGAACAAAGCAAGGATCCTTATATTCAGTTCTTCTGTTCAACGGAGCATTGGAAGTTTTAGTCCGTGGAATCTCAGGGGGGAATAAAAGAAATAAAAGGCATTGCAATTGGAAAGGATGAAGTGCAACTCTCTCTGCTCACATGTAACGTGATCTCATATGTGGCAAATCCTAATGATTCCACAAACAAAATTGTTAGAGCTAATGAATAAATTCATCAAAATTGCAGGACACAAAATCGACACGCCAAATCCAGTTTGCATTCCTCTCTGTACAGGAGCGATGAAGAATCTGAAAAGAAAATTGAGAAAACAAGTCCATTTACAATAGCATCAAAAACAAAATATTTAGGAATAAATAAAGAAGCAGAAAAAAATTCATTCTGATAATTACAAAGCCTTGCTAATATACATTAAAGAGGATGTAAATAGTATAAATATATCCCATGTTCATGGATTGGAAGAATTAATGTTAAGATGAAAATACTACCCAAAGCAGTCTATAGATTCAACTCTTACACAAATCCCAACAGGATACAAATCCTAAAACGTTATGGACTTTCAAGGAACTCTGACTAACCAAATCAATCTTGAAAATAATTAAAGAAAGAAGAACAAAATTTGGAGCACTCATACTTCCTGGTTTTAAAACTTACTACAAAACTACAATAATTGAAACAGTTTTATACTTACATGGGAACTGTCATATAAAACAACAAATAGAGAGTCCAAAAATAAATTCTTCACATATATAATCAATTAATTTTCAAAAAGAGAGTCAAAAACATTCATTAGGGGAAGGAGAGTTTTTTCAACAAATGGTGCTGGGGAAACCAGATATCTTTCATACAAAAAATTGAAATTGAACCTTATATTATATCATATACCAAAACAAATGCAAAAACCCTCAAAATGGATCTAAGACTGAATATAAGAGCTAAAATTCATAAAACACTATGAAAGAAAGCATAGGAAAAATTGATATTGCCTTGGTTAATGGTTTCTTGGATATGATACCAAAAACATAAGTGACAAAGAGATTTCATTAAAAGTAAAAATTTCTGTGCATAAAAGGATACTATCAGCCAGGCATGGTGGTATACTCCTATAATCCCAGCAGTTTGGGAGGCTAAGGCAGGAGGATTTTAAATTCAAAGCTAGCCTCAGCAACTTGGTGAGACCCTGAACAACTTAGCAAGACTCAAAATAAAAAACAGGAAAAAAAAATGGGCTGGAGATGTGGTTCAGTGGTTTAGTGCCCCTGGGTTTAATAAATAATTCTTTTCAACTCAACAAAAACAACCCATTTCAAAAGCACATAAAGGAGATGATTAGTCATTTCTACAGAGTATCTGATAAGCACATGAAACAATCCTCAATATCTCTAACCATTAGAGAAAATGTAAATCAAGACCACAATGAGATACCACTTCATAACCTCTGGGCACAGTGGCACAGGCCTATAATCCTGGCAGCACCTGAAATCCCAGCGACTTAGAAGGCTGAGACAGGAGGATCACAAGTTTGAGGCCAGGTTCAGTAACTTATCAATGCCCTAAACAACTTAGTAAGAACCTATCTCAAACTAGAAAGGACTGAGGATGTAGCTCAGTAGTAAAGCATCCTGGGTTCATTCCTCAGTACAAAAATAAGTAAATAGATAAAAAATGGCTCCAATTTTAAAAAACTGAAAATAATAAGTGTTGACAAGGAAGTAGAAAAATGAGAAAGAATTTGGTGTATTTCTAGTGGGTAGAACAGACACCAATAAAACAGACACTATAGAAAACAGTAAGGTGATTCTAAAAAAAAAAAAAAATCAAATAAAGAATCACCATGATTCTACAATTCCAGTTCTGAGTATATATGCAACTGACAGCAGGGAATCAAACAGATATTTGCATACTAATGTTCATAGCAGCATAATTCACACTAGCCAAACTACTTACGTGGCCACCATAGCATGAACAGATAAAATATGGCATACACATACAATGGGATATTATTCAGCCCCCAAAAGAGCGAAATTCTGACACATACAACAACACGGATGAACCCAAGAAAATTATGCTGAGCAAAATAAGCCGACCCCAAAAGACAAATACTTATGAATCTGTGTATATGAGGAAACCAGAGCAGTCAAGTTTATATAGAGAGAAAGTGGAATGTAGGTCACCAGGAGCTAGGAGTAGTGGGGAAATGGAGATTTACTGCCTAATGGGTACAGAGTTTCTGTTTAGAATGATGAAAAGCTTGGTAAGTGAACAATTGTAATGGCTGCATAAATGGTGAATGTGCTTAATGTCATTGAATTGCATAACCTAAAAATTGTTACAATGGTGAATTTATATATTTGTGTGTGTGTGTTTGAAAGTGTGTATTCATGTATTAAGAAATCTACTGGCCAATCATAACAAGATAATGGAGAATGGATACACAGATTGTATCATACTCATACAATGGGATATTACTTAGCAATATAAAGAAAGAAACTCTTGCTATTCCCAGTAACATGGGATAAATCTCAAGAACAGTATTTTAGTGACAGAAGTCTCAGATAAAAGGATATTTCCTAGATAGTTCCACTTATATGAAGTTCTGGAACAGCATGAATTATTCCAAAGTGATAAATATCACTAAGTGGTGGCCTGAAACGGAATAGGGAGGTTTGGGTACTGATTGGAAAGAAAGTTGAAAGAACTTTCTATGGTGAAGGGGAAATGTATTTTTGTTTTGGTGGTTGCATACAATTATTAAAATTAATTTAACTGAACTCTGAAAACTTTATCATATGTAAATTACACTTCAAGGATAAAGAAGGATTCACTTGGTCATCGTGTCTAGCTGGTCAATGCTGAGCTAAGTGTCCCTGTTGTCCCCCTCCTTTCTCATGTCTTTCTGGCTGCGCAATCTCCTGATCACATCTGTTTGATTGACACTTTCTTTCTTTGGCTCTGTTAATACATTCAATCAGGTTACATTAATATTTCACAGGTCTGATGCCTGTTCAATCTTCTTAAGGTGATTTTTCATACCTTTCTGACTCTTACATGGTTATGTGACTTCCCCATAATCTCCCAAGGGCAACTGCGCTTTAATCATCAACTTTTAATAATATAATTCACGACAGCCCTCAAACCAGACTATGATGTTATTTCCAGGATTTGCGCCCCAGGATGAAACAGGATGGTCCAATATTTTCAATGGTTAAGTTGAACCGTATGACACTGCCAGCATTTTACTTATTTTCAGAAAATGGCAATTACCTATGTGTAACTCAAAAAAAGGTAAAATTTAAAAATTGGATAATCTCACATTCTCCTCAAGATTCTTGACGGTCACTCTGAAAAGAAACTCTTAAAAATTTTTAAAAACTTAATAAATAGGCACAGAAAATTACATAATTTGAAACTGAGTGTTATGGTTTGGGTCTAGAATATTTCCCAGAAAACTCAGTAGGCAGTGCAGCAACGTTCAGAGGTAGAAGATTTGGGTTTTGAGAGCTGTAACCTCATCCGCAGGTCAATCCATTTGATGCATTAACAATTTGAACAGACTACGGGGTGGTAACTGTAGGCAGGTGAGGGTGGCCAGAGGAAGATAAGTCACTGGGGACATGGGCTTGGGGACTCTATCTTGCCCCTGGCTCTTCTCTCTTCCTCCCTCACTCCCCCCTCCACTTCCTGGTCACCATGAGCTGAGCAGCCTTCTTTGGCCACGTCCCTCCACCATGACGCTCTGCCTTACCTCAGGCCCAGAGCGATGCAGTCAGCCAACCATGGACTGAGACTTCTGAAACCATAAGTCAAAATAAACGTTTCCTCCTCTAAGTTGTTCCTGTCAGATGTTTTGATCACAGTGACAAAAAGTTGACTAACACTATGGGGAGCCACTCTGAATGACCCACGCCTTCCATCCTGAAGCAAGAGGCTCTGACCATCACTACTTTTCGTGGTGACTTGGGTGTTGTCCCAGCCCAAGAAGTAGAAGGCGTGTCTTCAAGAGCTACGCTCACCTGTTCCTTTGTGATACAACCCCTTTGCCCTGTTTGGGATAGAATGTTCCATGGAGACGCCCTTTGTGTGTCCCCTTCTCTTACTCTGCCTTTGGGTGTGGCCTTCCTAGATGTCAGTCAACCTGCTGACAGAGGACATCTCATTTGAATGGCTTCTCCTCAATAAAAGGGTTCAGCACGATCTCCATCTCTCTCTCTCTCTCTCTCTCTCTCTCTCTCTCTCTCTCTCTCCAGACCATTATGGTCAGAGGAGCCATCACAGGACCCAAAGAAAAGGTATCTCTGTCTCTTGTGTGGTCATTTTGTGCAGCCCAGTTCCCCTGGAGTGACCCTGAGTGTTTTAGTTGTGAGGAACGCGACATAACACACTGAGTTAAATAATGTAAGTAGCTTATTAATTAAATTTAGCTAATGACAATTAAATTATTAAAATCAGTCAAGTATGCAAAAGACTTTAACTAAATATAATTCGTATGCATACACGCTCATGGTGGCCCAACACCTTGCCAACGTTCATCTTTCAGCCACAGAGAGCAACCTCTGAGCCTTATTTATGGTTACATTCCTAGTACCCTGTAGAGTGCATGAATTATCATTAAGTGCTAGAGAAATATCTGCTAAAAGGTACAAATGACAAGGACATTTTGGTAAATGACCCATCACGTCCCCAAAACTTATACCTGATGGCTTCTGCCTTGAAAAGGAGGTTCCAGATCATTTTCATCACATTGTTTCCCAAGGTCACTTTACAGCAAAATCAACTTCCCTGCTTTTAACCAAGATATACCAATGCCTGCATCAAAGGTGAAAGGCTGGATCTATCAATAATTCAAATATTTCCAAATTATATCCTCTGTGTGACTAGAATAAAAACCATCAGAGAGGACTTGAGGTTTGACAGTAATAGGAACTTCCAGAAGAGAGAGTGAAATACAGTCAGAGTACAACTCCTGCCTTGGAGTACTGAATTTTCTAGAGGCAATATGGCAATCTATCAGGAATACAGGAACTATCTCAGCTCAAATCTCAGCTTTTCTCTTTTTCAGACACTTGATGTCAGGCCAGTTCTTCAGCCGCCTTGAACTTCAGTTGATCATCTGTAAAACGGAGGCAGATTCATTCATTCATCAATTATGTATTGAATACTTACATATGCCAGGCTTTGAACCAGGCTCTGGAGATACAACACTGAACAAAACAGACCAAATTCTCTGCCCCCATGGGGCTTACACTCCAGAGAGAATGAGACACAGTTAAAAAGAAAAGTCCATATATTTTACAGTATGTTTGAACATGAAGAGAATTTTGGTGAGTCTGAGATTCTGCCTGGGTGGGTAAGACAGAAAATGAAGGGCCACTGAGATCCACTACCTAAACAGATTTAGGAGAGCAATCATTGCAAGCTAGATGGGTAGATGTTCGGATCGATTGGTATGATGGATAGATCAACAGAGCAACAGATGGATGGACAGGGAGTCAGCAGACAGACCTAAATAGATTGACATGAACAGTGTCCTGAGGTGCCCTGACAGCAGCATCTTCTGCTGGAATGATGGGCTGTTGACCTTGAACTTCTGACTAGCTGGCAGGACAGACATTCGCATCTCTGTCCTGAAGAGCCACGGGGCATCCTTGCAAAACCCGCTCCATCCTTGAGGGTGATTTGCAAGAGCTGATCTTCCATCTGGAGGGTACCTCAAAAAAATCCACACCAGCCCTCTTCTCTGAACTCACTGAAGAAAACTGGCTCTTTTGAGAAAGTCAGAGATGGACCAGGGAACTTTCTGCAATGGGAAAAGCTAACAGCATCAAGAAATAGACACCAAAGGGCAAGAAAGAAGACACATTCAACGAGAAGGTGCATCTCAGAGACTGCCAGGGGTCATTTCCCCAGGACCTGGAGCACATCCCTCATAACTTCCCATTTCTGAGGATTGAGTGTGTACTGAGTATTGAAAGATACTGGAGGATGATTGTTGGTCTTCTGGGTGTGATAATGGCGCTTAGTACTGCAGAGAAAGAAAGGTCTTTGTCATTTATGTTTGCAGGAGAATGATGGGATATCTGGGATTTATTTTGGCAAACTCCAGCAAGGAAGAAGTACAAAAAAAAATTAAAAGAAGTTGATATTTAGATGAAACAAGACTGGTAACATGTTTACAGGCATTGGGTGCCTGATAGTTCAATAGATGCTTCTGTCTACAGTGGAATGTGTTGGAAAGTTTTCATAGTAAACAGTTAAAATTTAATCTTTCCATTGACTCTCAGAAGAGGGGGGAAAAACCCCACATAGGCATATACATATACTTTTGCATTTTTCTAGCTTTGGGGATTAATTCTGTTGGGCAGGCGAAAGCTATTCCATTAAATGGTTTATGGTATTTAAAAGAGCAATTTGGTTCCATTTAATTGCTACCTTAAATTAACCGCTGCCCAAGCCTTGAGAAATGACTGTCAGGGACAGAGGAGAGGATGAGGTAGTAGTGAGATTCAAGAGGTGTCGAGTGGCTCCAAGTGTGGCCGGCAACTTAAAGGGGACACCTGCACCCAAGAGGACACTGAGTTCCCAGGTGGACGACAACTCTCTGCTGCTATCAAAGTGAGGAGGTTATTTGACTTCCTTCCAAGCTGTTTCCAAATCAGAGCATTTTGTCACACAGAGGAATTTTTAAACAAGGGAGCCCAGCCTTCCATACCTTCAACATTCACCCATCACGGATTTATTTGATATTTGTTCTATGGCAGGTGCAGAACCAGGCATAAGGGACGTTTGGTAGTGGACAACCCAGAGGAAGACATTGTTTTATGACATGTACGGTCCAGCCAGGAGAACAGACATCCTTGACATCTCAGTGTTGTGTTCAACGACTAAACACTCAGGGTCACTCCAGGTGAACTGGGCTGCACGAAATAATCACAGAGACAGAGAAATACCTTTTTCTTTGGGTCCTGTGATGGCTCCTCTGACCTTAGGGGTCCGTAGAAAGAGAGAGAGAGAGAGGAGCACGTGCTGAACCCTTTTATTGGGAAGAAGCCATTCAAATGAGGCAAGGGTTAGGGTTACAGAGGAACACATAGCTCAACCAGGTGTGGGTGACGCCTACACCTGAAGACCTGCCTTGCTATCCGAGCCGGGACAACGCCCCAGTCACCATGAAATATAGTGGTTGGTCAGAGCCTCGTGCTTCAGGACTGGACGGGGTGGTCATTCAGGGTAGATTTGGTTCCCACGTGGTAAGTACAAACCCAGGGCACAGTGCAGATGTGCTGGGCGCTGGCCTAAATGTTCCCCAATAGTAATTCATTTAATCCTCCCAACCAGTCTCTGGGGCATTAGTATATGCCTTCGAAGAGGAAGAAGAAACCGAGGCACAGAGACTAAGTAGCTCATCCAGGACAATCGGACAGGAACCAGTGGAGCTGAGACTAGAACCCAGGTGGTCTGCTGCAGAGCCTCGTCTCCTCACTGCTCTGCGGTCCTGCCTCTGGGGCAAGGCAGGTGACATGTTCACGGAGGACCCACCAAGTGCCACGTTCTGTTCTTGGTCCAGGAGATAGCAGAGAATAAAACAGAATCTCTGCTCTGGTGCAGCCTTCTGGCGGGGAGAAGCCATGACAAATGCCTAAATATAAAACATGTCAGAAGGTTATGGGAGGTAATAGACGACGGTTGTGGGTGGGAAGCAATGGGTGGGGGGCTCTCAGAGAAGGTGACATTTGAGCAGAGACCTAAAGAAAAGCTTGAGGCAATGTGGAAGGTTACAAAAGCTTAAAAGCTTTCATGTGGAAAGACTCTTGGTAGGTCCAGAGACCCTACCTAAGATGGCCCCAGACCGGACACCACATGGGGGTGGGGTGGGACCTAAGGTCAGAGGTCACAAGAGAATGTGGACACTTTGGATTCAAGGAGGCGGAGCCTCTGGGGCTGTGAACAGAGGAGAGATAAGATATGCTTTTAATAAGAAAAAAATAATCTTAAGGCTCACTCTGCTGTTTGCCCTGAGCAGCGTGAGGAGGGGGCTGCTTCGACTGAGAGGGAGGAGACTGCAGAAGTTCGCACCCTGACACCCACAAAAGGCCTGGCAGGGTAGAGGAATGGGTCTCCTCATTCACGGCAGACAGAAGACTGAGTTCTGGGTCAAGGCTGTAAACAAGGGAAGATGAAGAACACAGGCTCAGGACTGGCCAGAGAGCAGGAGCAGGTGGCCGTTGGCAGGAGTCCTGGAGCCCAGATGCCCACACCTGAGGGGGACTTCAGCTGGGGTCACTCAGAGAGACCGGGGTGCTGGGCAGCCCTGGGTTCAGCACTGGAGGCTGGGGAAGGCACAGACAGGCAGAGGGGGGACAGATGGAGCAGCAGCAGCAGTGCCCCACCCCCTTCGTGGCTCAGCTGTTTGGGTTGTAAAGTTATTAATGGAGGCTGAGCAAGTGGAGGCTGGGGAGGACAGATTCGGCTTAGTGATGCCCTCAAGAACTTGCTCAGATGTGGAGGTTCTGAGAAGAGGATTTAGACAACCCCTCTCTTCGCCATGTCTCCCCGGACCCCTCATTCTCAGCCCAGCCACCCAAACTGCTGCCCCAGGCTAGACTACAGGTCTCAAGGACCTGGAAGAGGCAGCAGAGGCCAGTGGTTAGAAAAGCTTCCCTTCTGGGTCTGAGAAACTGCCCTCCCGCCTACCTGCATGACCCTGGGATGTGGTAAGTTCCTGGGACGTTCTATGCTACACGATCTTGAACAAGGATCAAAGAAGCTCCCCACGGGCAGCTGTGACATCAAGTGATGATCTATGTAAGGCATACTTGGAACTTACTATCTCCTCAATAAAAGTCAACTCTAATTATTATCATTCAACTCTGCATCTGCATCCGTGGAGCTGAGCATGTGTCATGGTGAAAGGAAAGTGACCACAACACTCAGAGTAACCAAGAGATCTTTACTGCAGCAGTGCAACAGAGGAGAAGAGAGAGAAAGAGAAAGAGAGAGAGAGAGAGAGAGAGAGGAAATGCGCACGAGAGAGACAGAGAAAGCAAGAGAGAGAGGGGCCCAGCAGGAGGGAGTTTTTATAGCCCAAATCTAATGAGGTCTCTGGGTCTGCAAGCTGCCTTGTTGGCACAAGGGGGGTTATGTGTTCGGCCTTGAGCAGGGGGGCGAAGCGCTCAGCCTTGAGTGGGGGCTTGGGCATTTGGGCTTGAAGCAAACAGGTGATAAAGAGCCAGACAGAGGGTTTGAGTGACCAGGTCACCCTGCAGCTAACTTTGTTTGGCATGCCCTGCAGACAACTTACTCAGCTTGTCCTGCACCTAACACATGGCAAATATTGGGAACTCAGTAAATATTTGACACAATTACCATCCTCCTATGGAGCCTTTACAAGGCACAGTTCTTTGCAAGACAGCTGACACACACTTGAGTTTCTGACACACACTTGAGTTTCTTGGACTCTCATGTTGGAAATACCCCCCAAACCCAAGGACACCTGTCAGGCACCAATTTGGCCCAGAAACTCGGAGAGCACTTGGAGAAGCAGATTTTGGTCTTGTAGTCAGATAGGGACAAGAGAAAAGCAAAGGAGAAAGGAAGAATGAGTTGAGAGAAAAGGGTTTGTCAAGGATAGAGGCTGAGATTCTAGGTGCTTCCAGGAATTGATTCTAGGTGCGTCTTTTTCTTTTAAAATTGGAGTCGGGCGCTATTCAGTCAGGAGTTAGCTTCACCTCAAGACTGACTGCCACCCACCTCCCTCTCTCCTTCCTTCCTCCCTCCCTTCCTAGGAGGAAGATGCAGTGTGCATGAGCTTTGGTGCATGGAATCAGGTTCAAACAAGTGTACTAAACCCCAGTTCAGCCACTGATTCTGGATGCAGATTTGTAACATTTGCAGTTCAGCGATGGACTTTCCTTGAGTTGACTGAAAACCCTGGGATACAGCTGCAGATGGGAAAATGGACACCAGAGCCGGCTGCCGGCCCTCGAGGGGAGGGCATGAGGCCTAGAATGTCACCTGGAAAGTCACCTATCATTACGTGCCTGTGGCCAAGGGGATGTGGTGGTTTGTTCTCAGCAGAACCCACACTCTGTTCCGCCCTGAGGGACAGGAAGCACTTGACCCCGAGGAGTCATGGAGCAAGACTTGGAGGCCAGAGGCCACCTCAGGAAACACTGAAAGGTAGCAGGAAGCCCCGTGTGAGTGACACAGAGCAAACCCCACTCTGTGAGAGGGGAGGCAGGCTGCCACAGAAGGCCATCCTTCCCCAGAATGAGGGAAGCCACGGGTGACAAGACCTAACGGCAATCTTCCCCACTGTGTTGAAGTCCAGGTTCTGAAATTCAGCATAAGATGACGCACGTCCTGGTGAGGCATGAGCTACAGGGACGGTCTTCTCTCTTCTTCTGTGTTTGGTGCCTCTGCCTTCCCCCTGGAAACGCTCTGCTAATTGACCCCATTGACACAGACATGTGTGGCTTGGTTGCTCTGACAGCCCAGGCTCAGGAGACCTTGGGCAGATCACTTCCACCTCCCTGAGCCTCAGTGTCCCCATCTATAAAATGGGGATGAAGGTAACTAGAGCACCGGCTTCTCCGGGGCGGTTGTGAGGGTCAAATTAATGTTGCAAAGTTCCTACAACAGTCCTTGTTCCGTATAAGTGATTGACACATAATAGCAATTGTTACTGTTACTCTTACTGCTGACGTTGGGATGATTGTCACTTTGGTTCTGAATGAAAGTGCTCAGACCAAGAGGGAGCAGTGGCACATACCTGAAATCCCAGCAGCTCAGGAAGCTAAGACAGGAGGATGGAGAGTTCAAATCCAGCGTCAGCCAAAGCAAGGCACGAGGCAACTCGGTGAGATCCTGTCTCTAAATAAAACAAACCAAAAAACTGGGAAGAGGAGGACTTCTGACTTTAATTTTTTGAACTCTTAACGAAGGAACTTAACTGAAGAGGGTCCTCCATGTGGGACGGGGTCTGTCCACTGGGAGATTATGCTGAATAACATCACTGGGTATGACTGCAGGTGGGGCGGAGGGTGAATTTCAGTCTCTGTAGCTGAGAGCTTCACATAATGGATGAGTTGTCATGATCCTTTTCAGAGAATTCCAACGGGCAGGAGCTGAACCATCCATCCTGCAGGTTCCAAGAAAACACCCAAGGAATTAGGTTAGGAGGAATTCTGGAAACCAGAAGCAGACTCCCTTGTTAAGCGTCTGCTCCTCCCCCAGGGAGAAGCACCAGAGAACTGTTGGCTTAGCTCTTCTTGAACCCTTGGTGCAGAGCCATACAGGAGGTGACTAGGCACCACACACCCAGACCCTTTCATCCACTTGCATCCGCCACCCAAACAGCAGCAGGCAATGCGTCCCTCTTTGTAGATGAGAAAACAGAGACCCAGAGGACTTAGAAGATTAGAATAAAGCTGGGTGCTGTGGCACATGCCTGTCATCCCAGCGGCTCAAGAGGCTAAGGCAGGAGGATCAAGAGTTCAATGCCAGCCTCAGCCAAAGCGAGGCGCTAAGCAACTCAGTGAGACCCTGACTCTAAATAAAATACAGAATAGGGCTGGGGCTGTGGTCTAGTGGCCGAGTGCCCATGAGTTCCATCCTGATCACCAAAAAAGAGAGAAAGATTAGAATAGAGACAGCAAATGGCAAAGGCAGGATTCTTGCCTGGTCTTCAATTTGTAAATTCCCTTGCCAGTTTACGCCCTGATTTATCCACATTCATTACTCTACTTTAATAACTTAATCACCCCCAGGGGAAAAAAAACTGTGTATGCATTTCTATATGTATATATTTTACACATATTCACATACATTTATTCATGTGTAGTAAAAATGCATAAAGGAAATATATAATAAACCCATGGACTCCCTGCCCCATGCCTCAGTGTGTGGAGGAATCTGTGGAAATCAAATCACGGCATCCTCCTGGCAGACTTATTGGGCTCAGAGTTGCTTCTCCACCTCCTAATTCACCGGAGGCTTTCGAGACGCCGGCTCTGCCTCCCGCCTCGTTCCTCAGTCTAGCAGTCAAGTTCTGAGCGATGCTCTCATTACAGCAGAATTCCTTCGGATGGAGGCTCCGTGGAGGTGAGGATAATAGACTCTTCCAGTGGTTCCAGTCACGTGACAAGGATGCCTGCAAGGCCCCGAGAGTGGACAGGAGACAACAGAGCTGAACAGGGACCCTACTAGACGCAGATAATCGTGCTGGTGTGCACAGCCCTGGTGGCTGGAGCCGGCCTCTCCTGCCCAGCCTTCAGGCAGGGATCCGGGAGGCGCCGGCCCTGAACGGGATGTTGAGTAATAGGTGCAATAATGCCATCGAGACCGCCAGGTGCTCTGGGGTCAGATTTTTCTCAATTAATGAATTAAAGCTTGTAACCGGAGGACAGCGTGGGCACTTGGGGTTCTCAGGGAGCAGGCCAGCACGCTGCTCCCATTAATCCTGCAAAAGATGTTCTAATCTTCTCAAGAGCAGGGCTGCGGTTTGCCACTGGAGGCTCCTGCCAGGGAGGAAAAGCAGCACCAGTTTTAGGGTCAGAACCTGGACTCCAATCCCAGCTTCATTTACATACAAGATGCAGGACTAGGGCCACAGCCCCCATTTTTCTTAGGCCTGGCTTTCTCAGAGCCACCTTCATAGCAATTACATCAGTACCCACATAGAGCGTCGCCCTTGGTATCTACAGGGGATGGGGTGCAGGACACTCCTCAGCACACAGATACCAAAATCCAGGATGCTTCAAATCCAGCCCCATAAATAGAACAGCACAGTATTGGCATATAAACTATGTACAAACGCTCATGCGCTTTAATTCATCTCTAAATGACTTGAAATACCTAAAACAATGGAAATATTATGTAAATACTTGCCATACTGTGTTATTTAGGGAATGATTACCAAAAAAATAATGTCTGTACATACTCAGGAATGACACAATTTCTGTTCAAATATTTTCCATCTTCAGCTGGCTGAATCGATGGTGCAGAATCCGCGGAGATGGACTGACAGTACCTTAAAGCCCTAACTCCTACTTTCTGCATGGGCCTGCATGTTCCAGTCCTGCTTGTCCTTCACCCGCTCTTCCTCCCTCCCTCCTCCCACATCCCGGGTCTATAGCCCTGGCCTTGCATCTCCTTGAGGGACCAGCTCAGGCCACTTTAACTCTACAAGCTCTTTTCTCTACCTGAATTACTTTTCCATCATTTTTCCTCGGGTCAACGGCTACTCATCTTCCATGTCTCACCTGGAATATCGCTTCTTCCAGGAACCTACCTGGACTGCCTCCTGCGACCTGGGAGGTGGTGTAACCTGGTGGTGAGAAGGCAGGCTCCGGAGTTCACCTACCTGGGTTCAAAGCCAGCCCCGACAGTCACCGGATCATTTGATCTTGGGAAAAGTGTGATCTGAGACTCTGTGTCCTAGTCTGAAAGGCAGGACTCCGGTTAGACTCACGTCAGAAGGTTGACATGAGAATTCAATCAGAGTCACCGTGCACCACGTAGAGGGCGTCAGCAAGTGGTGGCTGTTTCCCCTCCACAGCACTGGAGACGGCTGAAAGTTTAGAAAATACTCATCCTGTCATCTCCCCTGCTGTATTTTGAGCTCAGTGAGGGATGGAACTATCTCTGCCTGCTTCATCCCTGTCCCCCAGTCCCCACCAGAGTGGGTGCTCAGTCAGTTGTGTGGCTTGAGGGCATGACATGAGCCTCTGCCACCAGGGACTGGGGAGGAAGTTCAGGGCATCACGTGCAGCTGGGTGCATTCTAAGCCATCAAGTGCCAGGAAAACAGGAAAGGGGCATCGCCATCACCTGTGAGGTGCTGAGGGGCTCACAGACCACTGGGTGGGGCCCGAGGAAGAGTAGCCATGGCAGGCATGAAAGAGAGAATTGGAAGGTGGGCAGGGAGCCGGAGGAGATGGTAGGAGGAGCTGTTAGGAGGGTGACCAGAGGGAATAGAAAGATGAGTGACAGAAGGAACGACATCCTGGCGTTTGTATGAACTATCCAGATCCTGAGCGTGAAGTAGAAGTGTCTGTGCATCTTTTCCTCCTGAGCACTGACTCTCCCCAGAAGGTTTCCATTCATCCATTCAATATTTGATTTTATACTAAGCCTACTTCTGAGAAGAAGGAACAGCAGGCACAAAGGTCCTCGGGTGGGAGGGACCTTGGAGGATTCTGGGAAGCACTGCACAACCATGCTGAGCAAGAGGAAGTGGACATCGATGAGGTCAGAATGAGGCAGGACACCTGACCACGTGGGGAGGAACCAGCCAGGAGGAAGGCTAATAACAAGAGGGCGTGGCCTTGACGTGGGCGTGGCCAGGCTGCCTGGGGAGAACAGAGGGGGGAGCACAGGGGAAGGAAACCGTAGAGGGAGGGCACTGCTGCCCTCCAAGCCCACAGTGATGGCACCTGGGACCCGCCTGGTGAAGGAGGTGGCAGTCTCTTTTTCCTGTCTGGAAGGTCATTAGCTTTGGATCAGAAACCTAAGTTAAAGCCAGTGATCCTCAGCTGACCTAAGCACCCTCATTTGACCAGTGGACTCCTCCAAGGTCACAGGGTCCCTGTCCCTGTTCACACCCTCCACCTGGTGCCTGCTTTTCGTCCTGGTCACTGTCCCTTTGGTCCCTGTGGCTCTGTAGAAACAGATCCACAAAGGGCTGCTGCTGCACTTTAGAGGTCGAGGGTAAAATTAAGAACTATTTGCTTTTCATTTATAATTTATGCTTTATACACCACCTACTTCCCACAAGGATTTGAGACGGCTCACAATAACAATCATCTCGAAACCATCTGCACCGCCACTAAAAACCATGTTTGCAGAGGATCCTTAATGGCACAAGGAAATGCTCAAAACACAACTTTAAATGAAAAAGACAGGATACGATGCTTTGTTTACTATAATACAGTTACATAACCCAGAGATGGATGAGGAGAGGGATGGAGAAGAGGGGAGAAAGAGAGGGAGAGCAGGAGGGAGAAGAAAAAAGGGAAAGAGGAGGGGAGGGGAGACGAAGGGGGGGTGAGGACGAAGGCAAGAAGGAGACATGAAGGGTGGTAACGTCCCTTCCTGGACTTGCATGGTGAGACCTCACTGCTCGCAGAACAATTCCCCCAAGTAACCGTAACTGAGTAGCTGTAACTAAGATGGTCTTCAATGCTATTCGAATGCCTTTTTTCATGTTATTAGTTGTGCATTTACATACCAATGCAAAGTTCTTAAAAATATATTAACACATCCAGAACCATGTGTGTGGGTTAGACTTCATCTGCCCTTCCAGATCCCTCCTACCGGCTCCTGTCCTGCTCTCTGCAGAGGAAACTCCCTGGCTCTCTGGCTTTGGGTTAGTTTGGGTCTGTAGGGACTCCAGGCGACCCTTTTGCTTTGCTCTGACTCTCCTGGGAGCTCCTACCCCTGGCCTCCAGTTCCCCCTGGTCTCATCAACACTGCCCTGTTTCCCTTTGATGGTTCATGCCCCACTGCCCGGGCTTCTTCCCTTAACTCTGCCCTCAAGCCTGACAGTTCTCTCAGGGAGTTCTTAGTAGCCTAATCCTTCTTCATGTGCATAAGCTTAAGAATCACCTAGGCAGAAGGCTGGTTAAAACTTAGATTTCTCTACAATTCAATATCGTTGACCCTCCCTTCCTGGACAATAAGGCACCAGATCTCATTCCTCCTACCTGTAACTCTGACCCTGTTGAGAGATCTCTGCTGATCCCCACCTCCTGTGACATCCCCCCCCCCCGCCTCTAATAACCTCTGCCCACCCTCCACTTCTATGAAAACAATAGTTTTAGATTCCATTCATTTATCATAATGTCCTCCAGTTCTACCCACATGGCTGCAAATTATGGGATTTTACTCTTTTTTATGGCTAATATTCTATTGTGTATATATGCCATGTTCTCTTTTTCCATTCAGCCATTGCAAAAGAGCTAAAAGAGGAGGCTTTTAAGGTTCTCAAATGATAAATGTTTGAGGCGTCGGAAATGCTAAACACCCTAATTTGATCCTATACAATGTTTACGTGTATTGAAAAATCACACTGTACTCTATAAATATGATGTCCAATTATTAGATGTCAATTAAAAATAAGATGAAACTTTAAAAAAACAGATTCCTGCCTCTTATCCCCAGGGATTCTGATTTGGGAGGTATGGGCAGGAGCTGAAAAACTTCATTTCGAAAGCAGCTCTCAGGTAATGCTTCTGTTGCTGACTCAGGGACCACACTTTGAGTAACTGTGCTTTAACGTACCCTCTGAGTATGTCATCTACTTCCTAAAAGTTCCCTGACTAATCTTTGATGGAGGGCAGTTCAACAGAGATCTCTGTGATGGCGAAGATGCTCTATGACCTTCCACATGCTCACAAAGTGGCCACAGGGATCTTATGAACCCTTGAAATGAGGCTAGTGCCCGTGAGGAGCTGGTTTTCTAATTTTATTGAATCTTAATGAATAAACATAATGAGGTCTGGGCTCATAAAAGACAGTGAGCACTTCCAACATTGTACCTGAAAACTCTCCTTAACCAACTAACAATTTTATTAGATACCATTTGTATCTCCAAGTTCATCTGTACTGCAGGGGACAGTTTTGTTAATTGCTCTGGCTGCCAATCATGCCTCCAATAGTACTTTCCTTGCTGCACTCCAGCCTCCATTCATGGCCTCCTGGTGGTATCTGGAGCCTCTACCCACTGCCTAGTTGCAAGGCCAGGGCCACATGTTTTAGAATTATTTTATGGCCGACTTCTATTCCTAGGTGCCAGCTTCTCTTTCGGTTATGTATTACTGCATCACAAACCACCCAAGACCTAGTAACTTAAAACAACCACCATTTTATCATCGCTCTTGATTCTTTGGGTTGAATGGGTTCAGCCAGGCAATGCTTCCGCCGTCGACAACACTGGCTAAGGACACCATCGTCATCTGCAACTCAATCATGATGGACGAGCCCACATGGCTTACTGCCCTTGTTAGCCATTGGGGGTGGCTGGATGCCCAGATGGGACTATGGACAAGGGTGGTTCAGTTCTCACCCAGGTGCCTTCTCCATGGAGCTGGGGATGCTCACAGCATGGCAGCAGGGTTCCAAGAGATAAGAGGTGCACAGTGCTCAGAAATTCCAGAATATCGCTTTCCGTGCATTCCAGTGATTTAAACCAGTCTCAAGACCAATCCAGAGTAAGAGGAGGGGAAACAAGTTCAAGTACTTGATGTTATCAGTGATATGTGCAGTGCGAAGGAACGGATGGGTGGGCCATCTTTGGAGACTCTGTCCTCCGCATCATTCCACAGGAGGAGAAAAAAATAAACGACAGTGTGCACCACTGCTTCCAACTTCAGTGACTTCGGGGATTGTGTTGAAACAGCCGCTGACTCAGTACTCAGGGCATCTCAGTACTCTCAGTAGGTCCTGAGAGTCTACATTTTCAACAAGTTTCAGGGGAGGCTGACGCTGCTGGTCCACGGTCCATACTTTGAGTAGCTAAGTAGCCATCAAGTAGAATGCAAGGTGGAAGCTGCCTGGAGTTTAGACTCTCAAGACCTAAGTTCAAAATCCGTCTCTACTGATTTTTAGCTTTGTGACCTTGAAAAGTGAGGGTTAGCGACTCCTTCTCCCCCAGTGGGTTGAAACCAAAGACAATAACTGAAAACCATTTTTGTCCTAGATGACCGGTAAATAGCTTCAGCCCCAGAGTTTGTGGTCTTGGTGGCTGGTGTGATTAATGGTCCCTGCTGGGAAATTCAGCTGTGGGCTTCCGATGACTGAAGAGTCATGAGACACAGAGTCCCAGAATGGTCCAGATCTAGTTCCATGTAAGCCACTCCCCCAAGGGATCCTCGGGCCATTCTCAGGGATCAGATACTCTGGACCACCTAGGACAATCGAAGTTTGCTTGGTTATTTATGTGGGCTTTCTTGTATTCACTGAGATCTGTGTAGAATTCAATGGCTCTGGAAATTTGAGATAATGTTAGAGTGTTAACCAGAGCCATCATGCCTGGGAATAAGGCCACAAAATCAAGGCAAGAAACAGCGGTTCACGTTGGTTTTCCACTTACTGCATGCTGGGATAAATACAGTCATGCAACCCCGAGCCGTGGAAATACGTTCTGAGAAATGTGTCGTTGGTGACTTCATCACTGTGAAAATGTCACAGCATGCACTTACACAAACAGAGAGAGCTAGCTACTCCATCACTAGGTGATGTCATCTTGTGACCACTGTCACATACGCAGTCCATCTTGACCAGAAGGTAGTTATGCAGACTGGTCATAAACAGGAAGGCAGCACAACAGCCCCCATTTGTCAGGCAAGGAAACTGAGACACGTAAAGGTAAATGACCTGGGTTGGGGACATAGCTCAGTTGGCAGAGGGCTTGCCTTGCATGCAGAAGGCCCTGGGTTCAATCCCCAGCACCACCAAAAAAAAAAAAAAAAGGTAAATAGTAAATGACCTGTTCAACATCACACCACGAAGTGACAGATCTCAGACCCGAATTCAGGTCTGGCTGGCAGCAGACCATGCTGAGACAATTTTTGAAGGCTGATGGATTGGGGCTGGGACAGGAAGGAAAAAGCACTGCAATTACAAATATCTCTCCTGATTCAGTGACTGTGATGTGTGCACACCACGTATACACACACACACACACACACACACACACACACCATTTTGGAAGAGAAGAGCTTTAAGGATAACTCAACTCATTGGTTCTATTGAACAAAGCAGAACTGGAGGAAGCCATTGAACCCGTCTAGGCGTTTGGCCCTGGGCCCCTCCTGACCAGGCTGGGCCCCCTGCGCACATGAGACCTGGCCAGCGCTGGCTCACGACATCATCTTCCTGCATCTGGGGGCTCCTCTCCCCTTCCAGGAGGTCTTTCTTGAAGACGGGGCTCTTACTGATCCTCTTCCAACCCCCTGCACTTCCTACCAGCATCCCTGAGACCAGATTCTCTCCTGTGGCCACCCAGTCTCCACCTGGGTCCTCCTCTGGGTCCCCCTCTGAGAATGAGCTCGGAACAGACAGATTTCATGATGTCACTTCCCCAGCTTTGAAGTCCCCCGGGGCTCCCACTGTCCTGGGGTCAGAGCGTCTGAAGTCCTCCCCAAGTTCACCTCCTGCCCCTTCCTTACCCACACCCGCCCTGCAGCCATGCTCAGGCACCTGCAGCCATTGCAAGCCATGTGTCCCCGCCCCACTTTTGCTCCCTGTCTCCCCTGGACCTGTGGAGTCCTTTCCCCAACTCTCTGACCCAGCAGGACAGCCAGGCTGTCATCCGTGTCATTACTGAGGTCCATAATTATGCCTCCCAAAAGGTGGGGGGTGATTAAAGAAGCCAGGATACAAAGATGCCCCAAACGGGGCCTGGTGGCCACTGGTCACCCTGCCCCGACTGTCAACTTGCCAACATCACCTTGATCCCTTCTCTCCCAAGGACACTTCTCACACCACCCTGACCCCTACCCCGAGCTTCTTTCTTTCCAAAAGACCTTACTCTGAGTGACTAAGAGGGGACAAAGAAAAGAGGTGCTTGCTTTCCTTCCGCTGGCCAAAGGAGACAAGGGAAGCAGGACCGGATGCTTCCCGAAGGCCACCGGCCTGAGGCTCAGCCCCTGGAGTGGGAGTGGCAAGGGGGTCACTCGCTTCCCTCTCTTGGTGATGTGAGGCAGAAGGACCGTCTCAGTCAAACCATACACAACGTTTTCTTAGCAAACTGCTGTCATCTGTCGCCCTTTGGGAAAAGCATGAGAAGAAGGGAAAAAAAATATTAGAAAAGTATTTTACCCCCAAAGCCCTGCAGTCTGTAAAATGAATTGCCCGCCACGGCTGGAGCCGCAGGGAGGTTTCGAGCAGTTATTTGCCCGAGATCCTCATAAATTGTCAGCCTCAACAGTCGGATGCTAAACTAAACAGGAGGGACGGGGAGAGGCATAAACATTAAACACATCATCTTTCAAGAGTGTCCCTCTCTCTGCTGACTGTTGGCTCTCCGAGGGGAATGGTTTTCTCCTTTCTCTTTTTGATTTTCCTTTGACATCTCACCAAGGAGTCAGAGACCACCGTTTTGATTTCAGATTCCTCTTCCCGGATGGAGTTCTGAGAGGGGAGGATGGGGCTAGGAAGGGGCAGAGTGCAGAGGTCGACGGTCCTGGATGGCCGTCCCCACACCATCATTGGCCAGTAATATCTCCTCTGCTGACATGTTTGACCTCTCCAAGCCACGGTCTCCTCATCTGTGGAATGGAGAGTCACCACCCCTCAGGGTTGTCAGGGGACCTACCTGGAGGCACACATAAAAGGCAGCAGGTAGTTAGTTCACACTTAGGATCGGCTCTTGCTCTCATCATCCTGCTGTTATACTTGAGCCAAGCAGACCAAGATCTCCACCCCAAAGGGCTTCCATTCTCTGTGAGGAAAACAAATAAATAGAAATAAGAAAATACAGGTTGAGTATCAGGTTTTGAAAGCTTGATTTTGTTTATGATTTTGTGGCCAAACATTTGGGTCTCACGTGAAATTGCTTGTTAAATGTTGGCTTGGCTCAACTGGGGCTCCTCCCCATGGCTGGTGGCTGGCCCTGTGAGCTGATCCCCAGCAGCCCACGTGAGGCCACCTGTCCCCAGTCTCCCCAGCAGGGCTGACTCAGGGCCTGCCCCAGGGCAGGAAGGCAGAGCTTTGTCTTTTTGTTGACCTGACCTCAAGCAGCAGAGTCACTTCTCCCATCCTGTCTGGGCCAAAGAAGTCCCAAACCCGCCTCTCTCTACGCAAAGGGAGGGAACAGAGCCCCCCTTGACGGCATGAGACTTCAGGGGCCACAACGTGAAGCCTCCACAGACACCATCCCACACGCCAGAGATGCAAAAAGTGGACCCCGGTGAGCGGGACAGCAGAGATTGGTGGCATTGTCCTTCTGGAGGGACCACGCCTAGCTTAGCTCCAGACCATTGTTCCCTGTGGAAATGTGGGCCTAGAGCAGACACATATTTTGATTTTTCAAGTGCACTGTGAAATCTTTAGTGGAATTTGCCAAGTTGAAAAACATCATATGAGCCAGAGAGCAAGCGGGAGTCCTGGGGCCGCCGTCTGATGGCTCCAAGAGAAATCATCTGAAGTCACAGCGCCGGGTGATAACCCAGCAAAGGGCCTGCACTGGTGGCTTAGACTGCAGGATCTTGAGGGGACGTTTGAGCAGCCCCTCCCCCCAACAGGAACGATGCAAAGCCACCCAAAGGACTCTTCATAGAAACAAGGGGCGGCCAGTCCTGAGACGGGAAAACAAATGGAGTGAAGAACTGTCGACCCACCAAGATCACGTGCAGGAGTCATCCGGGTCTCACCCAGGATGCCGTGGGCTAAGCGTGATCACCTCTGAGCGCAGGTGGACAAACTGCCCCTCTCAGCAATTAGGCCCTGAGCTGGTTGAGCACGGGGGAGAGTGGTAGAGCCAGGGCCACAGGAACACACACACACACACACACAACACACCACAACTCACGCACACACACACACACACACACACATATGGCACACACCACACCCTCACACACACACACCACACACCACACACCTCATACACACACACACCACAACATCACAGCACCACAGCTCACATACACAACACACACAACACACCACAGCTCACACACACACATACACACACACCCCACATATGGCACACACCACACCCTCACACACACACACAACACAACACACACAACATCACACCACAGCTCACATACACAACACATACAACACAACCACACCCTCACACACACACACTGCACCACACACCACATGCCACACACACACATGACACCACACACACTCACTCCACTAGGCCACGTCCAGAGTGTTACCAAAGCTGCACAATTAAAGCAGTGGCCCAAACAGATCAACCAAAAGTGCAATCAATTCTTAGTTGCCACCATAGTCAATGAAGTTGCATGAGCTGCGTCCATCCAAACAGGGCTATTGCCAGGACTCGAGGCTGAGCAGTCTTTCAAGGGGACTTACCTTTGTGGATTCCTCTCTATCCATCCACACAAGAACAGGGACTTGAGATCCTAAAGCCCGTGGCATTTTGGGAGACAGACACACACTGGCAAAACTCCCAAGAGACTGATGTCTACACCAGAACGAACACACGGTAAATACGTTCATTTACAGTGATTATTATAAGTGCAAAGAAGACCAAAATGCTTCTGCTGGCGTGAACAGCATGTTTGCTCCTTGTCTGAAGCAAAATCATAATACTTTACTCATTAAACAAATAGTGAGGGACCATCTGTCCTCGAGGAGCAGCCGCAGACGCAGCAGGAGGTTGGTTTGGTGAGTACCTCAAGTCCACGTGAGGACTCTTTAGGTTGTAAGTAACCAAACGTCACCTGCATTTGACTAGACAGAAATACTTTTTAAATAAAATTTTTAAAAATCCAGAAGCATCTCATGGAACGCAAGAGTTGGAATGGAACTTTGGCCTCAAAAGGGATAGGAACCGAGAAGACAGAAACCCTGAGGTGACACCTCTCCACCTCCCCTCTGCTCGGTCATGTCAACTTCTCCCAATACATCAGCTTCATTCTTTCCTCCATTTATCAGAATTTGCAGCCATGCAGAAACCGGCACTGGCTGGCTTCAACAGAAAAGGAATTTATTGAAAAGATAGCAGAGGACTCAGAATCTCCAGGAAACCCAAGGAACAAGACAAAGATAAACAGCAGCAAGGGGGCTCAGCACCAGCTCACAGCCAGACTCACACCACAGGCCAAGCCTGGCGAGGAAACTGTGGCCGCCATTGAGGCGGGAGAGCCTCGGCCTGCACCTGGACGCCACAGGCTGCAGCACTGCAAGACCATGGCTGGGAGTGCAATCGCCTTGTCTCGCAATCCGTTGCAAGCTGTCATTGCGGGAATTTTTGTAGAAAGCTGCTGCCCTCCCTCTGCATCCTTGGGGACCTGCTTCCAGGACCTCTGCACAGATGTCAAAATGTACGAATGCTCGAGTTCCCTGTGGGGTGGTTTTTGCATATAGCCCATGCCACCCTCCCATACACTTCAAATCCCCCCTACATTACTTATAATACCTCACCCAGTGACAAGGTCACGTACACAGGTGTCCTGCTGCATTCTCTAGGGAATAATGACAAGGAAAAGGCTCTGCACATGTTCAGTTCAGATAAAAGCTTTTTTTCCAAATATTTGATCCTCAGTTAGTTGAATCCACAGATGTGGAACCCATGGACCTGGGGTGCTGACTGAATCTACATCCACAAACAATACCCTGCCGTGAAATGAACCCCCATCACTGACTTCAATAATTCCCAACTGCTAGCCCATCTTGTTCACCTGTGTCCCCACCCTCTTCTGCAACAACCCAAAATATTTTGAAACAAAGACCATTCTTCCTGTAATTTTATCTATAACTTTTTTAAACTGGGAATTTAACCCAGGGATGCTTTACCACTGAGTCACATTCCCAGCCCTTTCTATGTTTTATTTGGAGACAAGTTCTCACTAAATTGATTAGGGCCTCACTGAGTTGCTGAAGCTGGCCTCAAACTTGTGATCCTCCTGATTCAGCCTCCTAAGTCACTGGGATTACAGGTGTGCACCACCCCTGCCTGGCTTATCCAGACTACTTCAACATGAATCTCTAGAATCTCAATCTTAGCACTATTGACATCTTGGGTCAGTTGATTCTGTGTCGTAGGGATTGACCTGTTTGGTGGAGCATTTTAACAGCATCTCTGGGCATTAGCCAATAGATATCAGAGCACCTCCTCACTCCTCACTGCAACAGTCAAAATGTCTTCAGATATTGCCACATGTCTGCTAGGGAGCAAGATTACCCCTCACTGAGAAAAATGAATGTGTCTTCTGACCATTAATGCATATATGTCTATAGACACATATATCGTCACAAAATAAACATAACCACAAAAACATCATCACACTTCAAAAATTAAAAATAATTCCTCAAAATCATTAATTACCAAGCCAGTGTCTAAATTTACCTGTTGGTCTCCTAAGTATTTTTATTTAATTTATTTGTTAGATTCAGGATTAAGATAAAACCCACACTTTGCCACTGGTTAAAAGAGAACTCTTTTAATAATAGACTTCCCCTTCTGTCTTCTCTTTTCTCCCCAGAGCAATGTGTTTGTTGAAGATCACCAAAGGCAGATGGGAGGGAGAAGAAATGGAAAGATGTGGGTCAAAAGATGCAAGGTTATGTAAATAGGTTGCACAAGTGTGCAGGTTCACCACACGACTATTCATAATAGTATACTGCGCTTGGATTTTTGCTAAAATGATAGGTAATGTGTGAGTGGTATAGATGTTAATTTACTTATCTACAATCATTTTTCACCATCTATGTACATACCAAATCATCATGCTGCATACCTTAAGAATACATAATAAAATAAAAAATAAAAAACTAGGAGCCAGGCATAGTGGCATACACCTGTAATCCTAGGGGCTCAGGAGGCTGAGGCAGGAGGATCAAGAGTTCAAGGCCAGCCTCAGCAAAAGAAAGATGCTAAGCAACTCAGTGAGTCCCTGTCTCTAAATAAAATACAAAATAGGGCTGGGGATGTGGCTTAGTAGCCAAATACCCCTGAGTTCAATCCCTGGTACTCAAAACAATAGAATAAAAAATAAAACTAGGGCTGGGGGAAGTGGGAGAGCACTTTCCTAGCATGCATGAGGCCCTGGTTCAATCCCAGCACTGTAAAAAAAAAAAAAAGAAAAGAGAAATCGGGTCCTTTAGAGTTCCCTACAGGCCGAATTGCCAATTTTATCCCTGTGGCTCAGTTTAGGATTCCCCTCTGTCTCCTCTATTTCTAGAAATTGGAAGTTAGATCTCAAAGCCTGGTCTGATTCCAGCTCTGTTAGTTGCATGGTTCTGGAGCACCCCTCCATCATGGCACCTGTTTGTGTCTTTGGCTGGGGTGCAGCAGCCACTGGCAATCATTTCCTAAGTCCTTTATTGAATTTGGTATTAAAAAATGGTAAGATTTTATCAGTCCTTCACTAATTACCTAGAATTCCTAGAAAGATTAACATGTTCTTGGATTTCTTGGTTACCTCAATGAACAATGTGTGCGGGGGAAGTGAGAAAAAATGCTTGCTGTGGTGGTGGGCGTCGTCGTGAAGGCCTGATTTTGAACCTATTGGAAGTGTGTCCAGTCCGTGGCCGTTATGTTCCCACGGATGCTCAGATTGTTCCATCTTTGGCCACTGAGATCCCCTGTAGGGTGGCTCCGGAGTCCTTGAGACAGACCCAGTGTCTTCCCAGCTTAACAAGACACCCCGCCTCCTTGTGCACAGACCCCGTCTTTTCTCCAAGGTGCCCTAGTTCCTTCTAGCACGTTCCAGCTTCTTGGCAACTTGCTCCAGATTCAGTCCTTGAGCCACTGAGAACAGATGACCAAGATTGTGCCGTCGCCTCTGTACTTGTGGCCACAAGAGCAGGAAAGCAAAGATTTCACCTGTAGGGCTTCTACGACCAGAAGCAGAAATTCCCACCGGATCAGCGTCCCCACCCACACCAAATGACAATGCTCCCTGACTCTCAGTCCGTCCACAGCACACTGTCATGGAATGCAATGGGTTTTTATGTTGTTGTTGTTTTGTTTTTTCCGTTTCTTAAAACCAATGAGCAAGACCAGAAGATCGTAGGATGGAGAAAGACTCTTATGGGCAGTGAGTAAGGAGAGCCCTGAAGTTAGCTGCAAAGCAATACTCTCCTCGAAAAAGGAAACCTGGGATTTTATTCTAGTAGTCCATTTTATTCTAGATGGGGTAGACACCTTCCTAAGCATGCTCACTTTAGGGCGCTTCCTTCTGAGCATGCTCAGTTTAGGGCGCATCTTTGAATATGCTCGCTTTAGGGTGCATCTTTCTGCACATGCGCAGTTTGGGGGGGTGCATCTTTCTGCGCATGCTCAATTTAAGGCGCATCTTTCTGAGCATGCTCAGTTCAAGAAGGAAAGATGGCGGTAGCGTTTCCGGGCCTTTTCGGCTGGAGGCCACGGAGCCCACCAGACCTTGGCTCATTCTTTATACATTTCTCTTGAATTTTTAGCTGAAACAAAAGGAAAAGACACTTTGAGGGAACATTCATGTAGGAGTTTGCCGCTCAGGGCCTGTCCTGCTTAGTGTAAGGTCAGGCACTGGTGGCCAAAAGGAGGCAGATTGAAAGCTGAACAAGGCTTTACTGAGATTCGCTCCCAGCGAGACCCTCCCGTCCAACAGAGCGGGTCAGGGGAGTCGTACCCAGGCTCAGCCGGATTGGAATTGTATTGGGTTTAGGGCAGGAAGGGAGGGCTTGGGAGAGGAAAGGGAGGTTTTCAGAGTCCCTTGTCTTCCTGGGGTTGGTTGGAGGATCTTGCTGAGATCCCTGGCCTTCCAGGATTGGTCAGGAGACCCCGCTGATTGACAGGTGTTGAGGCACCGGCACTGCTGGTCTGTCGGCACCTGATTGGTTGTTCCTTCACAGGCCTGGGTTGCCTGGTGCTTTGTCCCCTTAGCACCTCAAGCCGACTTAGCAGCTGGAACGCCTTTTCACCACGTGTGGCTGATCATGACTGCCCCACGGCTCCCGAGCTCACAGGGCCTGCCAGCTCCAGTGCCACCAGAAACCGGATGCCAGTACTGAATTTCCAGGAGATACAGTGGGTCAAGCTTAATCTGCCTAAGGAAAGGGTCGTGCAGTGCAAGCCAACCCACGGCTTCCTGGTGGGACTAAAAGACCTCAGATGCTGCAGAATGGGAGGCCTGGCTGAGCAGTCGCCCCCAGAACACCCTCTGCCCACAGCCAGAGCTGAGGCCTGGATGACTCAAACTTTGTGGCTTCAAGCTCTGGGAACTTAACAGATCCCTCTGCAGTTCCCCAGGTGTGGACTCCCAGCTTCACAGCCCAAGCCATCTTCAGTCCACCTGGCTCTTGGCTCGGTGACACCAGTGACAGAGCACTCTTCCTTCACCTGACAACCACAGCTCACTCTTGCAAAGCCGTCGCTGTGTGGCAGTCCCCTTGCTTCAGCCTTCAGACACGGCCTGCCTCTCAGACTCTTTGAAGCCTCCCTCTGGTGTGGGCTCCCATTTTCCTGGTAGGTGAACTAAGGTTTGGAGACATGAATATGGCAGATCTTGTCACCTTACTGGAAGACATGGAGGCTGTGTTCTTCCCCTGCCCTCTCAGGCAGCCACCCAATTTTAAAGTCAGTTCCCAAAAAAGAACTCAGTACACAGGCTGATGGTCATGGTCCCCACAGAAGGGGACCAAAAAGGAAAGCCTCTTTATAAATTTGTGTAGAGAATGTGGGCTTATGCGGACTTCCCAAAACATACAAACTCATTCCATCATCCAGAAATATTTGTTTGGTACTGTCTTGGGCATGGGGGACAGAGCAGTTAAAGAAGCAGTCCTGCTCTTGTGACTTATTTTTGTGCTGGGTGAGTGGGGAGAGTAGGCAGACAGGCAACCCACAATAAAAATAAAGTATATGGCATATATTTTATATAATTTATAATTATACACACACCCATATCATTATAAGTGCTCTGGAGAAAATAATAAAGGAAGAAAGAAAATCATGAGTGTCGAAGGTTTGGAGTTAAAATGTTAGACTTGAGGGAGGAGGCATCCATGGAGGGAATATTTTGAATAAACTGCTAAAGTAATGTGGAGGTATCTGGGGAACTATCACTACAGGAGGCAGGAACAGCACATACAAAGGCCCTGTGGTAGGAGTCTAACTGCAGGTATGTTCAAGGAGCAGAGAGAAGAGCAGTGCAGTGTGGTAGTGAAAGAGGGGCAGGGGGACAGAGGTGAGGGGGAGAGAGCAGAGAACCAGGTCCTGTAGGCCTTTGTGGTCACAGTGAGGATGAAGGCTTAGAGGGGGGAGGTGGCAGCCATCAGAGAGTGACATGCTGAGACTTGTGCCTTCATAGCCTCCCTCTGACTGTTATGCCTCCAACCCACTCCTGGCACGGAAGCAGGAAACCGACCCAGAGGCTTTGCAACAGTCCAGCTAGAAGCTGGTATGGCTGAAGCCTGGGCCGTGGCGGTGGAGGTGGACAAGTTGATCTACCTCCCTCACAGAAGTCGTGCTGACAGATTAATGCAGGGTGTGACATGAAGAGGGGAACCCAGGGGACACCAGGATCCGGCCTGAGCAAGTCATCCCCCTTCACAGTTTCCGGGGGAGCCAGAAGTCACTGCAGTCTCCACCAGGCTGCCTGGGCCAGCAGCCTGAAGGTGCATCTTGCTTGTTATAAATTTTCTTTTTCTTAAACCAGTTTATTCCCCACTTCAAAACCCCAAAGGATTTGAAAGAGGAGGGTCAGGCAAGAAGACGGCACCTTCTGGATCACAGATGCCACCGTACTTTAAGATCACTGGCTCCTACGAGCTCTTGCTGCCTGCCTGGTTCCTGCCCTGGGCATACAAAGAAATCGTGTTTCTAAGAGTTGACTTCATGTCACAAACACATTTTCCTGACTTCCTGTCCCAGGAAAAAATCCAATACAGAGCTCAAATACTGCCAGCCCAGTGGTCAAAGATGAGGAAACTCGCCCTGGTACTGCAGGCGGGGAGTGTTGAAGACGTACGTGTGTGTGTGTGTGTGTGTGTGTGTGTGTGTTCGATATACAGTTTTCTAGAACAGGCTGAAATCAGGAGGAAATATGGGGTAAGAGGAAACTGAAAACGAAAGAGGAACTCGTGGCTGGGGTGGGAGAGACCTGACCTCTAGATTTAGGATCCCAAATCAGCAGCTGGACACCAAGAAAGAGGAATTCAATACAAAAGCATTGGGACTAGGTGCAGTTCAGGAGTAGGACACTTGCCCCGCGTGTGTGAGGCCTGGGTTTGATCTCTAGCACCACAAATAAAAATAAAAACAAAAGCGTCCATCTCAGGACTGCTAATATGTCTACATTAGAAACTCGTCTCCATGGAAACGGCTGGAGACACTCGCCATCGATCATCACCTGGCATGAATTCTCTGCCTATAGATCTTCAAGGCTGTTCTGCAGTTTGCAGAATTTATCTTTCGAACAAAAGCATTTTGAGGGACATGGGCACGTCCTGTCACAGGAAGAAAACAATGGCTTCTCATCTCGGCTGACCAGGGGCTCTGGGTTTCAATGGGTAAGCCACCCTGTGAAGACAGCACCCTTCCTAACCAACCCCGTGCTCAGCGGCAGGGCTGACAGCCAGAAGAGAAGCTTCCAATCCCAGCTCCGCATTTGTGACTTAACCTCTCAAAGCCTCATTTTCCTCACCAGTCACGTGGGCACAAGACCTTGACCATTCTTCTGGAGGACTTTGAAGAGCAGACCATGGACACCTTGACACAGCACAGGCCGTGGCTGGCACAGAGCAAGACCACAGGAGACCATAGTTGTGGCCATTTCTCTACTAGCAAAAAAAGCCTAGTGGCCAATTTGCTTTGTGCCTCCAGATTCAGGCGCCACGATCCCCTCCAGTGTGTTGTGTCACGCCATCAGTGGGATGTAAGTATTTAGTGGCACACAGAGCCTGTCTCCACAGCCTGTTTTCCTCTGTCAGGCTGTAGTTCCTTAATTGCCTACAGCAGATGTGTTTGGTTTTGCCAGCCAAGTTGCAGGAGCTGGGTCTCAGGGTTTAGGTTTCAAAGCATGACATTGGCACCGTGTTTGCAAGACAGTCCCTGGGAGGGAGGTGCGCCTCGCTGCGGCGGGTACAGCTACTTTCTGACTTCACCAGGACAGGTCCAGGAAGAGGACTTCTGGGGTCCTGTCCACTCAGTGACCTCCTGGACCACTACAGGATGAGCAGGTGGAGGAGTCTGATGGTGGAAATGAGCCCCAAATCAAGTGACAGTAGAGAGAGAAGCCCACGGGCATGGTGGAGGCTGACGTCATCAGAGACCCTGCAGAGCTGAGGAAGGGGAGCCCCGGGCCTGTCTAACAACACGCGGTGAGAACCACGATTCACAACACAGTGCCAGGCACCTCACACAAACTGACACACTATGTCCTTGCAACCACCTGAAGGGGCAGGTACCATGCAAAACCCACTTTTGCAGAAAAGGGAACCTTGGGGGTTGGGTGGTGGCTCAGTGGTAGAGCGCTTCCCTGGCATGTGTGAGGCCCTGGGCTCAGTTCTCAGCTCTGCATATAAATGAATAAAACAAAGGTCCATTGACAACTAAAAAATACTTTAAAAAGGGGGGGGGGGGGACGTGGCACAGTGGCTATGTAACACAGTGCCATCCAGCTGGTACACAGCAAGGCCAAGATGCTGACCCAGGCAGTGTGGGGTCAGAGCTTAGGCTCTTGGATGGCGAGCTGTCATTGTCACACCTTCCTGGTTACCCATTCATTCATTCATTCACTCAACAATTACATAAAGCCCAGGGAGCAGAAACCAGCGACCCGGGCTGTGGAGCAATCTTCACAGTGCAGCAGTGGCCTGACAAAGGGGGAGGAGGGCAGATTGAAGAACCGTGATGTCACTGCCAAATCGCACAGGGGACTCACGCGGATCTGATTGGGAAAAATGGAAAATCTGCAGACATGTTGACACAGTCAGGGAATTAGAGGATATTAAGGGTCACTGTTAACTTGGTAAGAGCCACAGTGGTGTGGAGGTCATGTAGGATGTGGTCTTGATGTCCTGGTTTCTCTAACAAATCACCAGGAAAAACAAGAGCAGAGACAGAAGGAGGATCTATGGATTACGGCAGACCTGGGAGACGTCTCCACGATGCAGCATATGGCTGGTGTTTGTATTCTGATTCAAACAGATTGTAAAAGAGAAAAGGAAGAGAGAGACAAGGGGAGGGAGGAAGGGAGAGAAGAAACAATAAAATAAGATGAGACGATTGGGGAAACATGAATGTCCACTGAATATTTGATGATCCAAAGGAAATGACTGTAAAATATTTAGGTGTGATATTAGTACTGCGGCTAAGTTGGTTGTTTTTTTTTAAGTTCCTTGTCTTTTATTAAAAAATGCTGAAATATTTACAGATAAAATTATAAAATGCCTGAGATCTGCCTCAAAATCTTTGGCAGGGGAGAGGAAGGAGAACATAGATGAGGGTTTAACGCTCTAAGATCCCCACGAGTCAGTTACCGCTGAAGCTGTGGAGAGGGAGTTATTCCCTTACCATCTCCACTTGTGCATAGGTTTCAAACTTCCACAACAAATTTGTTTCCCTGTTCAGGTAAGTGAGAGGTACAAAGTGACATATTTGTGAGATGACACAATGTCTGGAGCTTGCTTTAGAATATCCCAGCAACAAAGGTTTCAAATGTAGGTAGCAGGATGAATGATAGCGGTCAGGGGTTCATAATCACTGGAACTGAGGGATGGACGGGGGCGGGGGGATGCTCTTTTCTCTGTTTTGGTTTATGCTCAAAACTTCCTTCCACAGAGAAGAGGAAAGGAGATCTCGGGGCTCTGAACCTTTGGTTTCCAGGTCTGCAGAGAGCTCCACTCTGTACGAGCTTCGTGGCCTTGAGCAATTTGATCCATTCCCTGCCTCAGTTTCCTCATCTATCAAATGAGGTGAAAATAAACATGACAGCCATAACAGCTTCCTGCCATAGCTCCAAACTGAAAACCACCAAACAGGGAAACAGGTGAATGGCTTTGGCATATCCATAAGGGGGAACACTACCCATAGGTTGTTATGCCAGATTCATGGGACCCCAGTAGACCTCCAGGAGCCAAATCCGAAGCAATCACACAAGAGTCTTTATTGCAAGCTCAAGCCTGGACTCACAACCTTTCCTGATGCAGCGGTCCCAGGTCCCGGTCCTTCGTCCAGTGAGATTTTATAGGTCTTGGGGGAATACTCTATGCGTCACAACATCACACAGCAAATCATTCCATACAGCAGGAAAGTCAAACAACAGCTCTTAACATTGATGAGCACATTCACTGGTGGGAACAAGTTGGGTAGGGGTGATTGGTTAGTACAAGAGGGGGATTCCTTTGAACTGATTGGTTTAGGCCACGAGGGGTGTTCGTGCTGAACTACATGGTTTCCCAACATGTTATCAACCACCATAAACTACTGAGGGGTCATCTGGCATCCCAGGTATTTTCCCTGTCTCATGCTGATTGGTGGTTGCTAGGGGGGTTGCTATGGGCCCTCACCTAGCCTAACTGAGTCAGGGACACCTGGCGCCACAGACCTCTCCTGTTATTTACAGACAAACAACTCAGCAGAGTGGGTATGTGCTTAGGAGTGCTCTGTGGGTTTTTCCAAGGACAAGGGTCACACCCCCTTCCTTAGGACAGGCCTTGAGGTAGAAGCTGTTGTTGTTTATTTTTTTAAATGGAGTCACATCAGTTTCTCAAAGTAAAAAGAACAATCTCTGTTACACATAACAGAGTGGATAAACTGCAACACAGTTATGCCGTGGGAAAACAGAGAACCAAGTGCGTCACTCCGTGTACTTAACATTTTAGAAAACATGACCCTGGCTATAGGGGTCAAGAACAGGGCACCAGGATGAGCTGGAAGGTCAAGAATGCAGAATATTTGGAGTGGACGGACGTGACCGTTACCTGGACTGTGGTTTTGTTTTCAGAGAGATGCACGTGTTAAGTTTTATCAAATTTACACTTGCAATATGTGTAGTTTATTGTATGTCATTTATATTTCTATAAATCTGTTAATAACAAAGTAGAACTGATCTCAGACAGCAAGGGTTAAGGCGATATAAGGGACATAATAGAATCATCTGAGCTCTATCAGATAGAGTCCATGCAAAGTGCTGGGGGAAGACAAATCAACAAGACAGACCAGGGTCTTAAATCTTGCCCCTCAGGGAGTTCTCCATCTTTCCAGGAAAGGAGAAAAACAACTAATGAAACAGTGCCGGCTTCCTGGAGAAAGAAATGTATCTTCTGAGGCCTGGAAGATGAGTAGGAGGTGGCCAGGAAGGAGTTTAGAATGTGCCAGTCAGAAGTCAAGCATGTGCAAAGGCCCTGGGGTGAGAGAAAGCCAGCAGAGACAGGAAATACAAACTGTTCTAACTGGTGGAGTAGCAAAGGCACGAGAATCTGGAAGAGGAAGTGGCAGAGAAGAATGTGCAATTGATAAAATAATAAAATCAACTAACATTTATTATCTACTCTGAGTTAGGCCTGTACTGATATTGTATTGATATTGTTATCAATATTTTATGTTCCTAAATTCATTTACACTTAATAACAAGCTATGAGATGGGGACTGTTGTTGTTCCCATTTTACATATGAGAAACCTACTCACGGAATAGTTAGGCCACTTTATCCACGATCGCACAGCTTTAAGGGTGGCAAGGGGGTCTCAGATGCAAGCCCCATGGACTCCATCTCTCAGCTAGAGCTCAACACCTTGGGACCCAGGAAAGGGTCAAAGAGAGTTGGCAGCATCACCAAACAGAGCCTTTTCCCTTGTTATCAGGAGAGGTACCAAAGAAGAATGGAGAAGGGCGGCTTCCTCTAGAAGACCCCTGTGCACAGTGTTGCTGTGGCAACTCTCTGTGACAAACTCCCCCCCCCACACTTCATGAATGAGTAAGAATCAGAGAGGTCAAATAACTTGTCCAATGTCACACAGCAGGGACACTTTGGAGTCCCTCTGACTGACTCACAGACCTTAAGAACCCTCTTATCTTAAAAACAGGGTTGTCCCCGTCCCCCCCCCCACCCCAGGGCCACATCACCACCACTTCCATTTTGTCCCACCCTCCCCCCACCCACGCCCCGCAGGCTCAGGACTCCTGTTGTCCCCTCTTTGCCTATGCTGGGCGCCCAGCAGAGCCATCTGAGAAGGGCATGGTGACACCACGAGCAGAGGGGCCATCAGAATCCCACCTTTTGAAAATGTGTGTCAGACTCTTGTGACTCGGTGTCCTGCTGGCCCCTGTTCCCTATTGAATCAGCGTTGCTGGACGCCAGCGCTCTTTGGCCACTGTGATTGGGTTCAATGAGATCTAAATGATGTCTTCAGTAAAGGGGCAGGCGTCTGTCCCTCCTGCTGACCACTGACCCTGGTTCTCGTCGCAGGTGTCCTTTCTGCGCAGGAGAAGGGACGGAGGGACAGAGCCCTCCCTCGCATCTTCTGACAGGGAAGCCTCGGGCTCCTTTCTGCTACAGTGTGGATAAGTCTGAGTGTCCCCAAGGCTGTGTGTGCACATTTGGTCCCCGGGGAGGTATGAAGAGGGTGGAAATGATAGTCAGACTCTGATCACCCCAGGGCCCCTGGGAGGCCCTGAGGATGGATGATGTCATGGGTGGGACCACAAGATCAAATCCCGGCAGCTCTGTAAGAAGAGGGTGCAGAGCAGAGAGTCACACAGGCACACTCCCTGTCTCACCGCGTGACGCCCCAGGCCACTGTGGGACTCTGCCAGCAAGAAGGCCGTCACCAGATTCAACCCTCTCAGGGCCTTGGACCTCTAGAACCCTAAGCCAAAGGAAAACTCCTGCCTCGTGAGTTTGGCTTTTTTTTTTTTTCAAGAAGCAATGAAAACCCACATCCTTAAAGCCCAGAAGGACCTTCAGTAATTTAGGCCTTTTGGCTAAGAACGGCCCGTCTGTCCAGGTCGATAAGCCAGCTCCAACCGCGGGACCTTGGACGCATGACTGACATTCTCTGACACTTGACCTCCTCGTCTTTCAGATGGGAGCGGCCTGCAGATGAGCAGGACAATGAGCAGTCCTGGGGACACCAGCCAGGCACCCAGTAAGTCCTTCCTAAACATCGGCTACTGTCATGTCGGAGGTCACGGTCAGAATTGGCAGTATTGAGACCGAACAAGAGCCGCAAAAAAGTGAAGAATCTGTGACCTAAAGGTTCTGTTTAGAGATCGACTGGAGCTTTGAAAAAGTAAATCTGATGATACAATCGCCCGCACAGGGCACAAGTGCATGTTGATGGTTTCAAGCTTGGAAATCACTGCAGATGGAGCTTCCGGGTGTTCCCACCGTGGACCACTCCAAGCCGTACCCCCAAAGCCAGGCCCAGAGGCCATCAGTGGGCAGATCTCCAAGGCGCTGAGCTGGACTCCTCAGGCCCTGAAGAAGTGAGTCAGCGGCTTAGTCACTGCCTGGCATGCAGCAGGGCCAGGTTAGAAGGCCTCGAATGAGAAGCAAAGCTTGACGGGAAAGACCTCAGCCAGTCCACCGCCCCGTGGCCCCTGGAAATCCCTGGCCACTCCAGAGCAGCCCTACTGCCAGGGAAGGGGGATGGGAGAGGCACTCAGTCCTGGGTTTAAAGAAATCCTAGTTTAGTGTTTCTTCCCAACCCCCAGTAGAAAGAACTAGGACTTCAGAGTCAAAACCAAGCTCAATTCCGGCCCCAGTGCAGACACATAGTGGCTGTGTGTCCTTAGGCATCTGGGCCTCAATTTCTTCACTGTAAAATGGTACAAGGCAAGGTCTACCTGGCAGGGTTTTATGAAGCTAATATGAGACCACACATGTAAAGAAGATCCCTAGCACACAGTAGGCCCTCTACAAATGGCAGGTAGACATCTACCAGTGTTTGCTCTATGGGGATAATAAAATTGCCTTGTGGCTCTGAGGATTAAGCAAAATAATCAACAGAGGACTGAGCATGCTCTACGCAACTGCGGATCTCCACAAGATGAAGGCCACTCTTTCTAGCTGTTCCTAAAATCTCTCGTCTTCCAGACAGCCTTCCCAAACCAACCAGAAAAGCAATGGTCAGTTCCTCTAGGGCTTCTTAACCAAATTTAAAGACCACTTGACATGATGAATGAGAAAGATACTGGGTAATTCTCTCCCAAACCTGTTCCCTCCTCTTCCCAGGCACGTGATTGGACCACATTTCCCAGCCTCCCTTGCAGTGAGAGGTGGTCCTACGACTGCCCTCCAGGTGAGAGATGTGGACAGGAGTGGCTTAAGCACTCCTAGGCCCTGTCCAGGGAGGCTTTCTCCTTCATCCTGAGAATGGATCCAGAATATTCCAAGACCCCAGCGGAGGGAGGAAAGCCACAGGGTGGAAGGAACCTGGGTCTCAGAATCATTGCATAAACAATCAGCCAGTAACCAGCAATGGCCTCATGGAACCATTAAATAAGAAGCAAGTTTCTACAGCATCAAGCTATGAATTTCAGAATTTTTTTTAATAGCATTAACACTGCAGTCAACATCTGGAGAAACCCACTCCAAATCTCCACTCATCCCAGGGAACAAATGCACAGAACATAATCGGCTCCCCCAGGGATCTGTGAGTCAGACACTCCACCTGCAAACACAAATGCTGTCCCCACCACCACTGCCACGAGGCCACCTCACGGTGAGTTAATCTATGCAGCACTGCCACAGTGATGTCCAAACAGCACTTCTAAGTGCTTGCTACATGCCAGGCACTGTGATAAGTGCCACACTCGCTTGATCTCATCAAGTCCCCATGATCATCTCCTGCAATAAATATTATCCAGCCCATTCTACCACTGAGGGAATGAGGGTCAATGACATCAAGTAGCACGTTCTCATCTTCACAGCAGAGAACTGGCTTGGAGGCACCACACACTGACAGTTCCTTTTTGTCAAGAAAGGAATAGATGTCCCCAGGGGCACTCTGAAGCCAATTTGGAACAAGAGAGTTGCTGGGGTCCTGAGTGCGGGGAGAGGGCAGCACTGCCCTTTCCAGATCGTGGGGAAAGGCCACTGTGGGGACTTTGAAGCACACGTCCCGGGTCAGGCCAGCCTGGTGTCACACATGCAAGGTAGACATTCCATTTGTCTATACTGACATCCACCAGTGCCATATTCATTCTGTGGGTTTGGAAGCTTCTGCCTCCCTTTTCAGGCCAACCATGAAGTGGTTTTCTTCATTTGTGTCTCTTGCTGTGTAAACTCAAACAAGTTACTAAACCTCTCTGAATACCCATGCTCCCATCTATAAGATAGAGACGATGATATCACAACCCCCTCGGTGTGATGTAAAGACGAAATGACTTAATACGTGCAAATTGCCTGGCATATGGGGGTGCTCAATCAATTGGGTGTATGGATATGTACATGTACCCACATATTTTCTGCTGTCTTTAGGGAAACTAACTCTTGATGTCAGGAAATTTAACTAAAATTACAAATTTCCAGTAGCATCTTGCACCCAGGAAACAGTTAATACTTTGTTGGTGTTGCTCTCTCAAGTTGCCACTGTTACTGAACTGGGATTAGAAAGCCCCTGTTTTGAATCCTGGATCTGCTAGCTGGACATCTGTGGCCAAGGTAGCTTATTCTTCTGTTTTCATCTTCTGTAAGCAACATGGGAATAGTCATGCTCCCTACTGGGGTTTATTTAAGCATTAAATACTGTACACAATATTTTGGAGGTGCAATAGGCTTTTAAGTATGAGCGATTATAATTATTTGGAGATGTGTCCTTTCTAGCCATTCCCAAAATCTCTCCTCTTGCAGACAGCCTTCCCAAACCAATCAGAAAAACAACGGTCCACATGATGCCTGGCATACAGTAGGTGCTCAATAAATGTGCAACTAAGTGAATGACAAATGTAAGAATGAATAGGTGGGATGTCTAGGCCTGTCATAAGCTTCTAGAACACGTGCTTTTTGTCTTTGAAGCAAATTTCTTTTGGAATAATTGTCTCCATCACCCACCAGCCCTGGGCCTCGAGTTTCATTTTCTATAACAGTGATGAGGATTCTCAGAACTCTTTCCCATAAGCATAACAATAATAATTGAAATGCCTTCCTTTCAAACTGCCTTTGCATCTATCATAACATTGTCTTCTGTCAGCACCCTTATAAAAGTAAGAATTATTATTTTCATTTTGCAAATGGGGAAAAAAAAAAAAACAGAGTTGAGAGAGGAAATGCAGTTCCACCAGTTTGGCCAGCCAACAGCCTCTCCAGCATTTCTGAGAGAAACTTGATTTCGGTCATTCTTTCCTGGCCTCAGAAATCTTGGTGTCTTGACTTAGGGACTTGAAAAATGGCTTCATCACCATGTCACTCAGAGCTCACTGCAGGTCAAACATTTGCTCGACTCGCTAAACAGCATCATCATCGACACAACTGTCCAATCTAAAAACTCAGATTTCTCCTGGCTTCCTGCCAGTCCCATGTCCTTCCACCCCCTGCCCCACACACTTACCCAGCCAGGCACACTTCCACCCAAGCTGGCCACCATATTGTCTATTTCCCTTCTAAAACATCTCTCAAGCTCCTTCTTATCTATTGCCTCTGCTCCTCAATTACACCAGGACACCATCGCTTCTCAGTGCCTGATTTCAATACCTCAAATTGACCACTGGGCCTCCCCTCCGGAGTCTCTGATCATTTCATTCCATAGCCTTAGGGTAAAAACAAACTCTACCATGTCCCCCATGGACCTTAGGATCTGCCTTCTACATGCCTCTATGACTTCCTTTTCTGTCCCTCATACTCTGACAAGACCAGGTCACAGAGAAGTCATTGCAATTCCTGAAGTGTCCCCTGTTCCCTCTCTGGCCTCTGAGCCTTCACACACATTGTCCCCTCCTCTGGGAAGACTTGGCTCACTTCATACCTTTCTGTTCTTCAAGCACCTAAACACCATACCCTAAAGAAACCTGTTCTTGTTTTTCTAAATTTCTTTGCTTCCCTGTATCATTCAATACACTCTGTTATCTATGTGATTCCATTACTCTGAGGTTTCAATAATATTGCATTAAACTATCATTTCTCAATGACTTCCTCTCCTGTCCAAAGTCCTCCAGAAGATTCTGTGAAGTCCAAGGAAACAGAAAATTCTTTGCTGGCACCTCTGGTGGAACACATTGTGCCCAGTGGAAATTTTGAACCTTTCTTCAGTGTTCACACTAAAAAAAATCACTCTCACCAACATGGAGGAGGGAAATTGTTTGACTTTCCCACAATGTGTGGAGATTCCCAGAGAGGTATGAAGCGCACAACCTTCTGCCATTTTGCTGAAATTGCTTCCATTTCAACACCTTTGACACTTCTTATCTCCTATAAAACAGCTTAAGGAATCCTTAGTGTCTCCATCTCTAAACCAATATGGTAGCCTCTAGCCACATGCAGCTACTGAGCCCTTGAGATGTGGCTATCCCAAATTCAGATTTACAGTAAATGTAAAATACACATTGAATTTCAAAAAGTTGGCACAAAAAGGGTAAAAAAAAAAAAAAGTCTCATTGGTAATTTTGATACATATTAGATACATGAAGTTAAGTAATTATTAAAATAATTTCACTTATTTCTTGTTACTTTTTTAATGTGGCTGCTAGAAAATTCCAAATTGTGTATGTGACTCATGTGACTAATGGACCACATTTGTCTACACCATTGAGCTCATCAAGGGCAGCGGTTTTCCCAGGAGAAATTCCAGCGTCAGGTTTTAAGATATTTATTATCTATTCCCTCTTTGTACATTGTAAGGTGAAGACACCATAGCACAGAATTAAATCTCTCTTTTAGACTGTTTCCCCCGTGGTAAAATGAGGGGACGGGTATTCACCAGACAAGCAGTTTCAGAACTCCCCTCTGCAAAGTACACTGGGGATAAGGGATGAACTAAATGGCACAGAGCCCACCAAGGAGTGAACCCAGAGGAGCTTTATAATCCCTTCCATCTCTAGAACATTCCACCTCCCTTCAAATCTCTGATTTTCAATGACACAGCCTAGGAATTCCTCTACTTTCTTGGGGCCAGAGGATGAGGAAGTCAGGATCTTGAAACTTAAAAGGTATTTTCCCTAGAAATTCCGTTAGAAAATATGGGCTAGGAGGTCCCAGAGTACCCCGCCAATAATTATAGTAAAGTATTATCTACTCTGCACAAAATAGTGTGTGTTTTTAGATATTGTCTCATTTACTTTCCACAGCAACCATGGAAGTTAGACATTAGCAAGTTGACTCTGCAGATAAAGAAACTGAGGTTCAGAAAAGCCTATCGGTTGCCCAAGTTCACAGGGCTTTAAAAAAGCTTTTTAAACTGGTGTTTGAACAAAGACTTGTATAGATACAGAGGAGAGGGGGGCTGGAAACCATGGGTAGGCTTCACTGATCTAAGATAGAACTGGGCAGAGAAGTCCTTCTTCATCTTTCGCTGGAAGGCTCTCGTTAGATTTTCTTGCATATTCACTTGAAATTTGATCCAGGGTATGAAAGCTGGAAGGACCCTCTGAGAGTTGGGGCTATTTCAGCTGCAACTTACCAGGGCCAAGGGACAGAAAACCCAACATAAACAAGCTGGGGTCACACTTGCTGACTCGGCAGTTTCAAAGTTGGGACCTGCTAAGTGCCCATCTCTCCTGGCCTCTCTCTCCAGTGGCTTCCATGCTCTCCTTCTTGGACAGGGAAGATTTCCTTGTCTGGGAGGCCCTTAAAGCTTACTGATCTCTGATTGGCGTAAATGTGTCACATGACCGCCTTTGGACCAATCACTGTGGTCAGAATGATGGGGTGCTTTGATTGGCCAAGCCTAGGTCACGTGCTCACTGTTAGACCTGGGGATTATGCTCAGTCTCCCCCAAGTGCCTGACCTGAGAGAAGCGAGAGTGTTTCTCCAAAGGAAACTTGCTATTACCAGAAGAGACCAAGGAATGCGTGCCAGAGAGGCAGAACCCGCAAATGTCCACGTAATCCTTCCGACTAGCAGCTCACAGGTCAACCAGCTCTCGGGAAGACTAGGCCTGGTTTGTAAAATTTGAAAATGCCAGAGATGTGAGCGAGCCCACCGTGGCTAATTTCAGGCTACCGACTGTCTGAGCAGGGTTTCCCAGATCCTTGAATGTTTACCAGTCTGTTCTCATGAGCTTCAGCACAACACTGCAGCCTCCAAAAGAAAGAGAAGAACTGCAGAGCCGGGGTGTTTACAAGAAGAAAGGATTTTTTAATCCCCTTTGCAGTGTGGATTTTATTAAGTACAAATCTAAGTGCTCTGTCATTGAGGTTCATAAGACATCAAGCTCTTATGCCCAGAGCTGGAGGGAGCGTGAGTGTCAGCTCCAGTGATCTCAGGGTCCCCTACTCTTAATTTTTAATCCACATAGAAATCCCTCACCCACTTGCCTAAAATCTCTCATCAAAAGCACATATGGTCCAAACAAAAGTTCCTCTCTCTACCTTAAAATTTGTGTTTACGTTATTATCAAAACACTGATTGGGAGAAAATTCTGCCGAATGAACATTCTGTGAACATCCGTTGTCACTGATTAGAAACCACTTAGAACCAAACCATTTTCCATCGTGCCCAATATTAACTGCAAACAGACACCAGGGCCAAGTTCTTCTAAATAACTTGCAGTAAACAGGAAAGTTTCCTCAAATGTATGTGCAGATGAAGACTCGCCCTAGCAACCAGGAGTGCCAGGAAGCGAGATACCTATTGCAAACATGGAGGGAGTTGTGTTTGTCTGGGTTCCCAGAGAAACAGAACCAACAGGAGACAGGAATGTGTAAGATATTAACTATGAGGAATTGGGGCACACAACTGTAGAGGCTGAAAAGTTCCAGATTGCAAGCTGGGCACCCAGGAGAGCTGACCGTACGGTTCCTGTCCAAGTCTGGAGGGAAAACCATGAGAGTCAAAGGTGTCAGTTCGAGTCTGCGTCCAAAGACAAGAGAAGATCAGAGTCCCACTCACAGAGAGAGTCCCCTCTTACTCAGCCTTTTATTCTGTCCAGGCCTTCAGGAGTAGATGAGGCCCCCCACATCGGGGTGGATGGTCTGCTTTCCTCAGTCTGCCAGTTCAGTTGTTAAACAACTTCACCGACACCCCAGAAATAATGTTTAACCAAATATCTGGATCAATCAAACTGACACATCAAGCCATCTCTCCCTCTCTCAGTCCCAGTGCCCAACAATCCTCTGGTAATTTGAGACCTAATGTTACACATTTTGCAATGGAGTTTCTATCGAAAAAAAAAAATGTCCTCCAAGTTCAAAGCTTCTGACTTTGGGCTTCAAGTAAGTAGAATAATTCCTAGGTTATACCACTGAATATCAGAAACTTGATGTGAGGTGCATGTTTCAAGCTCAGAGGGATTATAAAGTTCATCTTGGTCCAGCCTGAGGATTGGATCAGTCCATCGCTGTCAATTTATAGTTGAGCCTGAGAACATTCCTCAATGTCTCTGAACATGTTATATAACCTACACCTTAATAATAATAATAATAGTACAGATGGTCTCTGACTTGAAATTTTTCAACTTTGTGATAGTGAAAAAGTGATACACCCAGAAACAGTACTTAGAATTTTGGATTTTGGTCTTTTCCTAGGCTAGCAATGTACGGTCCAGTCTTGGAATGCTGGGCAGCAGCAAGCCCCAGCTCCCAACCAGTCATCTGACCACAGGGGAAACAACTGCTACCCCTAGGTGTCCTGCATTGCTGAGCTATGATGTTTGTAGGTCATATGCATTAAATGTGGTTTTCAAGATATTTTCAACTTTTGATGGGTTTATTGAGATGTGATCTCATCATAAGTCAAGGAACATCTATATATTTGCTGAATTGATGACTAAATGAACAAAATAGATAACTTGTTTAGTAAAGGTCAATTGAAATAGCAAAACTCAGGGACAGTAATAGCTGACATGTGCCAAGACTGTTTCTAGAACTTTCTAATCACTTAATCCCCATTGGCAACCCTGAGAAGAAAGCATTTTGTCCCCTTTGTGTGGATGAGTAAACCCAGGCTGGAAAGGTGCAGACATATCATCCCTGTGTATATCTAGGAAGCGACCAAGCCAAGGAGTGAACAGGAGATGTCTGGCCCCACAGTCCAGGTGTTCAGGGGACTGTCCAGCATACAGGATGCAGAGCAAAAGAGAAATCCCTGAACTTGGCACAACCCAGCCCACTTTTCTCTTTCTACGATTGAAACTGATAACATGAAGATTAAGATCCTGGGCTCTGGGATGAGATCAACTCCACCCCAAATCCCAACTCCACCCCAAATCTCAACTCCACCCCAAATCCCAACTCCATCCCAAATCCCAACTCCACTCCAATTCCCAACTCCACCCTTCTCCAACCCTGTGATCTCAGACAGGCATAATAGTCTCCCTGAGACCCAGCAAGGTGGAGATGATGAGAAATGGCAGAGAGAATCAAAGAACTCATAAGCATGGGGCTCTGTCTCAGTGCACGGGACCAGTGACACGGCGGTAAGGGGCTAACCATCGTGATAAGAGCAAGAACTAAAATGGCGACCGTAAAAATGATACTGATGAGACAGTGCAGGGGAAGGAGGAGGGAGAGAAGAAGAGGAGGAAGAGAAGGAGGAAGGGAGCGGGGGATGTGGCAGCTTCCAGGAGGAACTAAATTCCAAAATAGGTTCTGAAGACATGGAAGAACTCTGTCAGAGTCTAGAACATTCCATGGACTGGGCAGGGGGAACAGGGAGACAGCAAGTCAAAAAGGCAGAGACAAAAATCCTGAAGCTCACTCTCCTACTTGGAATGTCAGACCCCAAGGGAGGAGAGCGAGCCCCAGACAGTAAAGGAGCAGCAGCGCCCAGCGGCACAGAGCCGGTCAGCAGAGGCCTCCAGCCACCTTCCAGCCACCAGAGGTAGCCGCCCGGGTGACTGCACTCAGTGACACCAGATGGCCTGCGCCCTCAAATCACCACAAGGCTGACTTTTCAGCCATGTCCTCCGGAGGCATTCATTTAACAAAGATTTCCAGGTGATTCCTGGGCAGAACTGTGTGTGCAAAAAATACCTTTTGAGGGGAATTGCAGACTCTGAACCCACGTGGCTAAAAACCCATTGTCCTAAACTTAATTAAAAGTAAACCAGTTATATATCCACAGAAGAATCAGAAAAGCTTCCATTGGTCAAGGGCCCCTGGAATGTCACGGGTCTCCTGTATGACTTCTCATTTGGCCATCTCCCTGTTTTACAGATGGCAGCACGGACATCCAGACAGATGGAGTAGCTTGCACAGGGCCGTGCAGGCAGCAGGTGACTGCTGGGCCCATGTTGGCTCATCCCCGGAGACTGAGGATATGGTTCACCTCCCAGAGTTCATGACCACGGGCTTGATCATCAACAAGAAGGCATGATGGCTCTTGCATGGCTTAAATGTGCTTTGTGTCCCCAAGGGCCCTTTGTCACTAAGGGCTTGGTCCCTGGGGTGGTGCAAGTGGGAAGCGGTGGAACCTTCTTGAGTGGGCCTAATGGGAGGTCCCTAAGGGTGTGTGCTCTCAGGAGGGACTGTGGGGCCTCATCCCCTCTGATGGCCTGTTTGGTGACATGCACTTTGCCTCCACCATGATGTCATGTAGCTCAAAAACAGGGCTCTCCCCAGAACTGAACCCTGCAGGTGCCAGGCCCCTGAACCTCCAAACCCATAAATGACATCTTTCTCTTTATCAGCTAGCTGACAGATATTTTGTTGTAGCAACTCAAAGCTGACTAATACAAGCAGTGTCAGCTGGGCCCCAATTGGAAGACAGAGCTCTTCCATGGAGCCCTGAGGCTCAAGAAACTAGACACACAGCTCCTGAGAGACAGAGGTTACTGTCATCTTGCCTGGCATAACGGAGGCCCTGGGTTGCATCCCCGGCACCAGAGGGGACAGGAGAGAAAAAAAAATAGAAATTATGGAGATAGTCTCCCTCACACCTACTATCTTACTATTGCCTTGTTCAAGTATGTCCTCCACACAGCCTCTGACTGATTGATTGATTGATTGATTGAAGAATGATTGGTTTATACCAGGAATTTAACCCAGGGGTGCTTAACCACATCCCCAGTCCTTTTTATGTTTTGTTGTTGTTGTTATTGTTGTTTTGAGACAGAGTCTCACTAAGTTGCTTAGGGCCTCACTAGGTTGCTGAGGCTGGCCTTAAACATGGGATCCTCCTGCCTCAGCCTCACAAAGCGCTGGGATTACAGGCACGCACCACCATGCCCAGCTCAGACTGATATTTTAAACATTCAGATCGGATTGCACCATTCTGCTTAAAACCTTCCAAGGGTTTCCCATTGCCCTTCAGACAAAATCCAAGCCCCTTCCTCAGGCCTGTGAGGTTCTGCACCATGGGGTTCTACTTCTGCAAATGCCCGGGTGCCTCTTTCCTGCTCGCTCTGTAAGCCAGTGCCACCTTAGATCTCGGCAGGAGGAGTCCCCATACTGGACCCCATGTTTTAGACACATCTCACAAGCGCAGACAAGAATAGATCTAAAGCCTGTGAGAGCAGCTGCAGGTGTGACCCTCGAGGCCAGCACGGTGGGGTCCACGCCCTGAACACCCATTGCCGTACCTGACCATTAGCCCCGGGGATGCTTCTCAGCATCCTTCACTCTCTAAAGCAAAGAAGAGACACACCATGGAGAATTGTCTCTGGTGCCCTGCTGATTTCAGAAACAAACACTGCTCCTGAAGGCAGAGAAATTTTCAGCGTTGGAAACACTTAGGGAAGGAAAAATACAAATTAATTAACTTGTCACATCCCTCCTCTCAGATAACAGAAATGCAATAGATTCTTACAAAACGAGGCATTGTTTTCCAGCAACGCCAAGCAACCGTTTACTAGGTTCCCTTCGTGTTTCAATTCATGGGTCCAGAAGTGCTCATGAATTTGCACGGTACTGGCGATGGTTGGACATGACAGCCGAGAGACATTTTGCAATATTAAATGATTTATAGTGCTCTCAAGTTTGTATTCATGGAGGTCTAGATTCCATTCGTGGCAAATTGAAGCATGATTTCTATTCTTTATTGTGACAACAGGCTGAACTCCTAATGCTAAAATTATTTAATGAGTCTGAATTTAAGTTCCTAGAGCTGAAATGAATTCCAGTTTTATTTAAATTATGTGGCTTTGGATCTTGATGTTCGTTAATTATAACCTGCATTTGTCTTTTTCAATTTCATAGATAAATGAAAAAATATTTAGGCATAAAATATGTGATTCTCCCTTTGTATCCTTGGGCCCTGCAAATACTGTATCAGGGCTGTTCCAGGTTTCCAATCACACTAGGATTTCTTGGGTTCCTCCAATGCACTGACTTCTTTCTGACCTCAGGGCCTTTGCACATACTGCTTACTTACCTAGAATACACTTCCTGCCAGCATTGTTCACCTAGCTCACCCCTCCTCATGCCTCATAGCTTGCTTACCTTTAAGTCCCTGGCCAGGTGTTAATCCCTGATCAGGCACGCCCATTGCTGCTGTTCTTTTTTATATTTATTAGTTCAATATCTTCCTTCCCCAATAGACTGTAACCTTCCTGAAGCCAGAGACTGTGTCTGTCTCATCCACATCTTTCTCTCTGGTGCCTGAGGCAAAACCAAGCTCAAAGTAAATGCTCACCATAAGTGGGTAAATGATTGGCAGAACACAACACTGCCAGCTCTGGTCACAGTAATTGTAATGACACATTCGTATCTATCCAGTTGGACCATAAGCCAGAGGCCAAAAGCTGCCACTCGTGAGCCACATGTGCCCTGCAGGTTGTTGAGTGAATGTGCCCTGCCCCCCACAGTCCATGCATTGGAAACTCAACCTGTGACTCATCATTGATGAGAAGTAGGACCTTTAGGTTAGGTCACAAGAACTCCGTCATGGTGAGAGGGTCACTGCCGTTATTGCAGAAGTAGGTTAGTAATCACAAAGGTGGGTTCCTGGTGAAATGATGAGTCCAGCCCCCCAGCCTTCCTTCCGTCTTGCAGGTTCTGTCTGTCCTTCTCTCACTCGCCTTTGCTTGCCCTTCTTCCTTCCACCGTGGATGATGCAGCAAGAAGGCTACTGCCAGAGACCTTAATCTTGGACTTCCTGGCCTCCAGAACTGTGGGAAATACATTTCTTTCTCTTATAAATTCTCTGGCTGCTATAGTTTGGATCTGGACTGCCCCCCAAAGGCTTCTGTGTTGAAGGTTTGATTCCCAGGATAGTGCTTTTGGGAGGCAGCCGAGCCTTTAAATGGTGGGAGGAGGTCTTCAGATCATTGAAGGTATGCCCTGGGGGATTGTGGGACCTTAGCTCCCTCCTTGCTCTCTCGTTTTCCTTCCCACCTATTAGGTAAGTAGTTTGCTCCTCCACATGTCCTGCCATGAGGCCCCATAGCAACAGGACCAACTGACCGTGGACCTTAACTTTCAAAACTGTTAAACCTTTTCCCTTTATAAGTTGACTATCTCAGCTATTTTGTTACAGTGAGGGAAAGCTGACTAGCAATGGTATTCTACTATAGCAGCACAAAGCAGAGTAGGACACCCCAATGCACTCATTTACATTGGTCTCATATGGCCGAGATTAATGCTCAGTCACCAAACATTTATTTTCCTGAGCTCCCAGTTCAATTATATTTCCAAAATCTGCCTTTTGGTTTGTCACAAGCATGTGACTAAGTTCTAGCCAATAAACTCTGAGAAGTGGTGAGGGCCACTTCCAGTCCTGGCCCTTGAAAAACTTCCATTCAAGGTCTCTATCTTCAGTCAGATGAATACTGTTGCTCTGGACAACCCTGGAACATGGGAAAACCTTCACTCATCAGCCTGAGCTCCTGAATGACCACATGGAGGAAGGACCTTGCCACTTACCTTCTGTCAACCAGGAACACCCACCTTAGACTGTTCCACCAGCAAGTAAAACATTCTAGCTGTGGTAAGACATTGGGCTTTGTTTATTATAGTGGCTGATGTCTTCCTACCACAGACCCCTTGAGTATTTGAACTTAGGACCCCTGCATAAGCTCTTGGAGGACAGATAATGTCTCTGTCACACCTTTATCTGTCTGCAGTGCTTTTCACAGTGCTGGGCCTTAGATGGATGGATGGATGGATGGACGGACGGACGGATAGACGGGTGGATGGGTGGATGGATGAGTAGATAGGTGGATGGATGGATGGGTGGGTGGGTAGATGGATGATGGATGGATGGATGAGTGGATAGGTGAGTGGATGAATGGGTGGATGGGTGGGTGGGTGGATAGATGGGTGGGTGTATGGGTGGACGGGTGGGTGGGTAGATTACAGGAAGAGAAAGAACCCATGTTAACTGCAAGCAGAGCCAAGGCAGGCTAACTCCACAACTCCACCCTAATGGATCCCAGCACCATGCCCACTCATCAGGTGACCTGTGCACTGGTGTCAAGAGACAGGAATGAAGTTAGAGCTGTCACCTAGAAAACAAATTGCCTGTGTTTACCTATATTCCATTCTAACCTCATCTGGAACATATTCTCCCAGTTCCTGCTACTTCAATCTTCTCTCTTGACTCCATAATGTTCTGGAAGCAGAGCCTTATTGGACAAGAGGAAGAACAGGATGCACTCTACCTTTTCATAGTGATGCATCACCAAATGTTTATTCCATGACCAACTGAGTCTGACATAAAAGTGGCCACCGAGCAATGTCTATGCCACCTCTTTTTGATCAGAAGTTTAGAATGGAAAAAATAATGGTCAACCTCACATCCTTAAATCCCATTCACCTACATTGTTCCATTTAATACTCAAACATTCATGTGGTATATGAAGGCAGAATAGGCATGAATGTCCCCATTATGCAGGAGCAAATACTTCTCACGCTTTATTTTGTGTGTCCCAAGCATTACACTAAGGACTTCACATGTATTATTCTGTTCAAAACCAAAACAACTTGGTGAGGCATGTTCTACTATCATCAACCCACTTTACTAATGAGGGCAAGATTCCGAGGCCAAAAAGATTAAGTGATTGTCTTAGTTCATAAGTCAGTAAGACGTGGAGCCAGGAATTGGACTCCTATCCATCTCAATCCAAGGTGCTGAACGGTTAGTTTGCTGTTGTATCCTCTGCACTCTGTGATTTATGTTTGCTTTCTGTCTTCTCTACACCATTGTGAGCTCACCCACGCAAAGACCAAGGCACATACGCTGTACCTCCCCACTGGCCAAGAGCCTGACACTTCGAACAGCACATGTGTCATGAAGAACATGGGAAAGAGCAAGAGGTTAAAAGGACCTGTCTATCCATAGCCACATAGCTGGATAGTAACTCCCTGGCCTGAGACCAAACACAGTTCTGAATCCAAGGATTTTGAATAATAATAATAATAGGAATAACAATATCAGCTAATGTTTATTGAAAATTCGTATCAGGCCCTAGTAGGCACACGTGATTTCATTTAATTCTTGAAATAACCTTATAAAATAGGCACAATGATACCCTCATTTTGAAACAGAAGCTCAATGAGATAAGATAGCTTGCACAAGGTTACTCAGCTAATAAATCTGAGACTCAGCCTGTCATATCTAAGTTACTTAATACCTGCCAACTCCCTCCCCTGAGAAATGGACCTGGTTTTTTTAGTCCACTCCAAGTTGTTGGATCCTTCACTCCTGATATCCCAAACATGACCCTCGCCCATCTAACTATGAATACCCCACTGCTCAAAGGTTCCTGTGATGGAGCTTCACCTCTGGAGGATACAGGGGACTCTGTCCAGAATCATATCACATGGGCTAAGAGTATGGGCTTCTGAGTGGCAGACCGGGCTCCGAGGCTGTTAAGATTTGAATATCAGGTTTCCCCCAAAAGCCATGTGTTAGGCAAGGCGGTAATGTTTCAAGACGGGAAAATTAAGTTTTGAGAGTGGGAACCTCATGAGAGAATTAATCCATTTGGTGGATTAATCCATTTGGTGGAGTAATAATTTGAATGGAGTACTGGGTGGTAACTGTAGATGGGTAGGGTGTGGTTGGAGAAAGTACCACTGGGAAGTTCTGCCTAACCTCAGACCCACACTGAACCTCTGAAACTATGAGCTGAAATGAACTTGTCCCCCTCTAAGTTGTTCTTGTCAGGTGTTTTGGTAACAGGGACGAAAATCTGACTTTCACAAATCTCCTCTTCCCTGGCTGCACAAGTGGTTGGAGGGAAGAGAGAAGGGACCTTCTGGAGACTATTAGCTCTCTGTGGAACGTGTCCTGGGCTCCCTAACACCTGCCATATCCCCACTGCATACTTCAGACGCTCCAGCCAGCCACCATTCTTCTTTATGTCTCCATCAACCTTGTACCCTTTCTTTTAACTACCTTTTTACCAATCAACCCTTCCACCATCTTTCTTCCCCCTTCAATCCTTCCTTGCACCCATCCATTCAGCAAACATTTATTGACCAAATACTTTCTTCCCAGCCTTGTATTGGGCTTTGGGGTCCCAAAGACAAGTAAGACAGGACACAATGTGGTGTGGTGGTCCAGAAGGAGGACCAGCAGGTACAACGGGCACAGGTAACAAACACCTGGACTCTGTCACTCAGCAGCTGCATGCCCTTGGACAAATCCCTGTGTCTCTCTGAGCCTCGCTCTCCTCCTGTATAAAGTGGGGTAACGTAGCATTAAATCATAACCATTTGGGAGAAGAAGGCAAGGTGCAGCCCTCAGTGCATGCTCCAACGCCCTTAGTTGTCATGGACATTGTAAAACCAGCTCCTGCCCTGGAGGAACTCAGAGTGTGTTCAGGAGGCAACTCTTAATAAAGTAAGGTATCTGATGGGGGACGAAGTAGTCAAAGTCAGCCTGGGGCGTCAAGGCAGAAATAGGTAGATCCCAGCTCCTTCTCTCATAGCAGGCCTCTTTTCTAAAAGAAGAGTTATTCTGAATTACTCATTGACCTTGAGGCATCCAGAATGACTTCATAGATAATAATCCCTTTTCTCCCTTAGACCAAGGTCTTTGCTGAAGTGTTTTTCAGCATTCTGCTTGCGTGTCTCTCTTTCTGAGTTTAATAGATCTTCATTCCTATATTTTACATCTAGACATCCTTGGAACTTGATATCTCTTAGATTTATTTAAAAATTATAGCAGGGAAATAGGCCTTGAATGCCATTTAACCCCACATTTCTTGGTTTGCCTACTGGCAAAACCCAGAGAGGTTTAGTGATTTGTGGGAGTTCACACAGCTAACTTGGTGATCCTATTGGAACTGGAGCCAAGGTATTATGGTGCCTCCCCCAGGTTATTCCCAACCAACCTCTAATTTTTCATAGTATTTTACACCAAGCTACCACCCCATAGTCTTCTTTCTATGTATTTCTTTATCTGTATCTTATCCATGATTTGATGGAAAGCTTAGGACCAAATAATCTTGGAATTTTACTTGGCCTCATCAAGTCTGTGTCTCCATCTGTAAGATGCCGTTCAGACCAACCTCACAAATTGGACATGAAGGTTAAATGAGAGAATTTAAGTGAAAGTGCTTTAAGAAATGTGTGTTATCTTCGATTCTCAGAATGGAAGACTCAGGATTCTGGGCTGGCTGGAGCGGACTGTAATGTGTATGCACTTTCCATCATATTTCTGCTACTCAGGAGATGCTTACTGAATAAAAGAAACTGGCTTTCAAGAAAGTAAAGTAGATGTGCTTTTATCTATCCCTCAAGCTAAGTATAACTCTAAGTCCTGGACATTTTGTATAAAAAAAAAAAACAAAAAACAGACATATAAGCTCTACCTTCACTTGACAGTGACAGGTGGCCCTGCCACTCCTCCCCTGTCAGAGCAGTGTTATAGAAAACCAGCTAAAATCAAAGAGTTACAGAAACCTAGCCTCCTGACTTAACACAAAAATGTCTAGACTTCAATCGAAAATCACGTATCACCTTAAGAAACAGAGATCCCAAACTGAAAGGAAAAAAAAAAGACAATTAATAGATATCCATAACAAGATGGAGTTTTAAGCAGCCAATGTAAAAAAAAAATGCTCTAGTGAACACTTAAAAACACACTGGAAACAAATGAAAGAATGTAAAAACCTCAGTAAATAAATAGCATCAGCAAAGAAGCAGAAGGTAGGAAGAAGAAAGAAAAGAAAAATCTTCGAATATAAGAGTCAAAGTTTTAAGACTCAACAAAACAGATTCAATTACAGAATGGACGGGAGAGAGAGGAAATGATCAATAAACTGGGAGAACACAGAGAAAGTGAAATTAAATAAAAGAAAGCCAAACAAACAAACAAAAAAATGAGCCCAACCTCAGGGACCCGAGCGACAGCAACAGAAGACAGAAGACGGTCCAGCATTTGTGTCACTGGAGCCCCAAAAGAAGAAGAGAGAGAGGATGGATCGCAGAAGGGCAGCTGAGAAATGGCTGGAACCAGTGTCTGCAGGGTCATCAGCATTGTCTCTGTCTCATGTTGGCTGTCTCTTTCTCCACACCAGGTCCACCATCTCATAGCTGGGCCTCCTCTGCTTGGGGTATCCCTGAGTTTACATCTTAACAGCCCTGGACCCAGAAAAGAAAAAAAATTTCCTGCACTGCCTTCCAGTTTGTAAAAATAAAAAATAAAAAAATCCCCTGGAAGGACTCTGATTGGTCGCTTTGTGAGCCTTTTCTTCCCCTTCCACCAATTTCTGGAAGCAGAAATATGAGTGAGATAGGATCCATCCACTCGCGTCCAGGGACGGGATCTGTCAGCCAAAGTCTAGAGGCTGGGCAGCCAAAGCCTGTGGCTCATGAAGCTGCTTTTAAAACATGAAACCAAGACAGAACCTAACTCCTCTCCTCCCACCAACTGAATCTTTCTACACAGAATCCTTAAGGAATCTGGTAGCAGGGCTTCTCAACCTGGGCTCTCCTGGCATTAAGGGCCACATGATCTTCTATTGAGGTGTGCCAACCTGTTCATTGTAAGACACTGAGCGACAGCCCTGCTCTCTTTACCCAGTAGATGCCAGTAGAAGTGTTCTATCTTCCAGTTATGATGACTAAAAACATCTCCAGACGTTGCCCACTGTCCCCTGGTGAGCAACCCTGCTCCTGGTTGGCAGTCGCTGCAGGGGAGGACGGTGAGATGGGAGAGAGAGGGCTCTTTTCCCCAGAAGCTGTTATCCAGGAGCCCATCTTGAGGGGCAGGAGGAATAGGAGAAGGACGAGGAGGAAGCAGGGAGGGAGGCCTGGGGACCACAATGCCGCTGTCACCTCCTGTGTCATTCTCCCATTAGCCCTTTGGCATCCACTAATTTGTCATGTTATCTGGTTGTCACTTTGGAAGAAGAGCTACGGCCCCGGGGCATAGGAAACAGAATGAGGCAGCTGAGTACATCAGAGTCGGAAAGGGAAAGCAAGACTGAGGACCCAGACTCCCGAGGAAGGACGGAAACCGTGAGAGTTCAGCACCAGTGGGGACCCCCCGAGGGTGCTGGCCTGGGCTCTTGCATCTGGCACCAAGGGCTTCCCAAACTGACCACAGAGAATTCTCATAATTCAGAGTTCTAAATTGGGATGGCTCAGGCTTCACGTCTTCCAAACCCTGCAAGAGTAGAAGGAAAAATCTTTTTATGTCCACATACAGATGAAGAAATTAAGACCCTCTCATATTAAAAGTCTGGGTCTTTCCATCTGGACAAGTCAGGCTTCAATTCTTGGCTCTACCACGTACGAGCTGTTTTTTTCTTGTCAAGCTACTAAATCCCTCATCTGTAAAACAGAATCAGTGCCTCGGTAACATAGGTTGACCTGAGGATTATATTGGCTAATGCGGGTGACGAACATATCAGGACACCTGTCACTTAGCAAGCACTCAATAAGGTAGTGGCTATTGTTGCCATTGATCACGAGGATTCTAAGAAAAATTAAAATCAAGCCATTTAGCCACAGAGACTCATTGCCAGTACATTTACATTTACCTCATGAACATTTACGTGATGAGCCAGGTCATTTGATTTGATGTTTGACTATCCAGCACCATTTTACTATTCTGTGATAACCGAGGCTGAGAAAGAGGCTGAAGTTTGATTATCTAGTAAAGTGTCTGGCATTTAATGTTGTCTTACTTCATCTCACTGTGATATTGTGAATTAACCAATAGTATTTTCATCTCACATATTTAAAAAAAAAACTGAGACTTGGGAGATGTCATTTTCCCCCTGTCACTCAAGCTGGGAGGAGAGTGGATTACTGGTTTCATGTTATCAAACACTGTCACTCTTTTGCAGTCTGTTGTTAAGAGTGTGGAATGGTGTCATCACTCTGGCCATGAAGACCTGAGAAGTCTCAGGGAGTAGGAAAGCCTTGGAGAAAGCTTTTCCTCAGTGGGGAAAAAATAGACATACAGAAAAATGCAATTGAGGAGAAATGGCTTCCCTGTGTAACGTGCAGAACAGTTGCCACCATCCTGCAACTATGAGCTGGAGGGAAAACCAAAACATCAAAGATGTCTGAGCAGAAGACAGATGGGTCACTGATGAGCTCACTCAGCCACTTAGTTAACAGTCATGGGCATCTCTGTCTCAGGACTCCTTTCCACATGAGAAAATAAATCCCCTATTGGCTCCTGTGTTCTTTGCCGCCAAGAGCGTTTTAATGCGGTCAAGCATAGTAATACCATTAATAGGGTTCACTGTGCACTTACTATATTCCAAATACCATACTAAGCTTCTTAGCAAAAACAAAGAATTAGACGGTTTGGGTCAGGGATTGGGACAGAGATATGGATTATGACCACATTGCAAAGAGCCCTTTATGCATCATCAAGGACTGTGAGGAATACGTTGGCTGAACGGGCATTTCATACCTGCAACAAACCCACAAGGTCGATCCTATTATTATTTCCATTTTGTAGGTATGTAATAGAATAGAAGAAAAAAACTAGCATTTGTAGGTGGAAAATACAGCGTGGTCTCAGAACTGGCAGTAGAGACTAAGAAAACGCAGGTGGATGTCAATCAGCAGCAACACGGCCAGGCTCTGAGGACAGATGCTCTGAGCCTAGCCATGGAGTGGCCAACCCGAGTGGCCTCTGAGGATTAGACTTGATTTGTGCACAGACACACAAAACTGGTCAAAAAATGACCAGTGGTTGCAGTTCAATCTCCCGTCCCTCTGTGGACATGGGCACGTGCTGACCTCAAGCACTGGGCCAGTCAGGCCTCTGAAGTCACATATTCTCTTATTGTAGGAAACAACATGATCTAGTGGCTTCAATAGGAAATCAGGTGTCACGACAGGGCTGGCCTGGAATAGTACATAAATGCCCTCGAGTAGACAACTTTACTCTTGGGACCGCGGTATGATGGCTCCAGGGTCAGACTACCCGGGTTCGGACCTTGGGTCTGCTGCCACTTATTGGCCGTGTGACCCGCAGTGAGTTCCTTCTAAGCAGAGGCTCTGCTTGCTCATCTGTAAAGTGGAGGAAAACAGAGGGACCCAGCTGTAAGGGTGGTGGAGGTGCAATGATAGAAGTCACAGAGACAGTGAGCGGTGGGTCACTAAGGACCTTCTGTCAGCCAGGCGTGTTCTGGGGGTGACGAGACAGACAAGGTCCCTGTGGTCATGGAGCTCACATTAAAGCACATTTTTAAAATAACAAAATAATATCAGGCAGTGATCCAACTGGAGCTGCTTGGGACACAGAAGGGGAGGTTTGAGCAGAGACTCGAATGAGCAGGGACGCGGGGTGCGGGGTGGGGATAGCGAGTGTAAAGGCCCCGAGGCAAGAGTTTGGTAGGTTTTGTGGAGGCGATAAAAGCAGATCTGGACAGAGCAAACCAAGGCAGTGCTTAGATCCTGGAGACTTGTCACCTTGTCTTTATTTTTGATTTTTCTCTACTTGAAGATGGAAGGCACTGACAGAGGTTTTGAAACAGCCCAGTGCTTACCAGGGCATCTGTTAGCAAACAGGCTTTGCATAGCTGACATCTATTACTAGTACCACTAAGATGAGGACGAGGAGTACGACGTTGAAAAGTAGTGAAGAATAAATTATGCAATATATGCAAAGGACCAAAATTGTAGCATGTCCTTAAAAATGTTACTGCTTTCCCACATTTGCTCCAATGCATTTGGACCTCTCGTGGGAGACTTAGACCGGAAATCGCCCTTTCACAAATGGTGCTCACCAGCATTTTAAACTGAGGTCGAACTTCCTATTCCCCCTTCACAAACTAAACCAGCCCTGGCAGTTGATTTTCCAAAAAATGCATAGTTATCTACCTACCCTAATCCATGGACGATATATTCCAAGACCGCTAAAGGATGCCACAGATAATATTGAATTTTCTATATTTATGCTTTTTGTAATAAATATAAAATATTATATATTTATGCATAAATATATATATAGTTAATGTTGTATATTCATTGTCATATAATATGTTACATAGATTTTTAAACTCTATTTGTTCCTATATGCATTGCAGCATTGCCACATAGTAGCAGAGTTAGTCTCATTTTCCATGATTCATGCCCTAATGCATCACTATGCTAGAACTTTGGGGCCATTGTTAAGTAAAATAAAGATCACTTGAACAGAAATACTGTGATATCATGACAGTCTATCTGACTACCAAGATGGCTACTAACAGAGGGGTAGCATATACAGAGTGGATCCACTAGCGAAGGGATGATTCATGTCCCAGGCAGAACAGAGCTAGACAGTGAGATTTCATCATGCTACTTAGAATAGCACCAGATTGGTAAATTAAATGGTAAAACTAGAATTTAAAATTTAAATGGTATATAAAAATACCATTTAGTATTTGCAAACTGTGGTTAACAAATACTAAATGGTAACTGAAATCACAGAAAATGAAACCATAGATATGGGAGGACTTCTGTATTCACCAACAGAAATGTTGCTACTGGGTTTGAACCTCTAATGACCCCTCAAAAAAAACAGCAACAAAATAGAAAGAAAATAAATCCATGATGATCCTGTCCTATATGGTCAATACTGCCCCATATATTGTCAGGAGATACTGTGAAGGAGATGACTTTCAGGGTTCTCAGCCCAATATAAAATAATATTGGAGCATTCTAATGATATCAAGGGGAAGTCTCAAGAGGGTGCTAGCTTGTCTCCAATGCCCCCTAACACTAGCTAACCCCTCCTTTCAACAAAGAATGAACGGCCTGACACTCGGAGCCTTGGCAGGCTAAGGCACTCACTAGAATTTTAATGACATTGGGTTTTTTCCGCCATGATTTTTAAAAAATGCTTTCCTTCTTTATAGAACAAGAGAGACTAGTTTGCGTATATATGAAAAAAATTATTTAATAAATTTTAAGCAATCGAAGTATTTTTACATGAGTCAATGTAAACTGGCATATACATAACAGGACAAGTGACAAAAGTCACGCACCTGGTACCAAAATGGCTAAATTTCAGGAAATGCTGATAGAATGCTTTTACCCTTGTAGCAATGCTTTTGGGGTAACTGGCATTTTTATCTCCAGTTTGTGTGTAGAAACAGTGACACAGAGTCAAGAAATGACCCAGCCAAAGTCACACAGTCCTCTGAAACCCAGTTGCACTGGGCTCTGGTGTTTGAGGGCTCACCAGGTCACCAGGTCATGGTATTCGCTTGCAGAATTGGGAGACTGTCCTGTGCATCACTTAAGTCTCCAGAGACCTGCTGGCTTTGGAAATTAGCTGCCAGGTATCTGATGAACCCTCACCTGCAGAAGCCCCAAAGCACCCCTTGGATTCTTCTGCAGCCTCTCCCTACCACCCCACTGTGCCAGCTAAAGGGCCAGGAGGTGCCCAACCCCAGCTGGCACTGCAAACTGGTCTTCCGGATCAGTGATGCAGAGTTCCCTAGAAAATAAGGCCATTAACAAAAAGGCAGCCTCCAGCATCCAAGTATTCAGGACATTCTGGAACTTTCCTAAACAGGACAGCTCATTCCTCTGCTCCCTCCTGGCCAGCAGATTACCCACCTGCTGGCCTCTGTGCTGTTCTCCTTTGTCATCCTTGCTGCTTGGCGGAGCCGGCCTTATCTGTACGTTGATGAGTCATGCTTTCTGTACATTTCAATGTTTTATCCCTGCAGGGAAGATTCTGGTAAGTACCTTCACTCTCCCAGCTCTTAATACTCCCAGCCTCCCTCTTAGGACTATTTCGGAGGCTCTTAAAGAAAACTGAACTTTTAGGCAGTTGGAGGGCAATGAGCGAGAAGGGGGAAAGCATGGGGGACCGGGGAGTGTGCCCGTGCCGAGCCGATCGGAACCAGTGTTCCTACCGTCTCTCTTCTGTTTGACAACTTGAGCCCCTGGAATGTCCCAGGTATTGCACAGGGTGTCAAAATCCCAGGCTTCCCACGCCGTACAAACCAAGAGGGAGTGACATCCCGTAACTTTTTACTCACCCAACACAGACAGGATGTCAACTGTAAGTTACTGTCATTTCCGAGTATGCTGGCTTTTGAAGCCATCTCAGTTACGCAATGAATGACATTAGAGTCCCAAAACACTGTGTTCCAGCTCTGAGGATGCTCCGTGACCTCAGACACCCCACCTGTCTTCTTCGGACTCACTTTTTCACCTGTACAATGGGAGAGATGGATGAGTCATCTCTGTGGTTTTCATATTTCTGCAATGCTGGGTGACCACGGGTCCCTCGCCGGCTCTCCCTGGGCTGCAGAGTTCTCGTCTATAACATGAGCTGATGATGTCACTCTGGCCACTTCACATGAGTAGTGATAAGGGTTAAAATAAAACAGCGTACCTGGTTATGCTTTGTGCAAAGTAAAGTTTTAGCCATTGTGCAAGGACTCGAGAATGAAGGCAAGGTCACTGGCTAACCAGCGGACGTCCTTGGGTTGCTGGCTACAGAAACCGTCTCTGGAAGACTTAAACCAAAGGGGGTTTATTTATTTATTTATGGACCTACTTATTTTGGACAAGTATTCTTTACATTTCTACAGAGCCTTGTCCAGAAGGTCTTTTCTTTGTGTGAGGTTTTGTTTTGGTTTTGGGTTGTTTTTTTTTTTAAGATTATGATAAAAACATTTAATATGGTATCTATCCTTTCAATCAGTTTTTAAGAGTACAATTCAGCAGTGCTGACTCTAGGCACAATGTTGCACAGCAGATCTCGTGGGCTTATTCATCTTGCTCTACTGAAATGATCCTTACAGAACAGCAGCTCCTCATACCCTGACCTCCTTGTTTCTGTGACTTTGGCTATTTGTTGTTGTACATTGCAAGATTTCTTTCTTTTTAAAGGGTGAATAATATTCCATTGTATGTATAGACCACGTCTTTTTCATTCACTCCTTCCATGATGGACATTTAGGTTGTGTTTGCCTCCTGGCTACTGTAAGTAAGCTGCGGTGACCATAGGGATGATGAGCTATTAGAGGCTCACAGAGGAACAGGAAGCCACATCATGCAGGAAACAAGAATCACAATAATGACCCAGAGCAGATGAGTCAGGGTATGCGGACCCCGCCAAGATGAATGACAAAATACAAACTCTTCTTCTATCCTTACTTTACTCTCTCAAGATTCTAAACCCCACAAGAAAGTTCAGGACACCTACCTGCCTACCCCTGACTGTTCTGAAATTGAAAATCTGGCTCCTTCAGGGTGGCAAGCATCTGAAGTCACTGTCCTTCAAGACCACATTCAGCAGGGGAGAGTCACTCTCCAAAAGATCAGAATCTGCTAGGAAAAGAGAGAAGATTCTGGGAAGCCCCTAAATGCAAATTAATTACTGTTCAGAAATTAGTTTAACAGTCATTAAACACGCACATGGTGCATACGTATAATCCCTGTGACTCGAGAGGCCGAGGCAGGAGGATCACAAATTCAAGGTGAGCCTCAGCAACTTAATGAGACTCTGACTCAAAATGAAAATCTAAAAAAGGCTGCAATGTAGCTCAGAAGTGAAGCGCCCCTAAATTCTATGGCCAGTACCTCAAAAGAGAAAAAATAAAGAAATTAATTAAATGCTCAAATAATCACAATGTGCTGCTTTCAGATACGATTTTTGGGTTGATTTACTTTTTTGCCAATTCATGTCCTCCTCCCCTGCCCACGGGTACCAGGTAATTTGGTTGCATATACCATGATGGCTTTTCTCTTTCCTCTGTCTCTTCTCGTCCCTCCTCCCCTCTTCTCTGTTCCTCCTTCTCCCTTTGAATTCCTCCTCCCTTCCTTCCTCTGTCTCCCCACCCTGCTGCCTTGGTGAGGCTTTTCAGAACAAAGTGAGTCTTGAAGGATGCTCAAGGGTCTCTTGATCCCTCTGGACTGGGGAGAAAAGATGGTTGTCCTGACACCTCAACATCCTGGTCCCCTGCCCCTCCCTCGCCCTATCACACCCTCACACACAGATTGCGTATGTACACACATGTGTGCGTGTACATGTATGTGCATATAAACGAGTGCATATATGCATGTGTACACATACATGTGCGCATGCATGTATGTGTGTATGCACATGTGTACATGCACGCATGTATGTATGCATGCATGTACGTGTGCACGCACGTGCATAGGCACTCACACACCTGATCCTTGCCTCCTCCTCCTCCCCAGCAAAGACCCCATTTTCTCCATTTCATCCACAGTCCTTCACATTCCGATGACATTTACCCAAGTGCAACATGGATCCTCTGTCCTCTCTCCGCGGCTGGGCATTCCCATCCCCTGCAGCTGCCCCTGACCACTCTGACAGGTCATGACAGACAGGGGAGGCCTCAGTGCAGATTCTCTGGGAGGGGTCGAGCACGTCAAGAACCGCAGCAGATGGGTGTTAGGAGGAAGGCTGGGGCAGACGCTCAGTGGCTCACTGGAGAGCCCCGACAAGCCCCGCGTGGAGCACGACCAACAGCAGAGGACCCAGATAAACTGGTCAAAGCTCTCGCAGGGCAGGCCTAGGTCAGTGGAGACCCAGGAGCATCCCGGAAAACATCAGGCACCATTTGAGAGCCTAATAGCAGGGAGGGAATTGTCTCCTGCATCAGCTCCAAAGGTTGGATTTCTCAAGAAGGGCGACCCCACCAGGAGACGCGGTTTTCACAATTGCTTTGTAATAATGTGCTTTACCAAGATACATGACATGACATATTTTTACCTGTATTTTATGATGACAATTTTCAAGCGTACATAAAACAGTGGAAATTTTTGGAGTGCAAACTCATACACCTATGACCTAGATTTAATTATCTCTATTTAATTTATCTCTGCGCTTTAATGCATATTTATCCCTTTGCGCAATTCTTCTATCTCCTCGTCAAAGCTTTTGATTTTTAGATGCATTTTGAAATGAGTAGCAGGCATTAATCCACTTCAACCCGGAACTTCGGCATGAACTGAAGGTCACTATTTGTTTATGATTCATCCAGAAGATACGTTCGACATAAAAATAAAATGAAAGAGTTTGTGAGGAGGAACTGAAGAAGAGATGTACAGTTAGAACACAGAATTTTAGGGCGATGAACCTGCTCCAGATGACACTATAATGGTGGGTCCATGTCATAATACATTTGCCCAAACCCTTAGAATGTGCAATACCAAGAGCGAACCCACGTAAACTGTGGATTTGGGTGATAATGATGTGTCAAGGTAGATTCGTCAGTTGTAACAAGTTGCTATGGTTCAGAGGAGTGTCCTCTCAAGGGTGTTAAAGGCTTGGGCTCCAGGGCGATACTATTGGAAAAGGTATTGGGGACCTTTAGGATGTGATGCCTGGTGGAAGGTCCTTAGGTCATGGCAAACATGCCCTCAAAAGGAATTATAGGACCCTAGTCGCTTCCTCTCTCTTTCTCTGTCTGCTTCCTAGCACAAATGGGAGCAGTTGGCTCTGCCATTTGCAACTTCCATGAAGTGTGACCCTCACTAGAGGCCCAAAGCAATGGGGCCACCCAATCCTGCAGTGGAACCTCCCAAACCATGAATCAAAATAAAACCTTTTTTCTTTATAAGTTAAATGCCTCCCGTAATTTATTACAGTGACACAAAGCTGACTAAGATAAAATTGTACCGCACTGGCTCAGGACGCTGATAATGGGGGAGGCTAAGCATGTGTGGGGACAGAGAGTATATGTATTTTGTTATGAACTTAAAACTTCTCTAAGAAATAAAGTCTATTAAAAGCTTTCTAATATAACATACAGCCTGGATCTAACAGCGCACTAGCCAACTGCCATCCCCCCGGCTGCACTCAGCTTGTAGACCTGTGTTGGTTTTGCCTGCCCAGCATCTCTCGGCCCCTCCCATTATGGAACTCTATTTCCCTTTGGGTAAGTGGCCCACCTCCTTTCCTCTCATAGTCCGTGTGTCTGGAAAATACTGATCCCTTCTCTTGGTGCCATTGCTGGACACAGGAGCCATTCAGTTTGTTGTTGTTGTTGTTTAGTTGGATGCAGAAATCCAATTCAAACTAGTTAGTTTGTTTGCAACAACCCAGTGGGTGCAAGGAGAGACTTCCCCAGGACTTCCACTGATGCTCTCTTTCAGCAACGGTTCTTAAACTGACGAGGTAAATCCAGGAAGGCTGGTGTCCATCCTTTTATCATATTGTACGCACCTGCTTAAGAATGCAGCCGATCAGAGCGGAGCAGTCCCCGCTGATGGAAAGAGACAGCGAGGTCTTGGGCCTGGACCCCCAGGGCTCACGTCAGGTAAGCGTCTGCACGTTTTAGTTATGAGAGCCGATACATTTCTCTTTAAAAATTGAGCTCGTCAGAACTTTTCTCTATCAATTTCCATCAAAGGAGTCCTGAGAAGCGCCTAGTTACTAGGGAGCGGAGCTGGCAGTTCACACCCGGGTCTGACTTCAGGCCTTGGTGGGGCCCCGTGGACACTGCAGTTAGACCCGCCTTGAAGAGGCAACGCTTTAGGAAGCCCGGCCTGGCCAGGAGGCCATCGGAATCCAGGATGGGCAGGTGACAGACACCCACCCCCAGGGGCAACACAAGGCGGTAAGGATGTCACAGAGGAGAGCATATCTGTATCCATGGGCAGAGGGGACTATGGGTCAGGAAAGGCTTGGAGGAGAGGACCCATGGGGGATTCTTGACAAGGGAAGACACCCCAGAGGGCAGGTGACCTGTGATGGGAGCGAGGACCGGTTGCCCCAGCCCTGCCATTCAGAGTAACCTCGGCCATGACCGCTGTGTGTGTGTGTGTGTGTGTGTGTCCCTGTCAATCTGTCCATCTCTCTGTATATTATGTGTACGTGCACATCTGCCCATCCATCTTTGTATGATTGACAGCTGGCTCTTCCCTCCCTCTCCCTCCTCCCACCTCTTTCCTTCCCCCTCCCTCTCTGTCCCTCCTCCCCTCCTGCATTCACTCCTAACTTTGGGGGTGCACAGTCCACTCCATCATTAGCAACCCCCTCGTTCCAGCCACCATCATTTCTCACAGCCACATAACTTGTCTTTATTCCCGCCTCCGTTCTTGCCGTCGGCCCATCAATTCTCTTCCTCCTTGACAAAGTGAATGTTGGGAAGTGCAAATCTAATCACAGCTCCCCCGCTGCTTAAAACCAGGGGTAAAAACCAAACCCCTCACCCACAGCCAACAAAAGCCCTGCCCACTCTCCAACTGCAACCAGCTCCTCGGTGTCCCACACTGTGGGGCTCTCCAGTTCCTCAGAGTGCTTCTCACTCCCACCCCAGGACCTTTGCACTTGCCCTGTCCTCCACTCAGATGCTCTCTTGGCCCCATGTCCCTTCACCCTTCTCATCTCTGCTCAAATATCACTTCCTTTAAGAAGCCTCCTCTGACTGCCCACCCATACAGATCTCCTGTTCATGTTCTTCCAGTCCTCTAATTTTTTCACTGTAGCATTTATTCGTGTGGGTATGCATGCATGTGTGTGTGTGTGTGTGCATTGTATTTCATGCTTTTGACTCTAAGATCCAAGAAAGCAAAGACTATATCATTTTTTTTTTAATATCAGGGATTGAACCCATGGACACCACATTCCCAGCCCCTTTTATTTGTTTATTTTGAGACAGTATCTCTCTAAGTTGCTTAGGGCCTCACTAAATTGCTGAGGCTGACTTTGAACTTGCGATCCTCCTGCCTTAGCTTCCTGAGTTTCTGGGACTACAGGTATGCAACGGCACCCAGCTATATCAACTTTTTAAAAATAACTGTATATCCAACCCACTACAGTGACTGGCATACACACTTGCACTTTGTTGCATCCCCAACTATGAGTAAAGTGTTGGTTTCCATCTATGGTATGTTTCTGTTGCGGGTTCTACTGAGTAAATAATTATTCCTTTAGACCCTGCCCTCTATCCCAGGGTGGAGAAATGCAATCTAGACCTAGAGGACCAAGGCAAATGAGAGGCAGCCTATGCTATGGTTTAGATCTGGAATGTTCCCCAAAGGCTTGTGTACTGACGTCCTGGTCCCCAGTGCAGCTGTTCAGAGGTGGGGCTTTTGGAAAGTGAGCAGCCTGGGTCCAAGGCTCCCTTCCGCCATGATGTACTGCCCCCCACAGGACCAAGGCAATGGATTTTCAACCAACCACAGACTGAGACCATGAGCCAAAATAAATCTCTCCTCCTCTAAGTTATTCCCCACACCAGGTTTTTTGACACATGGATGAAAAGCTAACACGGTTTATTTCTTTATGGAAGTGAAGATCGTGCAATATTTCTGTGCCACTCATATATATTATCTAGCCAGGTGCTTAAGCATTTCTGTTTAAAACTCCTCTGCTAACACTTGGCATTTATTTCTATTTTATTTATTCATTTAAGCTTTTTTCTGTTCATCCACCTGGCAGGCACTGGGAATACAATGCAGGACAAGACCCTGCCTGTGGTACACAGGACCAGGTTACCATATGTGATAGTTTTCCGCCTTGTACCCGGCCTTCTGCAGCTGCCTGCTGATTTCAGCACAGGGTTGGGGTCCGATTGCTAGCCAGACATGATAGTGACATGCTAAAACTGAGACTGTGTCCCCAACCTCCATGGTGTCCCAAGCTCTGACACTCTGGGCTACAAAGACAAATTCATGTCCCTGTACCCTGAATGTCCTCAGTGCCGAAGCTGGGACAAAGGAAGAGACATTTTTCAGAGTGAAGAGGAACACAGCTTTCAGTTTTAAATAGGATTGTCCCTCAATGAGAAGCAGACACGGGAGCAATGACCTGAGGAGGGTGAGGAAGCAGGTCTGCAGTTTCTGGGGGCAATTCCAGGCAAGGGGAGCACCCAGTGCAAGAGCCCTGGGGCCTTATCCACGAGTCACAATGTCGGGAGATCTCTGAGGATGGGAGGGGATCCAATCATATACACTCTTTCCCCATCCTCAATTCCCCATCTCCGTCTAGCCACCTGCAGACAAATCCAATTTATGGGTTTTTGAACAATTATTTATTGATCCTCTACCATGTTAGCACTACCTTATTATCAATACAGCGGGGTTGCTTTTTAGTTTTTTTTTTTTTTGTTTGGACCAGTCACATTCAAAATAGCTACGAGAGAAGATCGTGAATGTTCTCACCCCAATGAAATGATCAAAATGATACCTGTCTGACTTGTATTAGAGGTGATGGATATGTTCATTACCGTGATTTGATGATTACACATTGTACACATGAATCGAAACATCACATTATCCCCCATAAATATGCACAGTTACTGTGTGTCAATCAAAAATAAAAATAAAACAAATAAACAGCAAGAGAGGTCAAAATAACATTGTAACATCTAATAAGGCTTGAAATATCAGAAGAGGCTTCATTATGCCCCTGTGATGCTATAATAACCTGTCCCCTGAGGAGACCAGGTGCTGCCCTGTCCTCCTCAGACCCAGCCAGGTCCAGCGGGTCCCTCTCTTCCTACACTGCCTGGGCTACAGAGGTATGCCCTGCCCCTTCCCCAGAACGTTTGGAGGAGACACTAAGAAAGATGGGGCCTGGGCCCCACAGGCAGGGGTCCCCTCCACCTCGGGAGGCAGGGCAGAGACTGGGAAAAGCCCAGCCAGTTCCTTCTCTCCAAGAACTGATGTTATGGGGACAGGGGACAGTCTCAGGCTTCCCGGAGCCCACCCCATGATTGACATTGGCCGCTGCTACATCGGCTCCTGGAAATGCGTCCCCCCGTATTTCTGCCGAATCTTTATCTGTCTCACACACACTGTCTTGAGGACTGGACGGATGTCTCTAGCTTCCCAATTCTGTGGTGGCTGAGAAGTGCCACTCTTGAAACTCTCCATCTGCTAGGAGGAGGGGGTGCTCCTCGGGGGCGCTGCTCGGATCCCACCTGCGCTATCCTTCACACCACCTTCAAACACCCAGACCACCCCCACGCCCCCACGTGGCCCTGTGTGCTTTGGTGCTCTCGGGCATGTTGGTGAGGCGCCTGCCTGCGTGTTTCCACGTGTCTAGCTAGGTGTGGGTGAGAGGGCATCCGCGTGCACGAGAGGGTGTCAGGGCGCCCGCATGACTGGGTATTGTGTGTCTTTGTGTCAGCGTGGGGGGACGTTCTGCCGGAGTGGCTGCGAGCTCCTTTATCCCAGGCCGAAGGGTTGCGTCTGGCGGGCTTCTCTTAGCCAGCCTCCAAGAGCACTCCAGTTCGGGGACAGTCCCACCTCTGGCCGCCCCCAGAATCAACACTCACGCACAGAGATGCACGGACCCTTCCCTTCAGAGCCAGCAAGCTTGAGCCAACCCTTCGCATCCTCGCGTCTCCAATGGCCTCCCCTTCGCCCCACGCCCTGGATATAGAATCCTCTACAGGGAGATGGACTCGAGGCACTGGAGAGGGAGAAGAGAGGTGGCTGGGAGGAGAGTCGAGAAAGGCAAACTGAGGACACGCTGGAGGAGTAAGGAGCCGCTGCGGGAGAAGCAGGTCCCACCCACACCACGCCCCTCCCGAGGGGGGACGGAGAAGGGGTAGGTACCCTGCTCTCCAGCCCGGTCTTCCTCCGGGCTCGCCAGCTCCAACTCCATCTTCTCCCCTGAAACTGGAGCCGAGAAAGGCAGCTGGGACCCCTCCTTTTATGCACCCACCCGATCCCCCACCCCGCAACACACACACCCCACATCCAGGCAGATGCTGATTGGCTGCGGGGAGCGGCGTCCCAGCCCCCCGGCTCCGAGGCGGGAGCCGAGCGGTCCGAGGTGGGAGGTGCACTAACCGGCTCCGGAGCCCCTCCCGAGTCCCCGCGCCCTGCGCCGCGCGCTCTGCACCCTGCGGGAGGGCTGAGCCCGGACTCCAGGCGGGCAGGTGCGGAGCGAGCAGAGGATCGCGGCCANGCTCATGGAGCACACGCACGCCCACCTCGCAGCCAACAGCTCGCTGTCCTGCGGCTTGGGCTTCGTGCCCGTGGTCTACTACAGCCTCCTGCTGTGCCTCGGTTTACCAGGTGAGGGGCAGGGGAGAGAGGGAGGGAAGCCAGGATCCCCCAGGGGCCAAGCAGCCCTGCCCAGGACCCCCAGCCCCGCAGTCGCCCTCCCCGTGCGCTCCCTGGCGCCCCTCTGAAAAAGTTTAAGCCTTAAAGGCAGCTGCGGAGATTTCCAGCCTGGGAGAAAGGAAGTTGCTGTGGCCTGGTGGTGTGTGTCGTGTTTCCGAGTGAGCACAGTGGCAGTGTGAGTGTGAGTTGGCTGTGAGTGGTCCTGTGGATTGCGGCGTGCACTCGTGTGCGGGTCCGAAGGGGTCCGAATCCGCGAGCTCCCGCTCAGGGTTGTGTGGGACTTGCTTGAGGGGGGCTTCACTTCTCCGGTTGCACCACACTGTCTACCCCAGCTGGGGACACTTCTGCCCCTCTGCGCCATCCCCTCCTGACCAGAGATAAAGCTGGAGACCCTATGCTGGTCAGTCTTGCTCAGAGGGCCCTAGGATGTGCCCTTGCTGCCCACCCAGAGCCAGTACAGTGTCTCCTGATGGCTAAGCAGACTCAGAGGGGGTGGCTCTGGAACTGTGCTTGCTCAGGGCAAGGGTGTCAACCTCAAGGGGGTCACAGTCTCCTTGAGGACATGTCTGGACCCCTGGATTTGCCTCCAGGTCTACCCTGGTCCTCCCTGGGCAGCTCACAGGTGCTGCAGACGTCTGACTGGTCCCACATCTTAATGTCCTCTCTGAAGTGTAGCAAAGACTTGTGCTGAATTCCTGAAGAGGAGGGGGTGCCTGCGCCCTGCGCCGTGTGTGAGAGCATGGGGTGGGGAGGATCCCTGAGGCTCCAGCTTTGGGGGGCTCGCTCTTCCACTGTCTGCTGCAGAAAGATTCCTGAAGATCCCTTGCAGGCAGAGGGAGAGAGTGACACCAACGAGCCAAAAGGAAGGCAAAGCAATCCAACCTGCAGCCTGGGATCTTAGCATCATCTCCAGGGCGAGAACCTCAGCATCCCGGGGTCCTGGGAACTTGGGGGCTGGGATTCCAAGAGCCCTTTTGAGATTTCCTTCCCCAAACATCCCGCTTGCCAACCAGAGCCCTTGAAGAGATCGTTTCAGCCAATCCCCCCTCCCGAATTGGTCAGGCACGGGATGAAAGTGCCAAGTTTACCAAATGCAGGAGCCTCTGTCCCCACAGCCAGGGTCCAGGCTTTTATTCCTCACTAATCGCTCAGGCTGCCCTAGGAGAGGAGCCCCACCTCTGACGCACCCTGCCGGGAGGCAGCATCCACCCTGCAATTACCTTGCACTGGGATTGATTTCGGTCCCAGTTGTGCCTTCCCCAGAGCTGTCTTTGGGAAATGACTTTTTCAGAAGGTTGGTTATGGGTGATGCTCGCTGATCCGGTGAAGCAATAGACCCTCCTTCCCAGTCGCCCTCTCATCAGAATGGATCTGACCCCCAACACCTCACCCCTCCATCTTCTCTACCCACTGAGGTAGACACTCAACTCATGCTCCTGGGCATATCCCCTGAAACTGCTTTAAGGGACCCTGACAAAGGTGTGGGCTGGGCTGTCCTCTAAGAGTCCCAAGCCAGGGGCATGAGGATGGGGAGAAGGAGGGAAAGCTCAGTCTAAGACCTCAGAATGGAAGTCAAGCAGCTGGGACCTCCACTGCCAACCAAGGCCTGCGACCCACAGCATTGGCACCTACTGTATGCCATTCACTGTGCTAGGCATGGGTTTAACCCAGGGACCTAAAAAAAGGAAGGGTTGGGATTAGAACTTAGAGAACGTCAACACGCTCATACACTCAACCTAATTTTGACCACCTACATGCACCACAGGCTAAGGATGTGCCACGGGGCCCCCAGAGAGTCCTCGGGGGCCGTCTCTGAGTTCAAGGAGCTCACAAACAGAGCATCTGAGTCTAGAGGCTGAGGATGGATGGGGAAGAACCAAGCATCCTAGAGAACGCACGGGGGCCGGGGGATGGGGGTGGGGACAGCCTTGTCCAAAACCATGAGCTGAAAGCAGTTTTGTCAACAAAGTTGGTTCAAAGGTAAAACCTTTAAGTCATCCATGCCTTTAAAGCCCCACGAGGGGGATAAGTATGTCCTCACAGTAAGAGTGCAGGGTGAGCCTCTGCCGGGGGAGGCTGTGCGCCTTGCGTGTTTCTGGGACTCAGTTGCCACATCCATACAAGGGGTGTTATTTGAGCAGCGTCTCCGCACCGCTGTGGCTGAGGGCATCACCGTGCGGGTTGGGTGTTGAACAGGAGGGCGCTCGGCCCCACCAGAGAGCCAGCGAGGCCCTAGGAGGGGCCCAGGGGAAAGCGCGCAGCATGGTGTCAGTCTTCCTGCAAGCTCACCACGGTGGTCCCCTCAACCACCAGCAATTAGCAAACCCTCATTACCCTCCCGCTGACCGAGAGGCACAGCCCACCAGGTGTGAGGTGAGGACCATGGGCCTCACCAACGGGGATGAAAACTGAGATTATAACTGAATCACCTTTCCTGGCAGTGACCTCGCCCCAAGTTTTCCCTATTCTTGTAGCGGTGGTTGGAGATGTGGGTGGACACGGGGGAATGGAGGGGATGCTGCTGGGTGACCGCCACATGGGGAGCCAGTAGTTAAGGGAAAGCAGTAGGTGCCTTTGGCTACCTACAGTCTCTAAGGAAGAGCTTGAGAAGAGCCGTTGAGGTCCCATCCCCTACAGCAAGGAAATGCGTCGCTCAGTCTGACCTCATGGGTCTGATGTGAAAGCCAAGAAATTCTGGCATGAAATACAGGTAGAGCCCTGCTGCTGACAAATTCTCAACTTCTTAGTACCACCGTTTGCCCATCCGTCAAATGGGGCTAAGCGTAGTCTGTAATTATCCACACGAGTCATATTACTAAACAACGTGATCTATACGGAGATGGCGCATGCCTGTCATGTGAATACTGGGGAAGCTGAGGCAGTTGCATAACTTGAGCCCAGGAGTCCAAGGCCAGCCTGAGCTGCATAGCAAGGCCCCATCCCCAAAGGGAAAGACAAAAATGGCTGAGCGCAGCACCTCGTCCAAGAGAAGCACTTTTTACTCAGTGCCCCCTTCACACCGGAGCTTTCTCACCTGTATTATGACACTCCGTCTCCATCACACACCCCTGTGACATGTCTCTGAACCCATTTTACAGATTCAGAGCAGTGAAGCATCTGTCCACAGTCACACAGTCGAGCCAGCACGGGAGCAGGTCTGTTCTGCTCCCTGCACCACACTCCAGTGTCACCAGCAGAGGTCAGACTGCTGACCCTCCTGCTGCAGGCAGAGGACAACCTGGGCCCCCGCGGCCTTTCCTAAAACCCCATCCCTTTCTCTCTCCTCTTCCTCCTTTTTAAGTAGCAAGACATTTCCCACTCCTCGAGATCCATAAAGTAAGTCAGCAGAGCTGAGTCTGACGGGGCCAGCGGGGACAGTGCAGAAGGAAGGCAGCGCAGGAGGAAGAAGGTGAACTTGAACTTGGATGCCGGAGGAAGACACGGGGCAGGAGGAGGGGTGGCGGGCCCACCTGATGAGGAAGGAATGGCACGAAATTAAACTGAGATTTGAAAGATTTTTTTTTTTTAATTTTCCTTTCTGAAAGGTGCCAGAGATGTTGAGAAAGACAGGAGATGATAGCTCATACCTGAGTGCCACCCTGCAGAAGGGGGCTGCCAACCCAGGGCGAGACCACCTGCCTCCCAGGGGTGCTTCAGATGAAGAGAGGCAATGAGTCTGATAGGCTGGCAGGTGATGAGAAAGCCTGACTCATGGCAGTCACCGTGGTTATGAACTGGAGGTGGCAGGCCGCAGCCTATCCCCAGGACACAGCCCTGCAGCTATGTTGTCTTCAACCCATAAACATCTTTAATTAGAGAAAATGTTGCAAACTCAGTAACTGTACCTCTGGTGGGGGGGATGGTTTGAGTCCTGGCTTTCCTATTACAAGCAGTGTGATTGTAGGCAAGTGACTTTCATGGCCCTGTGCCTCAGTTTACCCATCTGTAAAATGGGAGTGGTGATAATAATAGTTCAGAGTGTGCAAGGTTTCTGTGAAGATTAAATGAGCTGAGTACTGAACACAGTATCTAGTACATAGTAAGCACTCTATAAGTTATTTAAAAGTGAGAAAAATCTTCCAAGTTGTTTGAGATGTCAGCTTTACCCTATATACCCAAACCAGACTCATACATTGCAAGAAACCTACAACCCAATAATCCTCATGAACATATGCACAATAACCCTCAAGAAGTCACAAATCGAATCCAGCATTCTGTAAGAAAGATAATGCATGAAAACCAACTTGAGTGTATCTAAGGAACGCAAGGCTGGTTCAACATTTAAAAATTACTCAGTATAGTTCACCAAGTTAACAAACTAAAGGAGAAAAATCCAAATGATTCATCTCAGTAGATATAGAAAAAAAGCATTTGGCAAAATTCAACATCCATTCATAAGAACTCACCAGACTAGGAACATAAAGAGAATTCCTTTAACCCAATAAAAGGCATCTACAAAGAACCTAGAGCTTACAGCACATTTAATAAAAGATGGCATGCTTCTCCCTGAGATCTGGAATGAGGCAAGAATGGCTGTTCTTACCACTGTTATTCAGCACTGCATTGGAAGTCTTAGCCAAAGTAATAAGGCAAGAAAAAGAAATAACAGCTCTAGAGAAAGGAAGAAATGAAGTCATTTCTATTCACAGGTAATAAATGGCCTTCATAGGAAATCACTAAGACTTTACCAAAAAGCTCCTAAAAACTCATAAGTGACATCAGCATGTTTGCAGAACACATGGTTGATATGTTAAACCTACTGTACTTCTATAACTAGCAATGAACAATTTGGATTTGAAAGTTAGGAATTTAAAATAATAAATCTTTAAATTCCCGTGCAAAACCAGAAGAATTACATTAGGCTTACATTCCCAGAAGACAGCAATTTTCTGCAGCTGAACAGCTGCTTCCCCTGCCCCATTAAACGGGTAATAATATTTATATGGTCGAAAAACCTAAAAGTAAGAAACGGCACACATTGAAAAATCTCCCTTCATCACTCCCCCCTGTTTGCCAATTCTCAAATCCGCCACGGCACGGGTAACTGTTCTTATTAGTATTTAGCTTCTTAGGCAATCTTTCAGGGTATTCTTACTGCATATAAAGGCAAATAGGAATGAGGATTTCCACTCTCCCTTTCTTTTCCTAACTCTCCCCAAAATGAGCACATTGTACACACTGGCCCGCATTGGCTATTGTTTCACTTAATCATCTAGAATGGTTCCTAAGAAGCTTTGTCATTCTTGATGCAGAGGCATAGCATTCCATTGCACATTTTTATCGAAATGTATTTATTGGCCGCCCCTTTCCAAAGCACACATTTGCTCCAGTGCTAAACAATCCTTATATGATTCGCCATGTTCGTCCCCATGGCTTGTCCTTGGACACATTTGACCATAAGATTCCTGTCAGACAACGAATGCTTCCTCAGAAGTCCTGGGTTCCGGGTTGCTCTGACAGCGACTCACCTTCCTAAGTCATTCTCGATGGGCCCATCAGAGCCACAGGAAAACCGCGCTCTGCCTGGTATCCAAGATGGTATCCAAGCATAAATCACTGCCTGGGCTGGCCTTGGGTGTCACAGTTTTTGCCTTTGCATAGTTTCTGTGATGATCACATCGGGTCTGATTCATGAGATGGAACATAATATACATCGCATGGGAACTTGGACGTGGACTTGAACCTTTTTCTTACCCTTGTTTGCTGTGCGACCTCAGGTAGAACCCTTCACTCTCCTGAGCCTCAGTTTTCTCATCTGCAACAACAACAAAAAAAAAGGCCATCAGATTCAGCAGTTAAGAAAGTCGTTCCTGATGTCCCACTGCCTGGGTGTGGCTCCTGGCTCCCCTACTTGCTAGTCTGTTCCGTTGGGCAGATTCCCCATCTTCTCTGAGCCTCAGCCTCCTCCGCTGTGGGATGGAATGATAACCATACCTATCTCACAGGGTTATTTTGAGGATGAAATGAAATTGTAAAAGTGCTAGCGCCATTCTTGACATGTTTGCTCTCACCGAGTAAGAGTTCAGTCGCGTTATTAACCTTCTGTGCCTTGCACTGTTGCCGTGGCGATTGGAACTAATAAATGCAAGGGCTCCTCACGCATTGTAGGAGCTTAATAAATAGTAGCCGGCATTGTTTTATTGTCTAACACGCCCATGTGTTCAAGTCACATAAAAGCCCGGTAGCCACCCAGCACTTGGTACATAGGTCTTTTCCATAAATTGCACAGTTCCATTCAAAGTGGAATTGAAAACTCTGTGCCCTGGCAAACTGGGAGAGAATGAGCCGATGGATTAAGCCATCCATGCCATGGTAAACCCAGGGAATTTTTCCTCCTGAAAAGCTGCCTAGGATTCAGTGAAATTCTCAAAAATAATATCAGTGCAGAACACTGGCAAACATGGACAAGTACCAAGCAAGGCTCTCTGTGTGGCGGCCAGGGTCGTGAGCAGAAGGCGTCCTGCCATTGGATCCCCATGTGCATCGGAAGCACATAGGTAAAGGCTGATATAAGATGCCACTTGTGCACAGGTACCATGAGATACTGCGGTGGGTGGAGTGTCTATGTCTTCAATCCCAGTATCTACAAAGGGCAGTAACCGACTGCTAATGGAAATGAACAAAGTGGCCCAGATTTAAGAAATACCTTCCTTGTCCAAAGAATGGTGTTTCCCTGCTGGTTTTTTCTGAAAGCATGTGGTTCTCTGGATCTCTCATTTTCCCTGAGAGATTATCTGCAAAAAGAAAGAAAAAAAATCAAACACACTTACGCTTTCCTCTTAATCATTGCTGACACTTGTGTAGTGCTTTCTATGAGGTAGGGATTCTTCAAAGCAGTTGCTATGCAGGAACTCATTTAATTCTATGATAATTCTCTGAAGTCTAGATGATGCCCACTTTTCAGATGGGAACTTTGAGATGCTAACCCCAGGCCACACACTAGGAAATGACAGAGCAGAATTCAGTGCTGATGCCCAGCTTTACTATTTGAGGGAAGAGCAGCTCACTCAGGATGACAGCTGACCGCGGGCGCTCGGCTGGGTGGGGAGTGGGGTTGGCCACAGGGAGGACAGGGCTGGGCAGAGCTAGGAGGTCCGTGCCTCTCGGCTCTCCAGCCAGTGTGGTTGGTTCAGTGTTGCCAGATTGTTCTAAAAATCTAAGAAATCCAGATTTTTACATAAAATCCCCAATGTTTCAATCTTGGCAACTAATTCAGAAATGTGAGCCAGCACTTTGTGAGCCAAACCAAACATCTCTGCAGGCTTGGTGTGGCCCACCAGGTTGCCAATTCACAAGCCCCAGGATCAGGGAGACGGCAAGAGCCACAAGGAACAGCCTGGAGTCACAGGGGAGAAGAATCTAGCATGGGGTGGTGGTGGGGGGGGACGAATAATAGAGATAGAGACCCAGAGAAATAGGCGGCCAAACAGGAAGAGCATACGGACTCGGAAAAGCAGGGATTTGGCACAAAAAAAAAACCTCCAAGAAATACCACAATTGCATGTTGACAGGGCCTTGGAACATAAACCCTCCATCTTTTGGAACAATCGTCCTTAGAACCTGCCAGCAGGGTTGGTGAGGGTGTGGGCTCAGCGGTCCCCAAACCAGATCCCAACTCCAGTCTCATGGTGTCGTCAGAGCGGCTCTGGCAAGTTGCTCTATCCCCCTGAGCCTCAGTGTTCCTGTCTGCAGAGTGGGCACATCAATGCCCTTCTCCTAGGGTACAGGGCATGGAGGAGAGGAGGTGACTGAGGGCTGGCACATGGCACAGTGTTCAGCCCTTCATGGCTGGTGGGTTGCTTTTCTTTTTAATTTGTTTTGTTTTGCCTTTTGAGAGGTCCAAACAGTCCCGTTTCACAAAATCGGGAGTCTGGGAGCTTTTCCAGAATTGCCGAGCGAGGACTGGCAGAGTCTGGTTCTCCCAACTCTTACTTAGTTTGCTTCCCACAGTCTCGCTGCCGGTGGCCTCGGAGGAGACAGCAGAGTGATGGGGGTCAAGGGTGGGGAACTAGGGAGCACAGAATGGTCACTGAGATTCAGGGGGCTCGTTGTGTTGGCATCTGGGATGATTTTGGGTGACACAGTCTGCAGCGTTAATCCCCTTCCAGTCTTAATCCTTCTGATTCCGTGGAAGGGAAAGTCTCAGCCCAGGTGCACTGTGTCGTTAACCCCTTTTCAATCTGGGCCAAATCTCCTGCTTTAACAGACACAGGGCAGGCCCCGGGCCCAGCCCCTGGGCTGGCAGCAGCGTCTGACTTGAATTTGATATCATGCCTGTATTGTCACTGTATTTATTTTTAAGGCGACTTTCTATTTACAAGAAAGCTGGCTTGTTATCAGGGGTCTCGTCTGTTGGAGCTGTCTAATATAGTCACCACTAGCTACGGGAGGTGTTCTGTAAGTGACGTTTGACTAGTGCCCCTGAAGGACTGAATCTGACCTCATTTCAATTCGTTTCCAATTAAAATCGGATCTTCAATTTAGGTATTAGAAAATAAATGCCTAACTGGAACTTGGGTATGTGAATCTGCTCTTTCAACTGGATATTTTCTGACACCCGAACAGAGGTGAAGGAAAACTTAGCACCCATACAGAGATGTGTTGGAGGTGTGAACTATACACTGGGTTTTGAAGATTCAGCACAGGGAAAAAAGAAAAAAAAAAAAAAAAGCTGAATATCTCCGTAGATGATACTGATGACATTTTGCATGTATGTAGTTAAATTTTAAAAATAGTGTTAGGGCTGGGGTTGTGGCTCAGCGGTAGAGCGCCCACCTCGCACGTGTGAGATGCTGGGTTCAATCCTCAGCACCACATAAAAATAAATAAACAAAATAAAGATACTGTGACCATGTATAACTAAAAAAATGTAAAAAATACTGTTTAACTAATTTCTGTTTTCTCTTTAATTTTTAATGTAGCTACTAAAATTTTTAATTGCATATCTGGCTCATATTACATTTATGTTGGACAACATTATCACACAGAGTATAAATTTAAGATAAGAGTCAAGTCACTTTCAAAGAAAATGCAAAAGTAAATAATAGTACAGGTGAGACTGATTTTTGAATACAGTAAAAAAATCACAAAATTGGAGAGTGTCTTAGTCAGTTTGGGCTGTTATAACAAAGTACCACAGGCGGGGTGGTTTGTGAACCACAGAGATTTACTTCTCACAGTTCTGGAGGACTGGAAGTCCCAGATCTGGGTGCCAGCATGCACGGGCTCCAGTGAGGGCCTTCTTCTGTGTGGCAGGTGCCAACTTCTCTTTGTGCCCTCCCAGGGCAGAAAGAGGCAAGAGAGCTCTCTGGGATCCTACTTATAAGGACGCTAATTGCACTCATGAGCGCTCCACCCTCATAACCAATCACCTCCACAGGCCCCTCCTCCAGATGCCCTCACAGTGGGGGCAAGGACTTCGACCTGTGCATCTAGGAGGGCACGACCACCCAGTCCCTTGCAGTGGACCAATCACTGAAGTCCAGAGAACACTCCTCAAACACAACGTCCTGAATGGAAAAACGGAGGCCAAAAGGCCCAGCATGTTCCCCAAGGATCCACAGCTGCTCGGGAGCAGGGCTGGACCTTGACCCAGGTCTTCCAGATTCCAAATCCAGCGGGCCTTGGCCACTGCAACAGCAGGGTGACCCCCTCCACCAGCTCCATGTTCACAGGAAGGAACTTCTCTATGTGGATGACCTTGGACCTTTGCTCTTCTATGACCCGGAAGCAGAATGGCCCGGGCTTCTCTTGAGGGAAGGTCATGACCAGCTGAAATATTTGGAGGGGAAGCTAAGGACATTCCACCCTGTATGTGTGTTTTCATTTGCCCCGTGACAAGGAGGGGTGACGAAAGATGTCAGAGCAGGTCACAGGCTGCAGTCCCTCCTCTGGCCACCCAGCAGCCACCCTGTACTCAGCATCTCCAGGTACCAAGTGCTGTGCTAGCCACTGGCCACACCTCCAAGAGAGGCCTGTTCCCTGCTGCGCAGGATCCACACACCCATCCCCGGCTCCCAAATATCAGAAACTGGAATAAATACTGTGGAAAGTTCACGAAGCAGAGACCCAGGGAGTGTGAGGTCTACGCCTGAGGAACTTGACCCAGACCAGAGGCCAAGGAAAGCGCCCTGCGGGAAGGGACGACTGAAATGTGGGGACAGGAAAGGGAAGAACAGAGGGCAAAGCAGAGGGAGTCGGTGAGCCATGACCCCTGTGGCAGGAGGGGGCGATGCACACCGTTGGGGACAGAAGACAGACCAGAACATCAGGAGTGGGGGGGGGGGTAGGGCACCGCAGGAGCTGCAAAGAGAGAAGCAGGAAGAGCCAGGGACACTGCTCCAGGTGGGGTGACCCATTTCCCGTGTGTGAACTGGTGTCCCCACCCCAGGAACTGCTTCCCCTTGTTTGCCAGAAATGGGGGCAGCCGTGGGAGCTGGGGGAATGAACCGCTTTCCTGCCACAGACGTTCCCCATCATCTCAGCTAAGTGCAAAGCGAGCTGTCAATCACGTCACATCCACCCAGGGGTCTGCCAGCACCAAGCCCTGACCCACACAGATGCCCACGCTGGCACCCACCACGCGCACGCAAACACGCAGACACAGACCCACAGGTACGGAGACAGGGCGGGGAGCCCGCACAGACACACGTGTAGACACTCGGAGATGCACACGCTCTGCACACTCACACTCCCGCACACACACCAGCCACCTACACCACAGCTGAAGGCGCAGAATGACCAGTGGTGCTGCTCTCGCCGTGCGTGGGCTTTGCTTCCCCCATTCCCTGTCCCCAGCACAGGTCACCTTCACGGCCCCCTCTACCTCTGGAAAGAAAAGTAGCAGCTTCCCCTCAGGTGAGGCCCTGACTCCAGTTCCGAGGGATAGGCATCCCTTAAAGGAACCCCAGGGCCGGCAGGGCTGACCCTCAGGGCACAGGGCCCCACAGGGCCCCGCCCTCCCCGCCCAGGACCCTCCGGAACAGCACTGCTCCCCAGCAGGTTCAGGAATCAAGCTCAAGTCCCAGGGCTGCAGCGTGGCCCTGTGTGAGGTCGTGGCAGGGCAGGTCCCCTCCTCTGAGCCCCAGCCTGCTCACCTGGGGACGGGCTGTGCTACAGGGGGATGGAGCCCTTTCCTACGCCAGGCACCAGGAGCAAACAAAGGCCACCAAGAGGTCCCCGCACAGGTCCGCGCCCACCTACCCAGGAGACACGTGGCAAGCAAACGAACGCATCAACAAAACCACCTTAGGGACTGAGAAGTGTTTGGAGATCATGGCACCAGGAAAGGTGACAGGGCGCTACATCACAGAGAGTGGTCAGTGATCGCCAAGGGCTCTCCAAAGACGCCAGGTTTGAGCAGAATCTGAATAACCAGAGGAAGCCATCTGGAGGCCTGCAGAGGGAAGGGTGTGCCTGGCAGAGGGAACAGAACAGCGAGGGCAAAAGCCCAGGATGGGTGTGGCTGCAGTGCACTGAGCAAAAGAGGAGAGCCAGGGGTGAGGGGAAGGGGTAGGCATCAGCAGCGTTATGTCGGCCTTTTGGTCCATCGCGAGGACTTTGGATTTTACTCTTAACAGTTGCTGGAAGACATAGGCGCCTTTAAGCAGGTGCCATGGGTTAATGTGTCTTTCAAAGGTCACCGGCTGCTATGGAAGGGTCAGTGGACCATGGTGGGAGGGGAGCAGCACAAAGAGGGAGGAGTCTGTGGCAGGAGGCGGGGCCTCATGGGCACTGGGAGGAGGGAGGGGAGCCCTGGCAGGGTGCCCAGCACTGCACCTGGCACCCAGCAAGAGGAGGGTCAGGGGTCATGTCCACCACCAGCCTCTCACATCCCACTCCTGCCCCGTCCAACGACCTCCAGTCTCCAAGGACAACAGAGACAGCCTCCGCCAGCAAGCTCTTGACGTCCATGCCTGGTTCTGGGGACTGTGCAGAGGTCCCCGTGGCACAATAGAGAGCCAACATCTTGGCCATGGCAGGGGACAAACCTGTCCCCGGCCCAGCAGGGGGTGGTGAGGATCCCAAATAGAGGAAGGACGCGGCTCTGCGGGGCTGTCATCGACAGAGACAAGCAAGATGGAAAGGTCACCTTCAGCACTGTCATTTGACAAATGACCGGGATTGAGTTCTGGCCAGCGTGGCAGAGGGACAGTGTCACTGTGACTGCATTCCGTTCCAACGATACAGAGTCCAACAAGAAGAGTGACACCCCCAAGACAGAGCAGAGACTCCAAGGACATCTTGAAAAGCAGCAGAGTTAGCTCATGGGAGAGGAAGGAACAGCTGGTGACTTCGGGGACCTTCTGGGACTAGACCTTCTAGCCAGAGGCGAGGGCTTCCCCCATTGACACCATGCCGGTCAGCTAGTGTCCTTCTCAAGCATCCTCATTCCCCTTCCTGAAGAGGCCTGGCCAAGGGTCCCAGCCAGCCCTCTGCCACCAGGAAAGACCCTTTGGAACGTGGGAGAAGCCTCTTTGAGGCCGCCTTCCACAGCAGCACCTGCCCGTGACCAACACCCAGAGGAAGCTCAAACAAGTCCACACTCTCCTGCTCAGGAGAAATGGTAGCACCTGGAAAACCAGGCTTCCCCCACGGTCACCAGGAGCCTGGAGCCATGTCATCGTAGCCTCCTGCAGAGGGGCCTGTCTTTCCAGTGCACCACAGTCACAGCCCCCGCCTCTCCTTAATGCCTCCCCTGTGTGAAGATTTCTCTTACAGGTGGCCTGTTCTTATTCTCTGTCCCCTGCCTTACCCCTGCACTAATTTGACGTTGCTGTTTTGATGTCCACCTCCAGTTCATCTACAAATACCACACACACACACACACACACACACACCTATGGCTCCTCTCAAAACCTCCTAAATGCCTTTCTGTGGGAGAGGACTGGAGCCTCCCAGCTGTGCACAGCCAAGGCCTCTGGACCGCTCCGCCCACATCTGTAAATGAGGATGGCGCCCACCTTGATGAGGGGAGTGCACGGGACAACAGACCTAAAGAGCCTGGCGCACAATAGGTACTTAACAAGTACAAGAGCTTGCTGAAGGCTGACCAGGACTTCCTCTCAGGTCCCTCGGGCCTCCTTTGGCTGCGATATTTTTCCCCACATTTTTTCTGGGTGCTTTGTCGTCTACATGACGGTGCTGCTGCGTGTCCTACTGCCCACCGTGTGCGGACAGCGTCCCCCCCAGGGGGGATGTGGGCAGGGACAGGCTTGAAGGAAGTGTTTGGCCACTGGTTTGGGGCTATGAGATCATCCTGAGACTTCTCTCCAGAACGAATTATTGCACTATATGTTAATAAGCCAAACAGCATACAGTGGATTTTATAAAAGCAAAAGGCTGGCCAAATAGTGACCACTTCACAAAGCACAGGTTCATCATAATTTTTCGCTTTGTTTCAACCACATGGAAGCAAAGGTCAAGTTCATTCATCTTCTCTCCAGCCCTCGGCAATGGTCCTTGGGCTTGTGAGCAGGACACGCCGGGGAGAGTGGTCTCCGAAAGGAGGAGGGGTCTGTCCTGGTAGCAATACCCTGACCCCAGCACTGTCCCCAAGCCAGGTTCATGCCCTTCGCCTTTGACCCTCGGTACATGATCTTCCTCTGGCTCATCACAGGTTCTCCACAGTGATGCAGCTACTTCTTCATCTCTCCAGCCAGACTGTGTCCTCCTCGAAGGCAGGGACCCAAGTTTATTTGTCTTTATGGACCTGAAGCTGGTACACAATTTACAGAGGAGCAGACAGTGGAAAGTCCTAGCAAGATCCCGAGAGATGGTGTGCTCTGGAGATCATTACCGCCTTTGGATGCTCTGCGGCTGTCACAGAAGGATGAGCCTGGGGTTTGAAGTCCAGGAACGTAGCTTTGGCTTTTAGCCTTTTCTTTTACTTGTAGCTTGAGAGAGAGCTGTTTAACTCCTCCGAGCCTTCTATCTTATAATGGATGAGCTCTTTGTAAGTTTTAATTCACTTAGCATATTGGGCAGCACCGTGTGAACATTAATGCTATTATTGATGTTTTTTTCTTAAGCATTAGGAGTAAAATCTGGCACATAGTAGTTGGTCAATAAACACTCACTGCATGAAAGGGGATTGAGATTCTGTGCGCTTGACGAGCTCCCTTATGGCTGATAAAGGGAACCTTGGAATGACCTGGAAGAGGACAGATTTTTTTTTTT